>NC_044303.2:182038685-182348559 GCF_007474595.2 Lynx canadensis | reverse complement strand
CTTGAAAATCATTAAATTCTGGTCTGCTATGACTAATGTCAAAGCAGGTTTCATGTAAAGATTCTGGGGAGAGGAGAATGACTCTGTGTGCCCAGAAGGCTAATCTGCAGGTGATATAGAAAGTGTCACTGGAAAGCCCAGTGATGTAAGTGAGCATCAAGCTCATTAATTCTTAGATTTACTAATAAAAATGGTTCTTTAATGAAATGCAGAAATTAAGGAAACAAGGACAGGTAGTTAAATACTGTAGTTAAGTATATGACTCTCCATCTGTCCAAATGGCTTGTATTGACATAATTTCTAACATGAATAAAACATCACTAAGATCAATACATAGTGTATGTTCCAACCAAAATGTGATAATAATCCATCCATGGTAGTGTTAATTTGATCAAAGACTTTATGGTTATTCAATCTATTTAACAAAAAAAGCAATAACATTTTAGTGAAAATTAAATTAGGGCTTTAAATACAAGGTAATATTCTTCCTAAAAGTATTTTGGCAGGAGTCACTCATTCCAATAGTGACATCTTTAATATTATCTAGCACTTACAAGGCATTCTCATCTTCCAAGTGTTTTGCTTACACTGACTAATTACTTTTCATTATATTGTAACAAGATAGGTAAGTACAAGTTAAGGGAGAAGCTAATTTTTTTCCCAGTCCAGATGGAAAGTCAATGTCAAAATTTAAATTATGCGTAGGATTTGAGCTTCAGTCCTTTGTCCCAATTATTAAGTAAAACATACCTATCTCAGTATTATCAAATGGTATGAAATCATGTCTTTCAAGCGAAAGAAAAAAAATTAAGCTCAAGAGCCAAAGTTGAAAGGATAATTTCATTTTTTCAGGATTTCCTCTGTGCTTTCCTATTGGGGGGAAAAAAAGTAAAGGGAAAGAAAGAAAAAAAAAAAAGAGTAGTTCTTTTCCTTTATCCCTCTTGATAAAATTGCTTTATAGTCCTGATAATGTCACACTGTAGTCCCTACAATATGAAGTATGGTAGTTTTCAAATTATCTGTAAAATAACAGAGTATTTTTCATAAAAGCATTGGTGAGAAAATACTGAAAAGAATCAGATGTGCAAATCGTGTTACAGCTCAAGGATGTCTGCATAACAATGTGAGAGAAAGAATTCTTTTCAAATACACTTACACTCAAGGTATCTTTATATACCAGAGACTTAAAAAAAATTATTACAGTTTGAATAATGCATACATTCTTTAGTCACAAGATTGCATTCTTTAAATAAATAAATATCTCACAGTGCTAGCCATAAAAGAAACCCACATGAAGGCTTCAAACTATGGTTAATCGAAAGGAAGGCATTCCCTTTGTAGGAGTGACTGAGATACAGGCCTCCCATTATATATCAGTACTTGATATAAACTAAAGAAATTTTCATTTTTCCCAAATCACTGCTGTAAATCAGAACAATATTAAAGCCAAAGAAGTTTCTAGGCCATGCTAGAAAAGCTTGACCTTATGTTTCTTTTCAGGGGTTGGCAAACTATGGTCCTTGGGTCAAATCTAGGCACCCACCTGTTTTCATAAGTAAGGATTTATTGTAACATTGACATGCCTATTTGTTTACATATTACCTATAACCACTTTTGTGCTTCAAGATTAGACTTGAATAGTTTTGGCAGGGATCCTCTGGCCCATAAAAGTGAGCATGTTCATTATCTGACTCTTTATAGAAAACATTTGTCAATTATTTTCCTATTAAAAGTGACATGTTGAGTCCCTGACCCAAGTCAGACTACACTCATGTAGGCAAAAAGGAGGCAACCAAATATGAAAAAGAAGTAAATTTAAATTTGTACTCATATGGGGAGTACCTAATTTCTGAGTAAGATATGATACAAAATTCATTTGTAAGTCACTTACTCCTCACTGAGTCATATTCATTAACTCATAATATGACTTACTAACCTACAATATAGTACAAATTGTGTTTATAGGCCAGACAATGAATATTTAAAGCGTTATCCTCCTTCATCTTTCAAGAACTTCTGTGGATCCTGAAGTTACTTAGAGAAGATCAAAACAAATCCTGTAGAGTATTTCATCCCATGAAGCCAGCAGACTCACTGGGAGTGAGCAGTGTAACATGTCTACCTTGTTTCAAAGGAATTCTGTAGAGATCACAAAAATGACTTCTTCACAATGGATAGCAGGAAGGAGACTTTTGATATCCATTATTTTATATATAGTATAATATTCATATAAAACAGAGTCCTCTGATGTTTCTGATCTTCTCAGGCTTTCTGAAGCCATGGTGAAATCTTCATGTTGTCTGCATTTTAGTGATGATGGTGATGCTATGCAACATTACTCAGCATGTACTATGTTCTCTTTGCTCTTCTAAGCTTTTATATGTTGTGAGTCAATCCTCAGATAACAACACCGAGAAGTAGAATTGTTATTATCATTACTTTACAGACAGACAAAGAAATGAGTAGCTTCTAACAGGTTACATAGCTAAAAAGTAATAAAAGGAAAAAATAGGTCCCTGTCAAAGCTTTAAAGATGCACTGATTTCTCTCAGCCTCATAAAGCTCTTTGGAAGACCTCCTTCTATAGGTTTATTTCAATCCAGATAAATTATATATGCTTAAATTAATTTTAAACTTGATTGTCTATTGTTACCACCATAAAGCAATACTTATGATACCTGAATTTTACCCTACATCATTCCACCCCTGCCTCAATTCCATTTCCCACTGTTTTATGAGGTTTTGAATAAGAGGCTTGAAAATAATGCAAGTTTTTAGTAATATTTGGGAGGATTAGGTTGGGTCACTGGAAAAAGGGGGGAAATGCAAAAATATCTGCTAGAATTTTATCTTTCAGCAAATGAGTATATAGCTTTATTGCCAGTTACCCAAAAGATAGTTACATTTTAATTGTGGATAGAAGTAATAAACTGCTTTCTGTTTTAATACAACAGAAGAGAAAAAAGCACTGAAAATGCAATCAATATTGTGCATGATTCATGCACCTTTCAGCATCTGCTTGTAAATTTGTAATTAAATAATAAAATTTAATAGGAAAATATATAGTATTACATGTTACAAAACAAAAATCTTATTTATTTCAAGTATATATATTTTATATGTATATATGTGATGTATGTGTGTCTGTGTGTATGTATTTTCTTCATCAGCAGACATATGAACCATACTGCTTTTCTGTCTTGCCTAACTGCTAAGATTAGCTATTTAATCAGGTTTTTTTCAATATATGAAGTTTATTGTCAAATTGGTTTCCATACAACACCCAATGCTCATCCCACAAAGTGCCCTCCTCAATACCTATCACCCACCCTCCCCTCCCTCCCACCCCCCATCAACCCTCAGTTTGTTCTCAGTTTTTAACAGTCTCTTATGCTTTGGCTCTCTCCCACTCTAACCTCTTTTTTTTTTTTTCCTTCCCCTCCCCCATGGGTTTCTGTTAAGTTTCTCAGGATCCACATAAGAGTGAAACCATATGGTATCTGTCTTTCTCTGTATGGCTTATTTCACTTAGCAACACACTCTCCAGTTCCATCCATGTTGCTACAAAGGGCCATACTTCATTTTTTCTCATTGCCACGTAGTACTCCATTGTGTATATAAACCACAATTTTTTTATCCATTCATCAGTTGATGGACATTTAGGATCTTTCCATAATTTGGCTATTGTTGAGAGTGCTGCTATAAACATTGGGGTACAATTGCCCCTATGCATCAGTACTCCTGTATCCCTTGGGTAAATTCCTAGCAGTGCTATTGCTGGGTCATAGGGGAGGTCTATTTTTAATTTTTTGAGGAACCTCCACACTGTTTTCCAGAGTGGCTGCACCAGTTTGCATTCCCACCAACAGTGCAAGAGGGCTCCCGTTTCTCCACATCCTCACCAGCATCTATAGTCTCCTGATTTGTTCATTTTGGCCACTCTGACTGGCGTGAGGTGATATCTGAGTGTGGTTTTGATTTGTATTTCCCTGATGAGGTGCGACGTTGAGCATCTTTTCATGTGTCTGTTGGTAATCCGGATGTCTTCTTTAGAGAAATGTCTATTCATGTTTTCTGCCCATTTCTTCACTGGGTTATTTGTTTTTCGGGTGTGGAGTTTGGTGAGCTCTTTATAGATTTTGGATACTAGCCCTTTGTCCGATATGTCATTTGCAAATATCTTTTCCCATTCCGTTGGTTGCCTTTTAGTTTTGTTGGTTGTTTCTTTTGCTGTGAAGAAGCTTTTTATCTTCATAAGGTCCCAGTAGTTCATTTTTGCTTTTAATTCCCTTGCCTTTGGGGATGTGTCAAGTAAGAGATTGCTACGGCTGAGGTCAGAGAGGTCTTTTCCTGCTTTCTCCTCTAGGGTTTTGATGGTTTCCTGTCTCACATTTTGTCTCACATTTTCCTGTCTATCCATTTTGAGTTTATTTTTGTGAGTGGTGTGAGAAAGTGGTCTAGTTTCAATCTTTTGCATGTTGCTGTCCAGTTCTCCCAGCACCATTTGTTAAAGAGACTGTCTTTTTTCCATTGGATGTTCTTTCCTGCTTTGTCAAAGATGAGTTGGCCATACGTTTGTGGGTCTAGTTCTGGGGTTTCTATTCTATTCCATTGGTCTATGTGTCTGTTTTGTGCCAATACCATGCTGTCTTGATGATGACAGCTTTGTAGTAGAGGCTAAAGTCTGGGATTGTGATGCCTCCTGCTTTGGCCTTCTTCTTCAAAATTCCTTTGGCTATTCAGGGCCTTTTGTGGTTCCATATGAATTTTAGGATTGCTTGTTCTAGTTTCGAGAAGAATGCTGGTGCAATTTTGATTGGGATTGCATTGAATGTGTAGATAGCTTTGGGTAGTATTGACATTTTGACAATATTTATTCTTCCAATCCATGAGCACAGAATGTTTTTCCATATCTTTATATCTTCTTCAATTTCCTTCATAAGCTTTCTATAGTTTTCAGCATACAGATCTTTTACATCTTTGGTTAGATTTATTCCTAGGTATTTTATGCTTCTTGGTGCAATTGTGAATGGGATCAGTTTCTTTATTTGTCTTTCTGTTGCTTCATTATTAGTGTATAAGAATGCAACTGATTTCTGTACACTGATTTTGTATCCTGCAACTTTGCTAAATTCATGTATCAGGAGATTATGACCTGAGCCGTAACCAAGACTCTGATGCTGAACCGACCGAGCCACCAGGCCCTCATTCAGTACACGTGTTTAAAAAATGGCACACAAAGTTACAAGATAACATAAATAAAACTAGCACAAATAACTTAAAATATTAATAACAGTCAACACAAAGATAATAAAAACAGATTCATTTCAACTGCAGAGACTGAAGTTATGTGATGTAGATTTAAATTAACCTTATTTCTGTGATGAATAAATTTAAAAAAATGCTTAAATTATGGAAATGAAGAAAAAATGATACTTTAAAAATACAATAACGATTATTAAGTACTCATTGGGTAAGTTTATCAGCAGATTAGACACAGACAAAAAGAGACTTAATCAACTAAGAATATATAAGAAAATGTCCAGAGTAAGCCACAAACAGAAAAGAGTATGGAAAATCACAAGGAAGTGTCAAAGATAGAGGATATGATGTGAAGGCCTAACATGAATGCATGCAGTTTGAGTCCCAACAAGAAAAGAAACAAAGGATTAGCAGAGAAATAGTATGTATGTAAGGAGATAATGAGAAATTTCCAAAATTGATGAAAGACATCAAGCCTCAGATTTAAAAATTTCTATGAATGTCAAGCAAAATACACAAAAACTAATCCATGCCTAGGCACATAACATATAACTGTTGCAAACTAAAAACAAAGAAAAAAGTAAAGCAGCCACATAAAAAAGATCCCTTCAAAGAAGCAAATAAAAGACTCACATCTGACTTTTCAACATTATGGCACGGCTAGAAGATATACTATAAAGTGTCAAGAGAAAATAATTATCAAACTAGAGTTCTATAGAAAGAAAAAAATATCCTTCAAGATTATATAACAGAAATAGATATTTTCAGACAAATGAAAATTGAGGGAATTTGTCACCAACATTCCCATGCTAAAGGAAATCTTACAGGGTATTCTTCATGCCAAGTAAAAGTAATTCCAAATAAAAATGATCCCCCCCCAATATGTAGAAAAAGTAAGAGCAATAGAATGACAAATACGAGGGTAAAGGTAAATGTATACTGACTATATAATAATAATGCTAATGCTACTTAATAATAAAACACCAAAGACTAAAAATAATAAAATAATAGTAATATGTCATGTCTCATTGTGTTTAAAGACACATACATACACATAAAATGAAATGGTGGTAAACAATAAATGGAGTTAAAGAATAAGGCAACAAGTGATTAATTTTAGACTTTGGTAAATGAAACATAGAAGTTACAGTTTCTAGGGTAACCAGTAAAATAATTATAAAAGGGTATATAGTTTCACAAATAATAGAATGAAAATGAAATAATCCAAAATTTCCAATAAATTGAAAAGGAGCCAGGAAAAAAGGGACACATGAGAATAAAATAGTAGAACAAAATACTTAGCATGATTTTATATTTAAACCTAAATATTGAAGGTAGATATTAAAAATCAATAGGAATATAAAAAGTTTGAAGAACATGATGAGCAAATGATCTAATAAATATATATATATATATATATATATATATATATATATATATAGTATACTACTCCCAGTAGTATACTACTACTGCATGTTCTTTTCAATGCATGTCAAACATTTACAAATGGACTGTTTGCTGGGTCACCAAGACAATCTCAACAAAAAAACTGAAATCATGCAGAATGTGTTCTTTGACCATGAAGAAATTAGCTATAAAAGATTGCAAAAATTCAACTAGAAAAATGTTCACTTAAGTTGGAAGTTTTATTTTTTTTTATTTCTTTTTATTTTTATTTTTTTTATATATATATGAAATTTATTGATATATCCTTATGACAATCTATTTGGGTCAAAGAAGAAATCAGTAACAGAATTAAGATATTTTGAATTGACTGATAATGAAAATTCTATTAAAAAATGTATAAGCTACAGCAAAGACCATTCTTAGATGGTAATTTATGCCATTAAGTGTATTTATTAGAAAAGAAAACATGCTGAAAAGAGCTTTCCCAGGATTTAAAAAGTAACAACAAATTGACTATACAATAGGACAATGAGGGGGAAAAAAGAATAAAATCAAATTAAATAGAAAATAAACAATGCTGAAAGCTCTATCTTTGGAAGGAGTCATAAAATTGATAAATTTCTTGGACTAACTAAAAAAAAAAGACAAAAAAGACACACAAATAAACAATTTCAGGAGAAAAAACCCTGAGTCAATACTGCATAGCTACAGATATTGAGAAGATAACTAGAGATTACAATAATTTTATGCCAATAAATATAAATGTTTAGATTAGACAAATCCACAAAAGAATTACATAAGAATAAATTAAAAATCTAAGCATACCTGTAATTAGTAAAAAAAAAATCAATTTATAAATTAAAACCTTGCCAAAAAATACAACATCAGGCCCAGGAAATTCTAGCAAACATTGCAAAAAGAAATGATGCCAGTCTAACACAAAATCTTTCCTAAAAAAGGAGCAATTTTATGTGTCCAGCACAAATAATCTTGAAACCAAAAACCTGAAAAGATCATTATAAGAAAAAATTAATGGCCAATATAACTTACTAACTTAGATGAAAATATCCAAAACATATTATTAATAAACCAAATCCCAGAATTTAAAGACTAATAATGCATCCTAAATAGGCTTATGCCATAAATGCAGGATTTGTTTGATATTTGAAAATTAGTGTAATACAACATACCAACAGAAAAAAGGAAAACTATTATGTAATTTTCCTAAAGATGCTGAAAAATTTTCATAAAATATACTATTCTTTACTGATAAAAAGATAAGCAAACTAGGAAGAAAAAAGGATTTCCCTGATTTTCTAAAAGTTACTCCCCAAAAAATAAAATAAATCACAACCATCATTATTTTTTTTAACGTTTATTTATTTTTGAGACAGAGAGACAGAGTGAGAGCAGGGAAGGGGCAGAGAGAGACGGAGACACAAAATCTGAAACAGGCTCCAGGATCTGAGCTGTCAGCACAGAGCCATGGGGCTTGAATCCACAAACTGCGAGATCATGAGCTGAGCCAAAGTCCAGATGCTTAACCGACTGAGCCACCCAGGTGCCCCCCAACATCACTTTTAATGTAAAATATTACATGGTTTCCCTTTGAGATTGAGTGCAAGACAAGTATGCCTAATAAAATAACTTTTGTTCAATTTTGCACTGAAGGTTATAGCTAATATAATAAATCCAGGAAAAAAAGAAAGAGAATGAAGTAATGCCGAGGAACCAAGAAATAAAACTATTTGCATACAATATGATTATCTATATGAGAAGTGCAAAAGAGTTGCGTTGAAAATGCTAGAATTGATAAGGTCAATATAAAATTAACTATCAATTATATTAAACAGGAAATTGGACAATGAATTTTATAGAATCACACCATTTAGGAAAGTATCAGAAAAGCAAACCACCTAAGAATAAAACTGATGAAAGCTGTGCATAACCCTACAAATGAAACTAAAATATTATTGGGAGAAGTTAGAGATGACCTAAATAAATGAATGGAGGTTTTAAAATTTTTCTTTTGCGGATGGTGCAACTTGGTACATATTGATAGTAAATGCATGTGGAAAAGCTGGGGGCCAAGAATAACCAGTACAATTTGGAAAAGAAAAATCTGTAGTATTTACTCTACCCAATATCAAGACTTTATTATAAAGACATAATAATTAAGACAGAACGGTGTTTCTGTAAACATAATCAAACTGAGACATGAAACACAAATTCCACAGTTTCACCCATAATTTCCGATCTATGACAAGATTGGTACTGCAGAGTGGGATATGTACAGTCTTTCAGTACATGTTGCTGACTCAATTGGAAATGCACATAAGAAAATGAAAAAGTGACCCCACATCATATCATACACAGAAAGTAATCCCAGATGAATTGCAGCTTCAATTATGAAAGATAAAACAATAAAAAAGAAAGACAAAACAATAATGTTTCTAGAATATAAAATTTGGTGTAAGGAAAAAAAGAATTTAAGAGACACTCTAGGCATAAATATGAAGAAGAACATCAGTAATTAGATAGCATGTACATTAGGAACACTGGTATATTAAATCACAGAATTAAACCTGTGAAAACTGAAGCCACAGAGTGGCATATACAAAGAATTCCTACAAATGGGAAAAGAGAGATAATACAATAGAAAAACAAAAGATAAGTACTTGAATAGTCACTTCACACACACACACACACACACACACACACACAAAGACAACCAAATGCCTAATACGCATATGTAAATTGCATACAGGATCCTTAGTTATCAGGGTTATACAAATTAAAACCACAAAGTGATATGACTACACACCCAGCATAATGCCTAAAAATAAAAGGCTGAGGATACCAAGTACTGGTGAGGATGTGTAGCACCTGGAACTTCTCATACACGGCCATGTATGGCTTCCCTACACATAGGTGTGCTGCACATACATAGGTTAGCACACCTTTGAGAAACTAGAGTTGGAAACATGGACTGCTTGAAATGTCACTCTTAGATATTAGCTTAAACCACATAAAATTGACAATAATTCCTTACACATGGCAATTTTATATGATCCGATCAGAAATATCCAAGTCGACATACCCAGCTGAAATG
This sequence comes from Lynx canadensis, assembly GCF_007474595.2. Lineage (NCBI taxonomy): Eukaryota > Metazoa > Chordata > Mammalia > Carnivora > Felidae > Lynx > Lynx canadensis. Next base: position 182,338,778 of record NC_044303.2, on the reverse strand, counting down.
AATACAGATATACATAGAAAAGATGTATAAGAAGGTTCATAGCAGTATTATTTGTAATGGTTCCAGACTGAAAGTGACAAAAATGTCAAACAGCAGTAGAGTGGATAAATAGTGGTAAATTCTCCCAATGTGGTATAATACAGTAATGAAAATAAATGCACTACAGCTACACAGAGTAAGATGGATATAAAAGAATGCATTCTTTATTATTTCACTAATAAAAAATTAAAAGAGGCAAAATCATAGTGCTCAGAGAATGATTGGTAGGAAAACCATAAATAAAAGCAAGGATATGAGTACTAAAAATGTCTGGAGATTGATTATCTTTGAACCGGGAGGAAGGGCATATGATTGAAAGAAAGCATAGGGGGCCTTCCAGGAAATGTAGTATTACTTCACCAGGGAGGCAGTTCTATCAGTATTCACTTTGTGATGAATCATTGAGCTTTATATTTTTATTTTGTTGTCCAAAGGTGAATATTTTACAGTAATAAAAGGTTAAATAAGATGATAGACTTTAAAAACTAATATATATGCCAAATTAAAAGGGCATATTATCCCCCCAAATTATTACCAAAGAGGGAATCAACAAAATCTGAATTGTTATATTATCACATCATGGGTAGCTCTCTCTATCAGTTAATTTTTGAGCAGTAGGATAATTTACTCAACAACTATTTTATTCATTCAGCTAATATTAAGTGCCTATTAAGTGGGAGGCATAATTTCTAGATGTTGTGTTTTAGCCATGAGCACAATCTAAAAATCTTTGCTTCTCAAGGTGCTTATAGTCTGGTGGTCAAGATAAATAATAAACCAAATCAGAAAATATATCAGCTAGATTATCACAAATTCTAAGGATAAAAATAAAACAGAAACAGCAGGGTCTTCTGTCTGGCTCAGCTCAGTTGGAGAACATGTGACTCTTGATCTCAGGATCATGAGTTTGAACCCGATTTTGGGTGTAGAGATTACTTAAAAAAGAATTTAAAAAAAGAAAAGCAAGATTTATTTTATTTTATTTTATTTTATTTTATTTTATTTTATTTTATTTTATCTTATTTTATTTTAAGAAGTATGTAGTTACAATTTTAGATATGATGACCTCTGTAAAATAAAATGAAAGTTCAGTGAGTGAGGGATCCAACCGTGTGGATATCTGGAGATGTTAAGCACCACAGTCAGAAAATCAGCAAGTGTAAAAAGGAAATGTAAAACACACTCTCCAGGTATGGTCTCAATCAAAGAAACTTTCAGATTCTTACAGAAATCAAAGATGAGACCAGGGAAATAATGAAATAATAATTTAACGCAAAATTAGTAATCTTGTGGTCTGGCCTCACACCTGTGTTACATTCCATTGTAAGTGAATCTTTTAAATTTCCTTTCAACAGCAATAGAGTAAATGGCTACATCTTGGAGATCATATATATGACCTTTCCGTATGAATGGGAAAACAAGCAAAGAAACAAAGTATGCAAATGTTATGTGAAAGAGCTCTTGTGGACTGCAATAAAATCACCGAGATCATTATATAAGATACATTATACAAAGAGCACTATACATAAAAGCTCTTAATTTCCAAGAGATTAGAATGAAGCAAAAACAGTGGGTTCTGGAAAACTGTTAAGCAAGTCCAAAGGTGACTTTATTACTATTGAAGATACTTGCAAAGAACTGAATGAGGATGTTTCAGGAAATGTCAAAGTATGGAAAATTACTAAATTAATACTTAAAAAAATATCTAATTGTAGGTATGTGTCCACACAAAAACTTTACATGAATGTTTAAACAGCAGTATGCGTAATAGCAAGAAGGTGGGAACAATACAAATGTCCATCAACTGAGTAACAGATAATCAAAAGTGCCATATCCATACGATGGAATGTTACTAAGCCGTAAAAAGGAACAGAGTACTAATTAATATAGCTGAACTTTGAAAATGTCATGCTAGGTGCAATAAACCAGTCACAAAAGACCACATATTGTATGATTCTATGCATGTAAAATAACCAGAACAGGGTAATCTATAGTGACAGAAAACCTATTGTCTGGGGCTAGAGGTGGTGATGGGCAGTAGAGGCGATAGCCAAAGGCCACAAGTTTCTTACTGAAATTCTGAATATACTAAAAACCATTCATTATACATTGTAAAAAGGTGAATGATACAGTATGCAAATATACCTAAATAAACTATTTTAAAACATGTAATCTTTAGGTACATGTTTAGATAGATAGATAGGTACAACCAAATTAGTAAATATAAGCAAACATTACATGTTTTCAAATATAGGTCAAAAAGTGTACAGGTCCACACTAGCTCCAAACATTCCTTTTCTAGATCTCTTCTTTGGAAAAACGGGGCCCTCTCCAAGGACTTCGGAATTTTTGGGTTAGGCATAGCAATTAAATAATGGGCCAATGTGAATGTTGAAGAATTGTAGTTCATTGTTTCCAGGTCTTCCTGACTTGATCATCCACTTCAGTTTTGATCTCCATCCCTACCTGTCACTTGGTCTCTACTTTTTCCTTGGTCATGTTTGAGTGTTGGAAGATGGAGGCAGGAACAGATTCAGACCTTAGTGGTTCTAATCAGGGAACGACTATGTTGCCAACAGCTATACATAATTCAAAATAAGAGAAAACAAAACCTAAACTCGGAACTTACATGTAGGTGGAAATTAAAATAGCTTTCCAGCTTTTTTGATTGCAAAACTCTATATAAGTTCATCAGAACTGCCTTCTCTCTCCTCTTCTCCCACCGCTTTTTTTTTCCCCACTCAGATGGCGTACTCTGCAATGATGCCAGTACCCTAAGTAATATTCCGTCTGCCTGTTGGGTGACCCAGCATGGAAAGTAGGAGAAGGCAGATGCTGAGCACGTTGGCTCTGAGTAGAAAAATCAGCATGTATAGAAATACAAGAGTGTAACTATGCTGTGTTTTTAGCATTTACATAGAAGACATTTTCTTTCTTTTTAGAAATTAATTTGCTTCTGCTATAAATTCCTTACTTAAATCTCCCTGTCTCTAGCAGTGGAAAAGGTACCTTAAGCAATCATGAGCGAGTAGGTCAAAGAGTTTGACAACGTGGGCAAAAAGTAGCAGGAATTTATTCAGTTGATCAACCTGGTGTTCCTCCATCGTCCTATAAAAAATGAAAAAAAACTAATAGAAAAACACAATCAGTGTACACGTGCAGGCATAAACCATGTCTGCCTGTGTTCTCACAATGATTGAATCATTAGCAGTGCCACAGTGTATAGGTACCTTCCACACTGCCTTGGGCATGACAGTCAAAATGTTACTACGATATCCATTGACAGTTTGACAGTTTCCACCTGAATCAAAATCCTAAGACAAGTTTGCCATTTTAGAAAGTAACTACCATGGCAAAATTAGACCTAAGAACAATTTACAAATATATCAGCAGTTACAAAATAAGCAATTGATTTACAATTAGATTTTATTAGGCCTTTTTAAGAAGGTTTTTCTTCCGTTATCGGCTGTTCTTTTATTTTTTTCCCACAGTGTGTTAAGAGATCCTTCTCTGCACAATTAAAATTAAAAAGAAATACTAGCAACATGAAAATAATAAGATGACAGCCATTCACTAAAATGGAGAGATGTTAAAATTTATTATGTTTTAAATGCAATACCCCCCAAAAAAAAAACAATTGAAAAAATTTAAATATATAGAAGGATTTTATCCTTTACATCCATGTGTTTAATGTGATGGAAATTCAGTTTTGATTTTATAATTCTGGAGCCTATTCAGTATTCTTTCTCCGGTAACTAACCTGTATTTACTCAGAATATAAATCAGCTGCATTTTTGTAGTGCATAAAACACTGTCTAATTGAGCTTTATTTAATTTGTTTTAACTCGGAGTGCAAAGGAGATGACACAATGTGAATTACTCATTATAGTAACCTCTCCTCACAACTACAAATGGGTATGAAGTGATGTCTGTGTGTGTTTTTGTGCTGTAACATCACTCGCAGAAGCAGTTCCTCAGAAAGATGATAACAGTAGTGATGATCCTTAGCATTTATATAGCATTTTCTGTCCTCACAACACTTCATACACCTTAACTAAATAATGGTACTTGCCAGAATGAGGTTACAACAGCAATGAATTATCATGGCCTTTGGTGTAACTTTAGTTCTCAGAAATGTCACCTCACTGTGTCTGTTCCTGTGGGAATGATTGCCTCTTGTGATGGATTAACACCAGATACAATTGATTGGCCCATCTTGGCCTGCACTCTTGAGGAGCCTCCATAGCCTTTGAATGTTTGTTTTGATTAGCTCAAACAAAGGTGTCTGTCTTTATTTCTGGTCACAGACCAGTCCCCCACTGACATAGCCAAGTAGAGACTTTAAGATAATTATTTCAACAATTCAATCCTTAAAGCTCCACTTATTCTGAGTCACTGAGGTAGTTGCTTCAATATTCTGTATCAAGGTTTTTCAAACTTAGCAATATTGACAGGCCTGGAAAACTCTTCGTTGTTGGAGCTGTCCTGTGTATTGAAGGATATTCAGCAGCATCCTTGGCTTCAGTCTGCCAGGTGCCACTGACCCACTCACCAACAACCCCAAGCTGTGAAAAGCAAAAATATCTCCAGACATTGCCAGATCTTTTCTGAGGAGCAAAAATGCCCCCAGTTCGGAACCATTGTTCTGGATTTGCCAGTGGCTAGCCATTCTTATTCTGGATCTTAACTCTACCTATTTCTCCACAGCGCCTCCTGTGGCAATGAACTTCAAGTGCATTGTTTCCGTTTGATTCTCATTAACTGGGAAACCCCAGTGTCCTGGTTTAGGAAACCTTCTTTTCAAGTCTGTTTAGATGACATATTGCCCCACTACCTCCCCCCAATAACCTCAAGTCAGGAATTCTTCCACACTGAGTGCAAAACAGCAGTATAAACATACCCTGAAAATCAGTTCAGCATTACAGGTTATGAAAAACTTATTTCACAGGGTTTTGAGATAAGTTGACAGAGGCTAGTTTGAAAGCTCAGCCTTACACATTTTGCTTCTCAGCTGGGCTTAGAAAATTGTTGCGACTGTAGTTGTAAGGAAAATACCACCTCAAGGCCCGATCATAAAAGCTTCTATCAGACAGATGTCTACAGTTATTTTTGGTTCTGGATTCAATAAGTTTTATATGGACCTAATTCCCAGAAAAACTCCCCAGTCTGTTTACACGGGCTGGATAAACTGGCTGTGTTTTCTTTGTATTCCTAGTGTGAGCTGGTAATTATGCATCTACTGCTGGGATATTTCATGTAACTGGTGGACATTTTAGACACCATGTGCATCCTTAATCTCCCTAGGATTCTCTAGGAACAAAATTATTTGATATGAAAACCTTTGATATTACAAGTTGTGTTTAACATTTCAAGCCTCATTTACATCAGTTCAGTTCAGTGATCTGCTAAGCACTCTGGACGACATATCATGGAGGGAAGGAAACCTATAGATGCGCTCAGTAGCCTGAAGGTATATTATACAAAATAATAAAAATGAATTGCTGAAGAAGTATCTAAAATTTATTAGCATAGGGTGCAGTTAGTGAGGCCGTTGAGCATCATCTCAGATTATTTTTCCAAACAAATAAATGAGAAGATGAGTGGATAGTGAAAATGATTAAGAAGGTCTTGACATATAGATTACATATACTATGCATATGGTATAATCTATGGGAAATGAATTATCCAAGCATGAATGTACCAAATCCTCTACTGATCTAAATACTACAGCTTAAAAATCTTATTTTCTTTCCTGCAAATCACTAAAGGCTTTGACAATTTCCACGTGGGCTAGAACGAAGCAAGCAGTCGAACAGTTACTGTACATCAAGGAGGTACTAATGGCTGTAGCTGAAACACCTGCTAACCTGCTATTGTAAGCATTTATCCAGTATTTGCCTGCGGCAGAAATAAATGAATAAATAAACTTTCACTAGTCATATTACATGAGTTAATGCATTATAGCATTATGTAAAGTAGCAAAGCGCATTCTTCTGGGGCTTTTTAAAAATCATTATTTGTGGCAGGTTGGAACATATCTGCTGGCTTCTCTGCTCCATTTTCCTCACTTAGGTTTCTTTCAGACCCTCATGACTACAGGGCTAGTTGGCCTTTGCTCTCTGAGGAATACCTTTGAGACAAAAAAACTTACTAATCCTCAAAGAGTTTTAAGATGACATTACAAAGAGGATGGATATATTAAACACCTCAGCTGTCAATGAGTAGAATCAATAATGGTGGGGATGCAGCTTACATTATATCTACTTACACAGGGTTTCCACATATTTGGAAAGGAAAGCTTTTCCTTTGACAAGTTGGCACCAGCTATTTCAAGAAATAACACAGCTGTATATCCCCAACACACCTGGCTCTCCTTTCATAACGTAAGGAAGAAAGGTATGAAGCAATGACCAGAAAGGGCAGACCACTGCCAGAAGCCTCGTTTTCATGGATGTTTTCACTTGAATGTTATAGAGCATTAAGGCTACCCTCAACCAAAAATAAATAAAATGAATCTACTCCTTCTCTCCCCCCAAAAAAGTGTTAAGGCTAAATTATCAATTAAAATGGAAAATAAAAATCTTGAGTTGATTGTTGTAATCTTTTAAGGCTATAGGGGTATATTACTTCAGTCAGTAAAATATGTAAAATATATTTCTGGGAAATGAGATTATTAAACACAACTATTATAATGAATAATGTCACTGAACATAGTATGAATAATAATGTGTTGTATTTCATTTTTTTTTTTAAATTTTTTTTTTCAACGTTTATTTATTTTTGGGACAGAGAGAGACAGAGCATGAACGGGGGAGGGGCAGAGAGAGAGGGAGACACAGCATCGGAAACAGGCTCCAGGCTCTGAGCCATCAGCCGAGAGCCCGACGCGGGGCTCGAACTCACGGACCGCGAGATCGTGACCTGGCTGAAGTCGGACGCTTAACCGACTGCGCCACCCAGGCGCCCCTGTGTTGTATTTCAAAATATGCTGTCCATAGATCTGCCTTGATTTATACTCCAAGTTTAAATTTATTTTTGCGTTTTATAGTATTTTCTCCCATTTTAAATATCTCTTTCCTTTTCTAATTCAGAAATCCTATAAGTAAAATTAGGCAGGTCAAGACCTAATAGAAGAGCTTGCTTTGAGAGATAGATGTCCAAAAAAAAGGAGAAGAGCATTTAACCCTGATCATTTTTAGCATCATCTTTAAACATTTGGCATTTTACTGCCTATGGGAGAAATATTCCTAATTTAACTTCTTCAGTTGTTGTTGCCTAATTTTCTTATATCGCAACAGGAGTACAGTGGTAGAAGTTAAAAATAAAAACTGTCCTTGGCGTTATACAAATTTGCACTAAATCAGCTATGTGACATGTTTCCTTGCAAGACAGTTGCCTAAGTCATTTATATTTAATGCGTTATGTTTTGTATATATCTATGAAAATGAAACTAAGAACAGCTCCACTTATCAGAGCATCAAGAAAAATAAAATAGGAATAAACATATCAAAGGAAGTATAAAATGTGTACAGTAAAAACCACAAAATTGTTGAAAGAAGTTAAAGAAGATCTAAATAAACAGAAAGGCACTCAATTATCATGGATCAGAGGAACTAATATTGTTAAGATGGCAATAATCCTCAAATTGATCTATAGATTCGACACAAATCCTGTCAAATCGCGGCTACTCTTTTTTGCAGAAATCGACAAACTGATCCAAAAATTCATCTGGACCTGCAAGGGACCCAGAAATATACAAAACAATTTTGCAAAAGGACAAAATCAAAAAATTCACACTTCCTGATTTCAAAGCTTAACACAAAAGTCTAATACTCAAAACAGTGTGGTACTGGCATGAGGCCAGACATATAGATCAATGGAATAGAATTGTGTTTCCAGAAATAACCCTTACATTTATAGTTAGTTGATTTTCTATAAGGCAAGCAAGACAGTTTCCTCATGCAAGAGAATCAAGTTAAGCCCCTACCACAAAGCATATGCAAAAATTAAACCGAATAATAAACCTAGAAGTAAGACCAAATTGTAAACATTTCTAGGAGAAAATATAGAAGTAAATCTTTGTGACCTTGGGTTAGGCCTTTTTTTTTTTTTTTAAGGTTTGGTAAACAATAGCAAGTAAACAAATTAGACATCATCAAAATTTTAAAAATTTGTGCCTCAGAAGACACAAGTGAGGAAGTGAAAAAAAATAACAACCCATTGAGTAGGAGACATATTTGTGAATCATATACCTAGTGACTTATATCCAGAATATATAAAGAACTTTTAAAATTCAATAAAAATAAAAACAATCCCATTATAGGTTGGGCAAAGGATCATAATAGATATTTACTTAAAGAATATGGACAAATGGCCAGTAGGTGCATTAAAGATATTCAACATCAGTAGTCACTAGGGTAATGCAAATCAAAACCACAATGAATTACCACTTCATACCTTCTAGCATGGCTATATCTAAAAAGACAGACAATAAATACTAAGGAGGATGTTGAGAAATTAGAACTCTTGTACATTGCTGGTGGGAATCTAATTTGTGTACTCTCTTTATAAAACAGTTTGCCAGTTCTTCAAAAAGGTAAACATAGAGTTATTATATGACCCAAGTTTTATAGCCAAGATGAGTAGAAACATACATCTACACAAATCTTATATGTAAATGTTCAAAACTCATGTGTGCATGTTTATCACAGCATTACTGATAATAGCCAAAGAGTATAAACAATACAAATATCCATCAACTGATGGATGTATAAATAAAATGTGGTATATCCATTCAGTGGAATATTATTTGGCAATAAAAAGTGAAATATTAATACATGTGACAACACAGATTAATCTTGAAAACATTATGGTAAATGAAAAAGCCAGTCACAAAAGACCACATATCATATGATTCCATATTGATTTACCAAATGTATAATAATGAAGGGTAACTAGACATAAAGCTTCTGTGTTTTCAACTTTTTTTGTCAATTACAAGTCACTGTTTCTCAGTACCCAGAAGATACCATGAATAATATTTAATAATGTTACCAAAGGAAAAAAAAAGTCATTTCAATTTCAGAAATTTCCTCTGAAGTTTTCAGAGAAGTTTTCTCTGAAAACAAGTTTTTTTCATTGCAGGGGAGATGTCAATGAATTTGGGCAAGACAGCAATATCACTGGATGTTATGTACAAAAATAATTTTTATAAAGGTAAAAAGGTTGCTAAGCTTGTTCATTTGTTTAAGCACAGCTATGTATTAAACCCCTACAATGTGTCAAGTGCTACTTGAGGCCAAGGGTCTTTAATGGTGAACAAGCTTCTGTGAAAACAGATGCTAAACAAGTAAACAAATTAATAAAGTGCTTGCAGATGGTGATAACTGCTATGAAGAAAATAAAAGAGGGTAATGGGATAGTGAGCATCTGAGCAGGGACTAAATAAGGAAAAGGTCTGTAAAATCCAAGGGAAGAGAGCTTCAGGTATGTGCAAAAGGAAAAGGTAAGCAGATAAGAGGAGTGAGTTTGAGGTCACTCGGGGCAGAAGACAGCCTGTGCAGCTACGTTGTGGTGACTCCCACAGGAGGAGGTCAGACGAATAGGCAAGGCTAGACCATCTGAGGTCTAGTATGACCATCAAGGAATCGAAAGTGTATTTGAAGTACGACTGGCAGTCATTAGAGGGTTTGACATTGGAGGGTGGGACAGTGCCAGGGTCAGATAGGGTTTTTAATATTATATTGACTGTGTAGGAAGAAAGTGGATGCAGGAGACCAGATAGGCAAAGGTCATGGTGTGGTGGATCTGCATGGCCACCACAGAGATAGTGAAAATTGCTCAGGTACGAGTTACTTAAGACATTTCTTTTTCTGCTTGATTTTTTTTTCTTGTGGGATGTAAGAATATTGAACATTTTGTTTAGACTTTAAAAGTGAATTTCTGACTGATTATCTGGCCCTGCCAAAATGAAAGGAGGACAATGGCATCTGACTATTTTTCTGGGCAGCTCTAGCCACCTCTGCCTCAATAGTTAGGGTGTAATCAATAAACATAGCAGAGGCTATTCATTCCACCAGGATGGATTCCAACAAAAGGACTCTATTCACACGGGTAATAGACAGACTTTACTTGTTCCATCACATTATGTATTATGCCTAGTGTCTTCAGTCACCTACGTACTTTACTGCTCAATGATGGTGACATGCTCTGTTGGCATAAGAATGATTACAAAGCTGGGCTGTTTACACTCCTGGTGGCCAAGACACGGTCCTTCCAATTGAGGGTGAAAGACTGTTCATTACAAAAGGACAAATAATTCACATATGTTAAAGTTTTTGAAATTGGGTGCTTGGTGAGATTTGGATTGGGTTTCAAAGGTGTCCTGCAAAAAACAATGTTTTCAGTTGAACGTATTAATTTATGTTAATAAGTCTAGTGAATTTTAGTGGGCAAATACTGATGATGTTTTTAAAAAGGTGAAGTTATTTTTATCCTATCTTTTGTCCAGTCTCTTCCATTATGAAGAGACCATACACCTTTTCTTAGATCAGAATTCACCAGGCCAATGGCAGCATAGTCACAGGCAGTAAAAAGTTAACATTCATTAACTTGAACTTTTAGTAGAAGGCTGGTGCTGTGGGTTTATTTTAGAGCAATTACATATGATTTATTCTCCATCATTTATTGACTTATTCATCCAGCAAATGATTATTGACTGCTTACTGCTATGTTATACAATGTGAGGCAAAGAAGGCTAATTAATAATAATGGCTAGCTTTTGTTTAGTAGATACTGTGAGCCAGCACTCACTTAGTGCTTCATATGTTTTATCTCACTTATTAAAAAAATACCTGACAATACAGCTGCTCTTATTATTATGGAGAAGAAAAGTGAGACAAGAAGAGCTTAAACATAATCTCAGGATGGTACGTGATAGATCTGGAAATTGAACTGAAGGACTGTTTCAACAGCCTTTGCTTAGGTGGTAAGATACTCAGCCTGCCAAAAGATGGTAAACATTCTGTCCTCAAGAAGTCTGTATGCTGGTAAGGGAAGTAGGACATTTATACAGAACAGTTCACAGCTAATTCAAATACAAAAACAAGTACAAAGTCACAGATATTGAAAGAAAAAAGTCCCTTCCACCCAAAAGCAGTAGTTTTCAACTTTGGCTGCAGGTTGCAATCACCTAAGGATTAAAAAAAAAATACTGATGCCTGGGCCCCAACCCCAGAGACCCTCACTTAATTGACCTGGCATGTGCTTGTGCAGCTGAATTTTTTGAATTCCCCAGGTGATTCTAATGTGCAGCCAATTTGAAAACCCTGGACTAGAGGGACTAGGGAAAATGTTAGGAAGAGGAGGGGTTCAGAGTTGATTTTCTAAAACACAAGTAACTATTTTAAAATTTGGAAGTGTCAGGAGTGCAAATGGGACTGGATAAATATGTTGTGATATGGAATATATCCTTGTTGTGCAAAACGTGGTCTGGGACCAGTAGCATTGGCACCACCTGTGTTAGAAATGTGGCATCTGAGGCTTTCCCAGACTCAGGCTTTCCCATGAATCAGAATATGCATGCCCAGGCAATTGGTATGTACATTATAGTTTGAAAAGCACTGGCATAGAAAAATAGGGGGGAACCATACGACATATTTAGGGATTGGCAGATTTTACCAAGCAAGGGTCAATAGATGGAGTAGAGAGTATAGTGCATTTGTTGGGGAGATGTGACAAAGTGGAGGCCAAAACAGCCGGGTGCTTTGATTGCTAACATAAGCAGTTACAATTTGTTCTGTAGATGGTCGGAAGTTGTAAAACTTCCAAATTAAAGTGATGTGTGCATGGATGGTTTAGGATAATAATCTGGTGATGATTTGCAAGACAGATTAGGAAGAGGGACAAGGCCGGAGGTGAACAGGTACTCAGGCCTCCGTGTGAATTCTCAATTCCCAAATATACAAAGAGTGAAACTGAGACCAGGGTGCAATTCAGTAGGCAAGTTCTTATCTTCAAAACACATTGTTTTACCTTGAAGAATTCTTATCTCCTCTAGCAGCCTGACTTTGGAGCTACATTATGTATTTGAATAGAGATATAAGCTACATCTTACTCTGAGTGGCAACCAGTGTGTTTAGAACACCTTTGTTATTTCTTTCATAATACACACCACCCCCCAATATTAGAGGACTATAGAGGAAAAAGAACAGAATTCCAGTGGTACAAAAAAGACATGGATGTTTGCTCAGCAACAGTATGATAACTATTGTACCATCAATTTTCTATGTGATCATGAAACAGAGTATTTATTGTATTTGATAAACTATTCTGACTGAGGAGGGTTACTAAGAATTCTTGGGAGGGGCGCCAGGGTGGCTCAGTCGGTTAAGCACCAGACTTCGGCTCAGGCAATGACCCCTCAGTTCGTGGGTTCAAGCTCTGCATTGGGCTCTGTGCTGACAGCTCAGAGCCTGGAGCCTGCTTCAGATTCTGTGCCTCCCTCTCTCTCTCTCTGCCCCTTCTTGGCTTTCTCTCTCCTCTCTCTCTCTCTCTCTCTCTCTCTCAAAACTAAATAAACATTTAAAAAAAAGAATTCTTGGGGCGCCTGGGTGGCGCAGTCGGTTAAGCGTCCGACTTCAGCCAGGTCACGATCTCGCGGTCCGTGAGTTCGAGCCCCGCGTCGGGCTCTGTGCTGACTGCTCAGAGCCTGGAGCCTGCTTCCGATTCTGTGTCTCCTTCTCTCTCTGCCCCTCCCCCGTTCATGCTCTGTCTCTCTCTGTCCCAAAAATAAATAAACGTTGAAAAAAAAAATTAAAAAAAAGAATTCTTGGGAAAGTATCTTAAATGTTACACCAGCTGAAAATACTTAATCCTGAGTATATTGTATATAAATTTTGTAGTTGATGATTATGAGACTCTTTGGGGTCAATAGCAACTACAGTGTCTAAGGATCACCATTAAAAGGGTCAGTGATCATTTTTTTACATATAAATGAGCTACCTTATAGAAAAAAAGTCATCGGTTTTCCAAGTCCTGGGCACATGTATTATAATCTTTTAATGTAAGAGAAAACTTTTCATTACGTAGTATCTATTACTTTACATGTAGTTGGTTCATTTGTCAAAGGAACAAATGCAGACTTGGCATGAAAAGATACTGTGTTATGAATAGACTTTTAAAAATCAACTTTATAAAGATATAATTTATGTAAAATCAACTGCATACATTTAAAGTATATAAATAGACTTTAAATTGAAAATAACTGGAGAAACTGAATAATCAAATGCATTACAAGTATCTTTGAAGTTATCTATTAATAATAAATTAAGAATATATTACTTAAATGATCATATGGTGGTAACTCTTTTTGTAGTCATATTTTTAAATTCAAGCTTGCAGGTAGAAACTTCAAAAATATATCCATGTCTTAAGACTTGATACTGCAATTTGTGTATGCTGCCACTAGATGGTGGTGTTTGCTTTAGTCATGATCACATGATCAGCCACTTACAAATTAGGTGAACTGATATTCAAACTGTGAAAACCTAAGCCTTTTTTCATTTGTGGAAAACAAACTAGTGGATTGCTTCATTGTTGGCAGACATTCCCAGTATAAGTAAGAATATAACCTGGGCTTAAACCCTGAAATAACTCAACATCCTAGCAAGGATATCAGAAATTACATAGTAAAAGAATTGTTAAATTTAAGAACTGGTAAAGAAGCACTAAGAGACCATGCTGAATTCTTCCTGGTGGAGTGTAAGAATATTTTAGAACAGTGTTTTTCTATTATGCAAAAGTTAGAAGGATAAATAGTTCACCAGACGTGGAGAAGAAAGAGAATATTGAAAGTGAATGAAAAAAAGACATGCAAAGGTACAGAGCATGATTCATTTTTAAAAAGATAGTCTGTGTGATCAAACTTGGGGGTCCATGGTTGGGAAGAGGAGGAAGATAGTACCTGATAGTAGATTAAAAATAGATGGTCAAGAGCAAGGTATGCCCTGTTTGGTTTAAACCTCATTTTTCATGCAATAGGAAGCAGCAACTGAAGGTTTTTAAGAAAGAGATGGCATGAGAAAATTTATAAGGTAAAGAGAGTTTAAGAAATAAATTCATGGATGCAATTTTGTCTTATCAGGAAGAAACACTTCTCTTAAGGATATCCTTGTGAGGAAATGTTCTCAACAAGAATTTTCCAGTAGTCTCCTACTTCTTCTGTTTTTCCCCCTGCTAGGTTATCAAATCAATTTGTGCTGCAGTCTCTTACCATTTCCCTTAACATTCGGGGAATGGAGTGACACAAGCTTCCTTGTAAGAGCCACTGTCATATTTCTTCCTCAATACCTTCTCTCTAGCTGAAATGTGGATTGGAATATATTATAGGCTTTCTTCCCCTCTTCTCTTTTTTCTTCCAATGACCAATGGCTGTGTCCTGGGCTGTCAGAGCTCTCCATAAAGGTTTGCAACCCATTTGATCTGAGTTTTGGGGAGGAATGGGACAATTACATTTCCTAATCTAAATCCTTTAATGGCTACTTTGTTTATTACTTGCCCTTACCTTGACTGTTTGGTCTTTTTCATAAAATGGAAGTGAGGGCCATGTGCCCTATGTCTGGTCTGTTCTAAGATAGGTGGTCTGCTCATAGCGGGTGTTAAATGCTGCCTAAGTCTGGGTACCCTAGGATAAAGGCTACTTCTCTGTTTTCCATAGAAACTGCTTTGTGGAACTGGCTCCTCTCTCCACCTGGCTTGCCAGAGGACCAAAGGCTCACTGATAATACTAATCCGCTCTGACAATTAGTTGGCAACCTTTCCTATTAGAATATCTTTGAAGTGTTCCTGGTTGCGGGTGGGGGGTGGAATTTAGGCTGGCAGGAAAGGACACAGGCCTTTTAATCTCTCTTCTGACTACCTTATTTCTTAAACTTCATTGCACCGTGGAAGGCATTCTGCCCCTCTCAGTCACTATAACATAATCACATGGAACTTCCGAGTGCTTTTGGAAGCCCCATGGTGGAGGTTGTCTCCTTACCAGAGAAATATAGTTGGGGAAATGTAGTGAGCCCTCCATTCTTTTTATAACTCACCTCCTCACAGGTTTCTGGGCGAAGCACTAACCTGCCCTTAACCTGTTACTTCTTTGAGCATGTTTGTTGATGGCTGTGAACTGTTCAAAGTCTTCGCGGAAGAAAAAGAAAGAAAAATAGAAAGCTGAATTCCAACCCATTTACTACCTTCTATTTGAGCCGGCTCACTGTACATTCTGCCTCTCAGAACATGGAGTGTGTGAGGGGACCACGTCAGCGAAGGTTCCTGAGGCCTCTTGAAAGCACGTACAAATGAGAGCAACTTCTGAGCCTTTTTGCTGCTCCTTAACAGAATTGCACACCTTGAGAAAGATCTTTCTTGATATTGCTGCCATCCCTCTACTCCTTCTTCCCTCCTCCTGACTCCACCATGAACAGCTTACTTTAAGCACCGTCTTTTCTGCTGGAGAGGGCGGACGCTTAAACCACCTTGGAAACCACTGCTAGCACTTAGGTCCTGATGCATGCCCTTTCCATGGGTTAGTTCATTTCCTGTCACAACAACTCTGATGAAGTGTTAGTGCCATTTCTTTGAGGAAAAACTGAGGCTTAAGGAGGTCCCATAACTTGCCTGAAATCACTGAGTCAGTGGATGGGGAGGGTCAGATATGCTCTTCTGCATTCCTCCCTTGTCTCTGTGACTTTGGCATCCTTGTAGCTCCTATTTGCAAGGAGTATTTACTTATTTACTTACTTACTTACTTACTTTTTTTAATTATATCAGCACCACTGAGAAACCTGCAGCCAGGAAGAGAATAATTTTTTTTTTTCATTTTTTATTTTATTTTATTTCTTCAATGTTTACTTTTGAGAGAGGGAGGGAGAAACTAGGGGAGAGGCAGAGAGAGAGGAGGACCAAGGATCCAAAGTGGGCTCTTCACTGACAGCAAAGAGCCTCACGTCAGGCTAGAACTCATGAACTTTGAGATCATGATCTGAGCCAAAGTCAGCTACTCAATGGACTGAGTCACCCAGGCACCCAAGGAACACAATAAACTGTGCACACCTGCCTAACTGGATTCTAATCCCTGTACCAAATACCTATTCTCAGAATAAGCTTGCCCACTTCAGAAACTACACATTTCGTTTATCTCATTGACATTTTAATTACTGGGTGGGGGAGGGGACACACCTGAAGCATGCAGTGAGTTTCAATGGCATTACTTTGCTCCACCCATGATGTTTGGCAATCAGGAACCTGCTACTTGGGAATTTTTTGACATGGCTTTCAACAGGCTGGGATATGTAACTTTGAGAGAGAGGAAGAAGAGAAGAAAGAGAAGGAAGAAGAAAGAATATTTGATTTTTTTTTTAATGAAGCACCTACTATATTCTGGGTACTATTAGTTGTTTTCTATGTATGGTTACAAATAATGCTCACGGCAAATCTCGAAGAGATTTTTTTCTTTGCCCCCATTTGATAAATGTAACGATTGAGGTTCAGAGATGTTAAATAATAAGGACCAAGGTCACACAGTTAGTAAGGGGCTGACATGATCTGAAACTATCATCTGAAGCCCTTGCTCTTTCATTCTATCAAGAGGCTTTTAAAGAAATAATATGACAGTTGCTTTTAGCCAAAGGGAAATTGGAGGTTCATGACCCAGGACTTCATTCTCACAATGGTGCCATGTCATTTGATAGTAATGAGGATTTTAGGGGCCTGGGTCTGTGGACAGAATGTCAGGTGATCCTGTGAGTATTAAATATAGATCTTCACTTTGGAAATGAAACTAAATCACCCTTGCTATGTGAATTAGTTTAAACAATAGGACATGTTGGCTCATTTGCTTTCTACTTATTAATCTATTAGCGAGTTATCAGACATATAAGGGTAAGATTTAGCTGGAATTTCTCTCTCTTACTTCCCCTTATTGTCCTCTTTGCTCTTTCCCCCTATCCTTGCTCCCAGCATCATGGCCAAATTAGACAGCGTCAATTACAAGCTGTCTAATGACCTTGGGTGGTCATTTAACCTTTCCAGACTTTAGTTTCTTTACAAAGTGTTTATAGCAATGGTCTGTCAAACAGTTGTTTTGAGGAGAAAATGAGTTAATGTATACAAAGTAGTTTCACAATACCTAGACTATAGTAAGCTCTCAGTGAAAGTCCGTGTTATTCCTCAAACCAATAGGTGTCAATCTAGACCTGTTGCAAGGAGCTCAGGGTCCTTTGCTACGAAGCAAATGGAATTTCCCCGATAGAAGATATCACTAATTTTCATCATGATGCCCCTCTCTTGTATGATTATGTTTAAAATACAATTTTATATTTGTTTTCAGGGACTTTGTTTCTTATTCCATGCTTAGTGGCACCCTGTCTCTCTCTTTTCTCTAAAAATAGTTCCCACACCATGTCTCTGTGAGGGCACGTGAGCTGCTGAGCAACCTGGGAGAATAACAAACCTGGTAATGTGGAAAACTGAGGGACAAGGAAAAAAAACAGTTATGTAGCCCTCACCAAATGTTTCTCATCTTGAAAGTGCTTTGAAAACATTAACTAATTGATTAATCAAAAAGAATTTCTACCAATCAGTGAAAACGCTCCTTACAATGTTTTTAAGCCTCTTAAAAAGTATTATTTATTCAATGATGTTATCTCTTCAGCTTTTCTTTCTTTCTTTCTTTCTTTCTTTCTTTCTTTCTTTCTTTCTTTCTCTTTCTCTTTCTGAGAGAGAGACATTTCAGGAGATTTTGCAGAATCTCTGCACAATTATCTCCCTCTTCGCATCCCAGAAAGCATGAGCATGGGAACATACACACAGACACAAAATTTTCTTTTAGAACCAAGCCCCTTGACATTAAACACATTAAAATATTATACAAGATTCTTTAATCTACTCTGCTGACCAGCTTTTTATTGACCTGACAGTAAAGTCGAGACTAGAATTTCTGTTGAGTGTCAAGTATCAATGTGACCTGTTACATCTTTGTATTTTCCTGTCTTCCCCCCCCCCACCTGGGAGCCCCCTAAAAGCTGCAACTTTGTTGCCATATTCTTAGAGTCTAGCTACTGTTAGTGCTTCCCCAACCTTAGCCCTATTCTCTAGCCTACAAAATGTAACTTAATCTCTTTGTGACATAGCAGGAGAGTAGTAATAATAATCTTATGTTCATTAATTCAGCAGATATTGAGCATCTGACATTCATTTATTTATATATTCCTATAGCATACACTTTTTCATTGCAAGTCTTTGTGTGAATCATGGTGATGGATTCAAAGATGATCCAGACAGGGTTATTGCATTCAAGGAGTTTGTTGTCCAGCAGGAAAAATAAGGCAAGAACATAAATAATATAAGGGGGACATGATGTACACCTTCAACGAGGTTCCTTTAGAAAGATGGGAGAAGAGTTCTGGCTGGGGCATTCAGGGAGGAATTTTGGAAGGAGGTGACACCTGATGGGGGTCTGAAAGAGGAACTGGCCTATGGAAATGAGGAAGGAGGAGATATTGTTCCAGACAGAATGAAACTAAGAAGGGAAACCATGGAGAAAGGAAAATCTACTTGTATGGGAGTCACTGATTTTGACTTAGAGCTGAAGTGCTGGGAGAATGTTAGAGGGTGTAATCTGGGAAGTGAGGTTTGGCTCTGTTTGGAAAATGCATGGCATGTACAGCACTCTTTTGTGTCTCCATCAGCAACAGCCATTATTAATCTCAGCACTCAGCATAATGTAGATCCTGTGGATGTGACCTCCAAAGCCCTCTTGAGACCCCGTCCAGTAGTCACTGCTAATCAAATGAATCAAAATGCATTCGTTCAGGAGAGGAAAAACACATGCCACTTCTGAACTACAACATGGAGAGCCGTTTTTTCTTTTTTCTTTTCTTTTCTTTTCTTTTCTTTTCTTTTCTTTTCTTTTCTTTTCCTTTTCTTTTTTTCTTTTTCTCTTCTCTTCTCTTCTTTTCTTCTTTTCTTTTCTTTTTTAATGTTTGTTTATTTTGAGAGATAGAGACCGCACTGGTGGGGAGGGGCAGAGAGAGGGAGAGAGAGAATCCCAAGCAGGCTCCACACTGCTAGCACAGAGTGGGACATGAGGTTCAAACCCAGGACCTAATGAACCCAGTGGGGTCATTACCTGAGCCGAACCAAGAGTCGGACACTCAAGTGACTGAGCCACCCAGGAGCCCCCACAACATGGAGATTTGAAACTGATAAGCTGAAAACTCTAGCCTTTACTTTTTCGGCATCAGATAGTAATCAAGCATGGATTCAGAATTAACATCATTAATAACATTTGCTGGTCTACATTATTGTCATCTGAAGATACTCGAAGTTCTGTTGAAATGTGGGTATTTGGAGACATACCCATGTATTAAATTAAGCCTTCAACATATTTTATATAAAATTTACATTTCGTCTCCTGTTTTTTAATTATCTGGTTATCAGTTTCTGCTTCACGTTATTATTTTCTAACAAGAGCAGCTTGCCTGTTATTTTCTGATTCTCCATGGGTTTGTAAATCCAGACCTGTTAGAATACTACATAAAACTCAAGCACATCGGCTCTGAGCAACTGTGTGAGGGGTTTTCAGGATTGAAATTCCAATGCTATTCCATCTATGTGAGCTGTTCAGACATCATTTCTTTTTATCTGACTGATTTCTGGAAAGATGAATGATTACTCTACAAGATGCAATCTCCACACTTAAGTTACAGAACCAAGACTACCATTCCTTATCCTTTTCTATAGAAGATCTTATGCAAAAATGCAAATGCTGGCACATGTGTGAACTACTCGGCACGAGCTTAATCTAGCTGGTTGAGATCACATTTTGAAGGGTCTTTCCTGTCCTCTCTTAAAAGCAGAAAATCATAGCTTCGACTGAATCTTCAAAAGATGTTGACAGATCCTGGAAACAAACATGGCAAACTGCAGTGATTTTAAAATGCGCATTTTGTCTCTCCTTCTAAGTTTCCCATCTTTAAGAAAGTAAGAATCTTCCAAAGTGTATACCCTGTAAAGGTTTCTAGGAAATCAAAGGGAATATCTGTCGAGAGAGAATGATCTGGGAAATGGTTGACAAGTTCCTTGCAGCGCTACTTACCGGCAAAAGGAATAAGGCATATCAAAGGAGACGCAGAATCCATAGCTCCAATGACACCCTTTTGGATGGGTTCCTCCCACTAGGCTCCATATGCATCACTTTTCCAATTTGCAGAATAAACTAAATCATGTTCCTTTAGAAAGGCTGTCTTACATGAGTTTAGTTTCCTAGGAGGATAGCAGTATCACTATACACGGAGTGTTGTGCACACCAAGTGCAAAGAAGCCTCCTCCCTCACCCCACCTCTCCCCACTTCCAGTTCCATGTGCAGAGGAGTGTCAGAAGTTCAAGGCAGCAGAATGTAGAGCTCACCACACAGGTTTTGGCATCAGACAGACCTGGACTTGCACCCTAGCCCTATTACTCCCTGGTTGTATGCCTTTGCCGTAAGTGGCTTGCCTTTCAAGAGCTTCTGTTTCTTCATCCATAAAATGGGAATCATGACTGTACCTTCCTCAGAGAATTGCAATGGGTGATAACAGCAGCAATCTCCATGGAAGCAGTCAACATTTCAATTATTAGGGGACTTCTCAAAAACCTTTCAAGTTCACATCCCAGGGCCAGAGTAGAACGTCCGCCAACATTCCAAGTTTTCAGCACAGTTTTCCTTGAAGATTGCCCTTCGTGACTTTCTTAATGGGTTATTCTCATCACGAGTTAAAGATTCTGCTGCTCTCATGAGAAAAATCAAACTAATGTATATGTAGGAAGGGGTTACGGAGAATCCCAGAGAGCTTTCTGCCTCCTGAAACATTCTCTAGGGAATAAATTTATTCTTAGAGTGAAGGAAGGAGGGGGTAGTATTTAACATCTTCTTAACAATCCCTCACTCATTTTATTCATCAGATTTCAGTGCAGGGCAAGTTAATAGCCAAACAAATACAGGAGACAAATCCATAGTCAAGGACTGGTGTGTAGTTACAGTTGGTGTATGTGTCTATAGCTGCCAGGTATGTAAATAGATGAGTACAATTTCTGGATGTTTTTTGTGTGCACCTACAGAGAGGACAGAACAGAGAGATGAATACTAGAAACAGGGTAGACAATGCATGGAATTGAGATATTTTTCCATATCTAAGCATCTCATTCTTCTAGACTACTAAGAATTCTCATAGGCTGGGAATCTCTGCAGAAGGCTACCTACAGACATCCCATTTTGCAGTAATACTCCAAAATGGAAAAATAGTTAACAAAAGCTTCCTATTTGTAATCAAAGTCTCTCCTTGTCACTGAGCATGCCCAGTAGTCTGAAAGCAGAATTGTACAAAATGCAGTTTTTACTTTGCTCTGGTTTGTAACCACTGCTGCTGCTGAAAATTAGCAGGCAGGCAGGCTGAGGCATTGGGTTCAAGATGAGGCCTGAACAGGCAGAGGAACAGGGGCCTGAAGGGAGGTGGAGCCCAGAGGAATGGTAACAGGTAGGAAGGGTGGCGCCATAAGCTTTGCTGGTTTCACTGCAGCAGCTCCTTGCTGAGTGAGGACTTCCCTGGTCCCCCCAGCCAGAAACCTCTGAAGATCTTGGATACTCTTGTCTGCCACTCATGACATTCTATACCATGAGTCTGCAGTGAGGAAGTCCTGGGTTTAAAATCTACCTCTGCATTATGACACTGGCTGTGACCTTGAGCAAGTAACTTTCAGTCTCTGAATCTCATAATCCTTGTAATATTTGATGAGAGATAGAAAAGGCACAGCAGTGGCTCTCCCTTTGGACAGTTCCAGATAAAGCCTCCAGCACTGTAGCATGGCTCAACTGTGAATCCCCCCGTGACCACCCCAATCCTAATTTCCCCTGAATTTCTTAAGTCAACCTAGGTTAAAATCCTAGCTCTGTGACTTTCTAGCTATAAGACATTGCGCAAGTTGCTTGTGTGTATGTGTGTGGAAGAGAGAGGGAGTTTAATGTCTGACAGGTACTATTGAATAAAATGTAAAATAAAAAATGGGTATATAACTTTGTTCCTGTAGTTTACAGTCAGGTGGATTTGTTTTTATTGGGAGGGGCTTAGTTTCCTTATCTGCAAAATGGGAATAACAACACTTTGCCAGAGTAAGTGTTGTTAAAGTTAACATAAGAAAAGTTCTGAGCAAGGTGCCTGACATATGGGGGGGGTGGTGCTCAGTAGTAGGTTACGAAATCCTAGTGTATGCCTTCTCTGTTTTTGCAATTTTGAATTGTCTGTATCTTCCTTCATGCCATCCCCAGCAATCTGTCTACTTTATTTCCCATGAGCTGCTTTCATGTGGTCTGTGGCTGCTGGATAACACTAGACAAGCAGTAGAGCCTGAGGTCTGGGCTGTGGACTTCAGTCAGACAGACCTGTGTTGGAGTCCTCTGCCACTTATCCAGATGTGTGACCTTGGGCAAGCTACTTAACCTCTGTCAGCCTCATTTTGACTCGTCTGTTAAATGGAAAGGAAAACAGTTCCTACCCTAAGAATCATTATTCCTATTCCAAGAGTAGTGTGTGTGTGTGTGTGTGTGTGTGTGTGCATGTGCATGTACATATGTGTGTGAAAGAAGGAGATGGGTCAAGAGAAAGTTTAGTATCTGCCAGGCTCTATAAGGTTGATGGGAAATTACAATAGACAAATTTCCGTCCTCTTGGAGGTTACAGTCTAGGGGGTTGACTGCACTGAGGAGACATATACTATCAAAATCCTAGCACAAAAGGAAAAAAAAAAAGAGTTATATGATGCCATGAAAGCCCATGGTAAGGGGGATTTGACTCAACCAGAAAGGTCACAGATGGCTTCCCTGAAGAGGTGACAGTGGAACAGAGAGCTGAAGGACAAGTAGGAGTTTGTTAGATGAATGTGGAAGGAAGCTATCTTCCTGGGAAGCTCTCACTCAGCATCATTAGCATATGAGCATCATCTTGCTAGACTCTAAACTCAGAGTACTGGCATGTGTCTTTGTCATCTTCTGTCACCTCTAAGACAGCGCCTTGAAGGAAGTAAATGCTTAGTAAATATAAATATTTGTTGAACGAGTGGGTGTTAGTAGGAAATCAATACATGTTTGTTGAATGAAATAAAAAGTAACTGCTATGCCCTCATCTCATGGCTTTATTTGGATTGCAGTTAAGGAAGACACATAATTTAGTAAAGACAACATGTAGCTTGGAGTCAAACAAACTACACCCCATCATTCAGACCCTTTCACCTTGGGGAAGTAACAGGTCATCTCTGTTTCTGTCTCCTCCTGTAAAATGAGAATAAGCATAGCTTCTTTACAGGGTTATTTTGAAGTTTACTTATTTATTTTGAGAGAGAGAGAGAGAGAGAGAGAGAGAGAGAGAGAGAATGCACTTGAGTGGGGGAGGGGCAGAGACAGAGAGGAGGAGAGAGAGAATCCTAAGCAGGCTCTGCATTGTCAGTGCAGAGCCCAATACTGGGATCAAACCCAACAACCCTGAGATCATGACCTGAGCAGAAACCAAGAGTCCAATGCTTAACCTACTGAGTCACCCAGCCACCCCTACAAGGTTACTTTAAAGATTATACTGGTAAGTATGTAACACCTAATAAAAGGGTTTGCCATTGTGTTGGACAATGGCAAATTGCAGGCATGCAGCTTTTCAAAGATTTGTAGGTTGCTGAAGACAGGCCAGGTACAGCTTGAAAGCCAGAGGGTGTTATCACCCAAACATCCACCAGCCCTTTCTCTTGCTGGAAGTGTCTACAGCTCATCAGTGCACTGTGTTCCATCTCCAGTGTCTGAGTCAGAGCCCCAGGTTTGGATTCCTGGATCCACTGGTTGTCATTCACTGGCAGTTAGTAAAATATACTGGGACCTCATTTTCCTCCTAGGGTTGTTCATATAGTGTTTGGGAAAGATAAAATCAGGTATTTCATGGGCATCAGGTAGCACAGAGCCTGCACAGGATAAGTAACCAGTATGTGTTAGCCGTTACTATTACCACTGACAGGCCCTCTGGATTTTCTGGCAACTACCTTGTAACTGAATGAGCTTTTCCTGGGCCGGGAATTACTTCCTTTTGGAATTTCCTTTATGAGGGAAAGAAAAGCAAATCCTCTCTGAGGTCTGGATGCCTAGCTTCCCAGCGCCACGCCCTCTCGGGCAGGTTCAGGGCCACGGAGCAGTCCAGGTGAGGCAGGTTAGCAGGGACTAAAGGCACTGGAACCTCCGCTTTTTCCCTCAAGAAGCCGCCCAACTTGGCTCTGCCCCCTCTCCGCGCTCCTAACCCTGGAAGGCGTGTTCTGGGTTCCAGCCCAGCACTGGGCATGCTCGCAAGTCAAGGCTGGCTTGGGTCGTCCGCAGGACGCGCCGGCTTGCTATCCCCCCTGAGTGCAGGGACCCGGGTGCAGCTTCGGTGCGTCAGGTTTCGAAGAACTGAATCCTTGGTGCGTGCAGGCAGGGAACCGAGCCGCTCCTGGCCAACCCCAGAGCGGAGCTGAACTCTGCACCGCCCGGGGTTTGCGCACTCAGTGTCTGGTCTCGGAAACGCCCGGTCGGGGTTCTCTCTGCAGACAAAGGGGTGCACGTGCCCCTAACGCCCCTCTCTCGTAGGCGTGAACCCCTCCCTGGTCCTGTGCTCCGCAGCCCCAGCAGCTACAGCCCCAGCGGCCGCGGCCTGTGCGCGCACTCGGGGCCCGGGGATTGATTGGCTCACACCCCCCATTCGGGGCTGCGCTGGCTGGCTGGCGGGCGGTGAGCGGCGGCTCCGTGTGTGTGTGTTTGTGTGTGTAGAGGCGGGGGGCTGGGGGGCGACGGTGCGCGCGCGCGTGCGTGTGTGCATGTGTGTGTGCGCGTGTGTCTGTGCGGCGCGCGGGCGGGCGCGTGTGTGCGCGCAAGGACTCGCGTGCAGGAGCCACTGGGTGTGCGTGCGTGTGTTATGGGTTTGATTCCAGAGCAGGTTGCACATTGGTCCTGGGTGGCTCGCAGGCTCAGGTCGTGCTTGGGCGTCCTCCTCCTAATCGTTTCCGAAGTAGCAGCAGCAGCAGCAGCAGCAGCCGAGGCGGCAGCGGCAGCAGCAGCTTAGCTGCACAGCGGGAAGAACTGTGCAGAAGCGAGCACCGTTTGGGGAGTCCGGGGGGCGGGTAAGAGGGAGGAGGGGGAAAGCCTGTCTTGGTCTTTGGGATTATTTTTCCCCTTCTTTCCCTCTTTCCTGAGGGTGTGTGTTGCCCCCTCGAAGTGAAGGAATTTTGCTCCAAAGCGAGCTGGGACCGAAGACTCTAGGCTAAGTTATCTCTCTATGTAGATGGTGTCAGGGAGCGAAGCTACTGACCGAGCCGCTGGTAAATGTTTTTCACTTCTTACTCTTTAATGCTGAAGGCTTTTTCCCCCCTTTTCTTTCTTCCTTGTTTCCTTTCTGTTGCTCCTCATTCTGCAATCGCTCCTGAATCAGCTGCAGTTCTCTTTTCTCTCTCTCCTTGCGTTTGTGCAGTTTGCAACTTGTTTCGTGGTTTTCTGTGTATTTTTTTTTTCTCCTTCATCCTCAGATGAATGCTGGAACATTTAAAATCGGCACTTCGGGAGGTCATCATTAGTTGCATGAGTTTCAGGGGGGAGGGGAAAGATTGGTAGAGCAGACTGTTATTTCTCTGCAGAAGGACTGCCGGTTTCTCTCTAATGTTCATCGCAATTATAGGGATTTTTTTTTTTTTTAGGATGCATTTTAACGTTGCATTGATGTTTAAGGTTATCCTTCTCCAGGATTACAATGCATTTTGACTCAGTTTTGACAGCATGACAGATGCCAGTGATTCCAGAACTACTGTATGGTACATGCTGGCTAAAATATTCAAAATTGGGGGAAGGATCATTTGCATTCCAAAAGAGAATTTCTTAAAAATGCTGGTTTGCATCACATTGGTGCAGATTTGCAGGAGACAATATAATAGACACCACTACTTAATGTTGGTTGCGAAGATAATAAACATATAAGTGGTTTAGTGTATCACATACTGTCCTGTTCTCCAGTGATTGAGCTATTGCTAAATTTACTTAATAATAAATTTAGGGCTGTGGAGAAGAAGAGAGATTGCTGGTATGGTTTTATTCAAAATTGTGAGATGTGTATAGCAGTATCTAACGCCAAACCAGCCCTCTCTTAGATCTTACTTGAAGTGGCATCATGTCAATTGGGGAGGGGAAGGGCAGTTTCTACCATACACATGGAATAAAATTATTTAAAATAGCCAGCATAATGCATGCAAATTGAACTCTAACTCTTTTCTTAAAAATAGAACTGACTCTGTAACTCTTGCTTCCAGGATCTGTTTTAAATATTATTTAAAAATTAATATACAACAGTTCTTTAATGTGTTGCTATCATTTAAGTTCTTTGGAGGGTTCTTAGCTATTACCATGTTTAATTTGTTTTGCTCTTTCCCCCCCTAAGTTTTCAGTTGCAGTTCAGTAGAGAAACTGATGGGTCAGTAAGTAAAGGCAAATCAGCAGTTTAAAAAGAAATCAGTTTATAGTTGTAAAATTTCTGCTAAGCCATGGGAAAATGAGCTACAATAATGACAACATAAATGTAGGGAGGGAAGTCTGGGATAGAGCAGGTTGTATTTTTGATATGTATATTATTATCTTGAGGAGCTCTGAACTCTAGACTGAGATGAGAATATCCAGTTCAGGGGTACTCTGAGGCTCACAGATTTTATAAAGGGAAAGTACTGTTATTTAAGGAAGCCTGTTTCTGCTTTGTGGTTGCCACATCACGGAACAGCGGGTTACCTGTGTACAAAGAATATGTTTGCAGTAATACTGTTAAACTTTGTTTTAATGTAAACTTAGCTGCTGTTGGAAGAACAGCATAAAACAGTGCATGCAGCCTGTTCAGGACTGAAGAACAAAAACAAACTGTAAATTCACTCAACTGGTCAGACCCTCTTTTTCATAGAGGAAATCCAAGACACCATGCAAATTCACCTGTTCTGGGTTGCCTGTGTTGACAAAGGCTTTTCTTGAAACTGTGGACAGGATTCCTGAGATCTAAAGCTTATTTCTACTTTTGTAGTTTGCTGATGGTAATAAGGCATTTTATTTAGAATGAAACCTCAGCTTACTCATAGGTCCTTTGAGATGGCAAAATTGCTATTTTAAAATATTTTCAAGGACCCTCGCTTGAATTTACCATTTTGATCAAGTTTTGGGAAGAGGGGGGAGGACTCAACTTCCATTAATTAGCATCACAGCTGTCTTTGAGTGAGCATTTGTTTTGTCTGGGTACCAAAGAAAAATGAATACATATAGTAAACTATGATCCTGAGAAGCCAAGTCTTCTAAAGCATCATGATTTTCTCATTCTAGGACCCAAACCAGAGAGCAGTTTGCCCCATGCTGAGCAGCTGTATTATTTCTTTGGCATATTCTACACACATGGGCACAAACACCTAACTGCCCAGGCTAAGGACTCATTTTATGTGGCCTATGGGGCAAGATTTCTAATTGTTATGTAATGTATTCAGAGCATGAATTCACTTAGGAAACATCACAGTTAGCTTCAGCACCAGCATCTTTACTAGCTGGGAAGACCGAGAGAGTTCATTGATTTAAGGAACATACTCTTTCCTACTGAGGTGGGTTTTTACCCACCCACCCCTCTTTGTGCTTCCAGTTTCCTGGCAACTTCTGAAAAGCTTGGAGAATTTATGTTAAAATATTAAACATACCTACCTTTTGGGTGTAGTGCCTGGTTAGATGACTGTTCAACCAGTGGGATTTGTAATTACTCTTCTATGGGTCTGTGTGGTATAGTGTTTGTGGCCTGTCAGTGGTTTTATTATTATTGTTATTATTACATTTTCCATTGAATCTTAACTAAGCTCATTTTAATTTCCTGGGCCTTGTATTGATCTCAGGTTATGTATCAAAGTAATTCCATATTTTTATCATGCTTGTTGATAAATGAGCGAGTTTACTTTCAGTTGGTGTTTGTGTTGAATTTCTGCATTTCCAAACATCATGGGGAGAAGGTAACTTAGTTTGGGGGAGAAGGCTATATATAGAAAGAGACTGTTGGCTTATGGAACTTGACAGTCACATTTGCCTCTATTATTAGGGTTCCTATTTTCATTTTGATAAGAGTGGAGGTTTCTCTGCATGTATGAGGTGTTTATTATGCTAGAGCTACTGAATGTTTCTTAAAAGTAATTGCTATCCTTTTCATTGTGTAATTGAATGGAACTTTGAACTACTTGTGTGTTCTTAAGGAAAACCTGTATTGGCATGCTTTTCCTTTGTTTTCTATTCTCTGTAGACTAATTTTGAGAACTGATTTTTGGTGAAATATGGTCAAGGTCATTGGCAAGGGCCTTTATCCCTCCCTACTTAAGAACTCAAACTTAAATTCAAAGTTGGATTTAAAGAGACAAAACTTACATCAAGCTACTACCTCAAATGGGGCTATGTGAAAAAGTATATGTTTTGTCTCTCATCACTTTGGGTAAAGCAAAAGTTTTGTTGTTAGTAGTGCTGATCTACTCACGGTCAGAAACCTCCATTCTGCCCTTACAGTGCACACACCAAATTGACAACCTTCAGGGGAGATGGCAAGAACGTTTTTTTGTTTTTTGTTTGTTGTTTTTTGTTTTTTGTTTTTTTGCAGGGGGCTAGGAGGCAGGTGGGTGTCTTTTGATATGTTCCAAATGGAAAGGGACATAGCAGTGTTTCATAAAATGTGATATAGTATCTAATTAGATAATACCTCATTTAAAATTTGTGAACCCAACAGAAATCTTAGAAGTCTTTTGTGGTGAGAGCAAATAGTAGCTGTTTCAAAGTATCTCTTTGTGCTAAGTTCCTATTTTGCTTTATAAAAGGAACATTCACATTGTTCAAGACTTTGTTGTATTGGTAACATTTTTTTTTAATTCATTTGGATTATTTTCTCTACCTAACGAATATAAAATACTTTTTTTTAACTTAAGGTAATAATTTTAGCTGTGTTAAGAGTACCCTACTCTTGTTCCTGAAAGATTTCATAAAGTTGAAGAGGTATAAAATCTTTTGTCTAAAATTCATGTTACTCAGTGCCCCAGTCTATTTAGTATACTATGTACTACAGTGTGATTTTGCACTTGAAATATTGCAACCTTTTCTTCTGAATTCTTATTAAGAAAAAAATGGCACACCTTGGGAAATAGTTTGTAAATAAAGTTCCTTCTTTTTTGCTGAAGGACTTTAATTGGCCCACCTCCCCTAAATGTAGAATTAGAAGCCTTTTAGACCGAAAGGATTATCAGGGGGAAAAAAAAAAAAGTACAGTTCTGTGCTGTTCGGCAGCAGTGTGCGTGAAAAGAGAGCGGGCGTTTCAACTCTTTTCATCTAAGTTTAGTGAATAGCTCTAGAGAGTGAATAATACAGTTGTATGTTAAAATGAAATCTATTTTCCCAAGTAAAGACTCCCCACGCCTCTCCCCGGACAATATGAATTGACCTTTGACTCTGGTGGAACAGTTTTCCTGTGTTCCTCATCTCATCACTGCTCTGTGGCTCCCACCAGAATATTGGTGATGGGTGCTAACGATACCGCATCTGTCTGGGGAAAGTGTGAGTGCTTGGTTTGGGAGGAGAGAGGTGATTTCTTTAGAAGTTGCCACTTCTCGGGCCTTGGCTGCAGTCCTTCTGGAGGAGGCTTTGTGCTTCTTGCTATTTATTTAGATCACCTGTGAAGACTCCCCCCCCCCCCAAGCTCCCCCTTTCATTAATGTAGTTCAGCCGCAGGTTATTGTAATACAAACAGGATGCTAGCTTTCTCAGTTTGGCTGTCCTTATTATTGTATTAGTTGGTGATTTCTGAAATGTGATGCAGATCTGTAAAAGTTTGGAACTCGGCTTTCCAGAAGACATTCTGCTTAATTGTTCTGATGACTAGATGATTTAACTAGATAGGCTCAAGCCTGTTAAAAAAATATTAGAAATTTTCTATGATCCACTTCTGTTCATATGGCCTTGGTAAAGTGCTTGTTTTTAAGTTCTATAAAAGGGAGTTGTGGACTCTGTAAAATAAAGGACTTATTTATGAATTTGGTTCAAAAGAATAAATCATTTCTTTTGTTTATTTAGGTTCCCCCAAACTTCCATTGAAGGAGGCAAGGGTTAACATTGGAGAATAGAATTCATATGATGAAGATCAGACCGATACTAACAATAACATACTGATTTTAAATCTTTAGAGAGGACAATTCTACAGAGGATTCTTTTGGGAAAAGCTTATGTTTAAATGTCATTTTTATTATTGCTTAGGATTTAACTGATACTCAGTGTTTTGACATTTCTCCTACTTTAATTACAGGAATAAGGGTATCTGTGGAGAAAAGATATATATCATTAAGTAGAAATGATTTTGGCAAAGGTTAAAAAAAATCCCATAATGTAAAATAACCATTTCACAAATTTGTATAAGCTGCTTGCTATATTTGTGACACATTTTTTTAAAGTGCCACTTGAAAATTGCATTTTGAATGTTAGAAATAGTCAAGTTGAGTTCTTAGATGATTTCTAAGAATGAAACTGAACTATTAGAGAAGATAGTTATGTCCGCGCATATGGCTAAATAGTAGACATCTACATAGCTAAAATCATAGTTATTATTGGAGAACTCATTGCAACAGACTTTGTGATCTTAGCTGTGATAATTTTTCTGAACCATTTCAAATGTAAGAGTATATGGTTATATACTACACATTTCAGTAGATATTACTTACAAAGAACATGGGCAAATTAAAGCTGCAGGAAAGTATATTTCAGTCTTTCAGTCTTTTTTGTTTTTCTTTCAATAAACCATTTTTGGATTCCTAAGACAGGTCAGGTACTGTGCTCATATAAGAGCTAAATCTTATGGTAAGAGTAATTTGATGCCAAAAGTATGTCTAAGAAAGTAAATGGATATAGGGGAGCGTGCTTATTTTAAACTACAAGATAAAACTTTGTTCTTTGTATCACTCAAGAATATATCAGAAAGGTGACTTAATTTAATTTTGCCTTAGGATTTGTTCAGGCAATAATTGTATACAAACATCTGCTCATTCTCCACCATCTACTATGCCCAGCTCATTTTCACTCATGTGGTTTATGTGGTATGACGCCTGAAATTGGAGATGCGAGTTCAAGTTTAGCACTACGTGCATGGATTTGATGGAAGTGTGGGGAAGGGCAATGTGAATGGTGGGAAGGGAATGCAGACCAGAGGGAAATGTATTCTGTAGGTGGCTACTATTTCCTCATGGTAATAATCATGCCATCAGTTTTATTTTTAGCCTGACCTAACTTCTTGAGAAGACACAAACTGGTTCTCTATATTTTAACCCTAGGAATAATAATGTAATTATTACAAAAACATTTCACAGTGGTTAGGACTCTGCAATTTGTGTGACCCAGCATCTAATTTTTCTCCTCTCTAATCCTGTTTATATATCCCCACACATAATCAGACTCAGTCAGATGAAACCAATTACTAAGGGGGGAAAAATCAAATTTATTTATTATATTTATTGGATGTGTCTGTTGCTTAATTATCCATTGGCGAATTTACATGTGGCCACAGAGAGGGCTGTGGATGAGTGTGGAAAAATGATCAATCATCACTTCCACAGTCCAGAGGAGACTGCCAACAAAACAAGGAAAAAAAAAAAAAACAAAAAACAACAACAACAGCATAAAAAAACTATCCTTTCTCATTGCTTCAATGTAGGGAACTAAAACTGAGAAGAGTCACCCCCAAATGTATTTGGCTTCACATAGGAAAATCTGTAAAACATTGGGAGTTATCACTAGCAGACTTTTTCCGAACCACTTGATGATGTTAGAAAGAAAAGTAAGGAGTTCTGTAACACTTTGAAACAAATAATGATTTAGATGTTCCAAGGTGTGTGTTGGAAATCTGGCTTGAATGATTCGACAAGGCAGATGACCAAGCCCACGTGTTGGCTGTGTGATGGAGCGTGGGAATCTGAGGAAGTATGGTGGGCTGGGATCGGATAAGGTGATAGGCAGGGTGGTGTTTGCAAAGTTATTGACCAGTACATGCTACTCTACCGAGGGAATGCTAAGACAGCACTCCTAAGGCAGTGAATTAAAATAGATTTTGTGTTTGGTCTTTGATGGTAAAAACATACACAGACTTTTATCTTTATCTCTTGTGATTTTGTTTAAAAGAATTCCTTACCTCAATCCAATCTGGTTTTCTTCTCTCTCTCTCTTTTTTTTTTAACCCCCCTCTACTTTTAAGAGGATCGATCTTCACAGCTTATGTCTTATTTTTTCCCCACTTGCTCTCATAATACATTTTTGGAAATTTATCATTGTGGAAGTAGCTTTTTAAAATAGATAGCAACTGCAATAGCCATTATTTCAAGTAAATGTGGCAAGCCTAATTGTTAACAGAAGCATCATCTTATTTCTGTAATTCTTCAATTTCAGACCTCTGAATTTTTATAAATCTGTCCTATCCACACCCCCAAGGTAGAACATGTATACAAACTTGAAGAAAATAAGCCACTTTTGAACTTGCGGCATTTGGAGATTGTCTGCAAGGCGATACTGAATGAATTGTGTTTTAAGAATTACAGCATGCCATTAATGTATCATTTAAAGAAGACAATGAGTAAATTATGATTTATTGTTAATTAACATTTATTTGGGGCTGCTTCTGTTGAAGAAACTATTTAAGCATTGTAGATGATGCTTTTGTCACATTTGAATGCAGAGAAATTAAAATGGCACGTTGAGTCTTGAGAATTGAGAGGGAGAGGGAGTTTTATACCTGTTGACATAGCACGGAAATTTTAGAGGTGAGCTACATTTTGCATCTATTCTAATCTATGTTTTAAAAGTTATTCTGTAATAGATTTATTACAGAATAAAAGTTGCTCTCACCTGGATTCACTGTAGAAGCCAAACAGTAGCTAGAGACTGAACTCCACTTTCTGCAACAGTGATTTTTCACTAAGCTATTCCCTAAGGCCACTCTAGGTATATGAGGGGCCGCACTTCTTTTTATATGATTTGTGTATGTTCCCATAGATTGTGAAATCTATTCCTGGGCAATTTTCAAGTTAAAATTGTGTTACGGCTACCCTGAAGGTTGTCATTTCTTGGTTTTTCTCTTGTCAGTCAATTCATAAGTGTTTATTAATCCCCCATGGGGTGTATGCAGAGTCGTACACAGTTTAGGTGTTGTGTGTGTATATGACTGGTCTCTGGTCTAGAAGCTTACATTATATAGGCAAAAGTACCGTGATGCGTGTGTGCATGTGTGTGTGTGTGTGTGTGTGTGTGTGTGAAGTAACATTTTAATTACAGAAGTTGGTTTTTTTCTTGCCTTTTCTTTTGTTTGTTTTGTTTTGTTTTGACTAGCATTGCCCTCGAACTCCAAATGTATTTACTTTGAGGAAAGCATAGCTTCAGGTGAGGTTAGGGACATAACTTCTGAGCTTTCTTTTCTTTCTTTCATTTTTTGTTTTTGTTTTTATTTTTATTTTTATTTGGATATCTAATAACAGACATATTTAAATAAAGAGTAAAACCAAAGGACAAGTATTAAAATATGGATCTTTGCCACGAGGAATCAGATCATGGTTAACATCTAGGTTTGCGAGTAAGGACAAATTTTGATGCTGGTCATTTTTAGGATGTGCCTGTTACCTGTGTAAATTCAGTCAGTGAATGCCTGAATGACTCCATACCCCACAGCCGTCAATTTGTATTCTTCATGACCAATGAATCAATTTATCATTTACCTTTCTTTTATGAGTGACTTTTGGAAGATTATAGGAATTGGGACGGAAAGAAAATTTTCAAGTGTTCCCAAAATACCATAGATGAAAAATGCTCTCTAACGGAATATTTTCCCTGTTGAACTTGAAAGCATAGTGAATATGGAGGTTCAGAGAGTTAATTTTCAAAACTTGTTCACTCTCTTAGATTCATCTTTTATCAGTCATTTGTGGGAAGGGTAATAGTCTTGAAAAGTACCAGGTGAATAGCTCTGAAAGTAGAAGGCATCAGAGGAGTACATAGAGACACTGACCCTTTCCACAGCCCTAGGTAATAGCTTCCAGACTTCAGGCAGTCAGCTCTGACTTTTGATATCACTGGTCAGGCTCTTGATTAATGCTCATTTTTCCTGTGATTTTCAAGATGTGCATATCTCATTTCCAGCAAATCCTAGATACATCAAAATTTCTTTTCCATCTTCTGTTCCTTGTTGATCTGAATCAGAGAAGCCATGGCTGAGAAAAATAGGAAGGGTCTTCACTGATGTATTCCTCATTTAAACTTTGATTGTTGACTCTTCCTGTTGGGTACATGAATTCCCAAGGATTTATGAGATCACTTACCATTTGCTGCTAGGGTCCTTCTGGATGGGAGGCTTCCTAATCTCTGTGAAAACGAATGTTCTTTACAACTCACAATATTGCAGGAGCTCTTAATTTATTTTTCAGCAGTTTATAAAATTAACCAACACAGAATAAGAGCACAATTGGAATTATTATTTTTGATTGTGGGATCAAGTTATAGTCTTACTTGTAATCTACACAGACTAATTCTGGTTAATGTAAACAGAAAAGGAACATTAGGATATTGGGAATTACGGAATCACCAGGAAAGATGTGGAACCTGGCACTTCTGCCACTGCATACTGAGTGCCCAGCTGGAGCCCTCCACATCCCTGACACTGGGCTCTGCCACTGCCATTAGTATCAACCAGCACTACTGCCCTGGATATGGCTGTTGATACCAGGCCTGGAAGGAACCCCTGTCCTTTCTTTTGGGAGTCCCTGGCTCTCGTTTCAAAGTTCTGGGCTGGTGCATCCCTTCAGTTGGCTGCATCTTGATAAAGTCTTCATACCCCTGTAACTAGGAAGTCTGGGAAATCCATACTCTGACCCTTTCATGTTCTATAATGAGATAAGAAGATTTCGATTTCCAGCAAATATAAGTGGAATTTCCTCAAAATAAAAACAATCAATCAATCAATCAATCAATAACCAACCAGGAGGGGGAGCTGTCAACAAAACAGATAAATGAAGAGCCCCCAGCAAATATTTACCATTATCCCATGAGTGACTTTAGGGTTTTAAGGGAGGGATGACAAGTGGCTTGGTGTATAAACTTGAAAGACGACTAGCAGTGAGAACTTCTCTCTTGCTTAAAATCAATTGGTGGACATTTCTGTTTAGTATTAAGCATAACTCCTTAGATTTTGGCACACACCAATTTCAAATGCTTGTTACATAGAGCTTTATCACCAAGCCTCATATTAAACAGTTATCCATTTGAATTCTGCTCCTGATGAAGTTAAAGATAATTTACCTCAAATGAGCTGAAGTTTGCCTATGTATAAATATGTAAAGTTGACAAATGGTCTGAGAAATAGGTAAATGGGATTTGCTTGAAGTACATATGGAGAACATCTGGATGTCTGTGTGATTGCTTGTAAGCAAATTAATAGGAATTCTGGAGAATAGATCAGACTAACTTTCTACTTATAAATTGGTAATAATTGTGGTACTTGAAAGAAGTAAAACTGCATCCTCCCCCCCACCATAATTTAGACTTTCCAAGGCTTAAATAGGTCTTCCTCACTAAATTATTAATAAACCTAGTGACATATATGACCTAGGCAAGTAATCCACATCTCTAGTAAAACTTTGGCATCTAAAGGCTCAGTCTTTTATTCTTCAATTCCAAATTAATATTTATCCTCCCATCACTGTCTCCCAAGGATTTTGAGAATTAATTAGAAACAAAATCACTTTTAGCCCTTGGATGTTACATTCTGTGCTGAAAAAATATGAGATACTGAAGTGTTATTAATAATGACAAAGGTTCATCCAATAAAATAATCCAACTGGCTGAATTCTCACATGGTTGGTATTTTCTAATATAAATTACTATAGGATTAGATAGTTAAATATTGAATATTGTCTCATTTAATGCAGTTCCATGAAATATTAATGATAATGATGGTTCTCCAGTTTGGGGAATAGGCTGATTTTTTTTTTCTAATAGCTTTGGCTGGTACTATAATGCATTTTACAAAATGATAATGAAGATATTTAAATGAAAGTGAAGCAAGAAATAAATGGCCACTGAATTGATAGATTTCAAACAGGTCAAATGTCACAAAATTTTTTAGTCTTTGTATTACATAGTTTTTTTCTCTATTCTAATGATACCACTGTGATCATTGCAGATAGTTTGAGAATTTGTTAAAAGAACAGATTTACCCTATTAGGCCATGGAAGTGGAATACCGTTGATGTTGTTTAGTTGGCATGAGGTGTTAAGGTCTGAAAATTGGATTGGGCTTTGAAGGAAGGTTGGCCATGTTGAGTGTGACAGTTTGAAATAGGATTGTTCACGAAGTTAAAAAAAAGAAAAAAAACAAAAGAGAGGGAAAAGTGGGGGGGGGGCGGGGGGTGGTGGGGACAGTGAAAGAGAGGAGAAACATTGACCAAATAGCCCCACTGGAGAGCCTTAGGGCTGTTTGCAATCAACTAAGGATTGAAGTGAAAACTTGTTAATTAAGACTTTTGTCTCAAGGTTTTTTTTGTTTTTGTTTGGTTTTTTGTTTTTTTAATATTCCTTGTTTTGACTTTCCTTCCTGATCTTGATTCTGGCTCTTCTGTCTCAAATTAGTGAACTGAGATGATAAACAGGGTAAGTGACTATTATTGAAATATTTTGTTATGAATACACAATAGGAACTTATACCAGTGCATCAAATTGGTTTAAATTGGGTGTGAGGGTTTTTGTTTTTTGGGTTTTTTTTTTGTTTTGTTTTGTTTTTTTTAATCTCTTCTCCAGAGGGGAACTTCAGTGTTCTGTGAGATGATTTTATTGAAATTGCAGTTATCCTTGTTCAGACCTAGTAATTTGACAGTTGAAAAAGCTCCCTTTTTTGTTCTGTGTAGTTAATGTATGTGGTGTGAGTGAATACATTTTATTTTAAAAAAGTGTTTTGGGGTAGCATTCTTTTAGCAAACTTACTCCTTGATAAAGGAGCTGGCTGTAATTTGCCGAAATGACTGTTTCTTTTTCTTTAGTTGTTAGATAATTGCTCTTTGTATACACTGTGGAAATGTTCATATAGACCAGTGACAAAGCCTAGCAGATGTACGTGCAATTATCTGGAATTTAAGTAAATTTTGCATCTGATACACACAAAGCAAAGGCTTTGTCCAAGCAGGCTCGCAGAGTGGCGTGTGGATTGCTGTGAACACAATGAGTAGATTTTTAATGGACAACAAATGGGACTATTAGTAAGTCTTGTCTTTTACTTGAAAAGACACCCGCGTTAGGCAGGGCTTACAACTTATTCATATTCATAGTTGGTTCAGTTCTAAATATGACCTTTAAAACTGAAAAACATTTTTAAATGTTTAAAACGAGATGTGTAGCAGTGTTTTTATGGGAGTCCCATTCGTAATTTTCCGGAAAAAAAATGGATGGTGAAATAAATATTTGTTTCATATTTCAATGTTAGTTTTTTTTTCTGACTGTTGAGGAGAGCCTTCACGTATTAAGAATCTAAAAATGTAAAAGGGAGTTTCATATTATAAATAAATCATGCTATAGATAAAAGATAATTACAATGTTACTTTAACAACCTCAATTCACAAGGGGGACCATAAGAAAGAATATATAATAGGTCCAAATTTTACTTCATATTGTAAACAAAAGAGATCTAGCCAGTGGACTACTACTCTGCAAAAACCTCTTTTCTGAGTTTTGTTTGAGATTAATCCTTTCCACTGTGTATTTTTTTCTTGTTGTCAGACTTACGTAAGTTGGATATGTGAAGGCTTAATCTTTTTCTCCATACTTATTCTTAGAAAATATTGAATGTATGAAGCTTCTTGGATTCTCTTAAAGGCCTTTAGGTCTTTGATGGGGGGGGGGGGTTAAATCATTTTTACTTCCAGTGAGAGGTTACAAATAATTGGTCCAGTGGAATTCTTACTTTATAGTTTGAAGGTGCTCCATGCTATCCTGGCCTTTGAATGAAGCAAATTTCAAAAGTAACTCAGGCAACATAAAGGCGTGCCTATCTTGCTCACTTTCTGCTTTCTTCTCTAAAATGGAATCTAATAATAACTGGAGACCTTTTCTAATTCTTTTAAAAATCAGAAGCCTCCAGGGGGTCTCAGGGTTGAGTAATTATTTGAAAAAAAAGTAGATAAAGTAGATTTGGGAAGAAATTTTTAAGAAAGAAAGGGAGAGCCTGACAGCAGTATTTTAGGTTCTGAATTAGAACAAGACAGATGTGCTGTTACTGGAATATCGTGTCCACAAAATATGCCTCCACCTTAACCACTTTTCAAAAAACAAAACACTAAACTTCTTAACTAAGTGCTTTTTATAGAATTGCAAAAATGACAGAACTTACTCAGATGCGCACTGCCAGATGATCTGTGTGTTCTACAATCTCTCCGGTGCTGTTCATGACCTCCTCACTCGCCTCTCCTTTCCCCCACCCCTGCTTCCATTTCTTAAACTATCAAAGGCTATCTTTAGGCTTGGAGAGAAACCAGGTGCTTTCCTTGGTATTTAAGCAACTTGCTATTTTGAAATTCCCTTAGAGAAATGTGAGCATTTTTATTTCTGTGTCTTGAAGCATCCCTTTCCCTTTTCTGAAGGAGAAGCTGCTTATATAATACCCAGAAGCAGACCCTTGGGAACCACCGAACTATTTTATAGATGTTTTGCAGGAAAAGGAACGCAACTGCTCCTGTGTCATTCATGGCCTCCCATGGGGGGTCTCAATTTGAGGTATTTGCACAATAGCAGATTCTCAGAAGGATAAATATATACAAATCCATCTTTCAAATTGAGTGGAATCAGTAGGAAGCCGCACCTAGGAGGATGAGAGCCCACTAATAGCTCAGCCCGAAAAAGATTCTTGAACAGTTCCACAGCCAGGGCCCAACTGTCAGCAGAGCTTGCCAGGGAGACAGATGCTGCGGTTGGAAGACAGTTTTCCTCAGTTAGATATTGTGTTCTTGTAGATGGCCAACCATGACTCATGGGGGAAACCAGAGAGAGAGAGAGAGGAGAAGAGAAGAGTAAATTAATCATTTTATTAATCCCTATTTAGAATTCAGTCATGTAACTAAATGTCAACCTGGTGAACTTTCCATGAAACCAGAAGGGCTGTAAGACAGTTGCAGGGTTTGAAAGTTATGCCAGGTGATAAAGGCATCTAATTTAACCTGCAGATTAAATGGCTGACACAGTTTCAGAAGGATACCTGTGGAAAATAGTAATGCAGGAATTATCTCATAATCCAGGCTCAAAGAAAGCATGCTTTCGAAGGATTGAAAAGACTTGAATCACTTTTCCATGAGAGATAAATTGGTTCTCTGTTCACTGTTTCTGTATCTGTGTGTATTTATGTATAAAAGGTATTTTTGTGAAAGATAATCTTTTCCTCACTATTCTTCTCCTTCCTTTGTACCTCTTTCAGTACGTATGTGATGTGATATGATGTGTGTGTGTATGTGTGTGTGTACAAATAACTTACCTACACAGAGGTGGTACATTAAGCCCAGGTTGCTGGTGTACCTTGAAATACCAGCTTTCATGTACATTTGTCAATCACCTTCAGATCTCCTAACTCTCCACCACAAGCAGCTGGTTAGATCAAAGCGGAATATCTACTGTCTGAAAGACAGGGAAACTCAGTTTTTGTAACTCACGTCTCTAGCCAGATTGTGAGTTTCCTACAGATTCCCAGAAAGGGTTAATACTGTAGGTAGTGGTTTTAGCTTTTCTTCTATTTTACTTTTTTTTTTTAATGTTTATTTATGTATTTTGAGAGAAAGCACACAGGAGCAGGGGAGGGACAGAGAGAGAGGGAGACAGAGAAGCCCATGCAGGCTCTGCCCTGTCAGCCCAGAACCCTAGGAGGGGCTAGATCTCATGAACTGTTAGATCATGCCCTGAACTAAGATCAATAGTTGGATGCTAAACCAACTGAACCACCTAGATACCCCTCTGGTTTCCTTTTTTAAACTTTTCTCATTTCCTTTCAAAAGAAACAAGAGTTTGGTACAGTTTCCCTCATTGTCACATGTTTGGGTCTGAGGAATTGAGGCTCCCTTTGAGCCAAGTTTCACTCCTAGATCTACTCTGTAGGTCTCCAAAACTGGAATAAGCTATGCGTTTGAGTCCCTGACAGCAGCCCTTCTGCCAAACTTTTGATCTACCATTTTCAGAAGTGTCCCTTTTCAGATCTGCATGTCCTTCATGAGTTGGGATGGCAGATTGCCAAAAGGTGTGTGTTTGAGTAAAAAGCAGGCTTTTATTTTGTCCCCATAACCAGCTATTTGGAGGGTACTCTAGGCACTGGAAATCACAGCTGTGGAGCCAATTTAGAGAGAGTAATTCACAAGTGACTTATGGGAGAGGTAGGCTGCCTTCTTGAGCCCCCATGCCTGTCTGGCCAATATGGAACTGTCTGAGATGAGGCTCTTCACCTCGGGGTTTACGTGTCTTTCACTGTATCTCATGTCAAATCAAGCACTAAGAGACGATCCTGTCAATCTGTAGCACTCTCTGGAGAACCTGGGGTCTCGCAGGCCCTGGGTCATATTGATCCTTGAGTGAAAGTGCTTGCATTTCTTCTGAGGTTTAGCAAAAGAATGATGACATTTTTCATTTAACTGTTTCAGACACTTACATGTGAATGCACAAAAAGCTGAATCATTCTTGTACACATGCCAGAGAGGTTGCTGTATTTCACATCGCCTTACACATAGTATGTTCTCGATAAATATCTGTTGAGTAAAAGCAACAAAGCAATGTCGATTTCTTTTCCTTTGAAAATATGGGAAGAATGTACTATGTGATTTTTTTTTCTGTTTAACAATGACTGGCTGAATGAGTTATCTTGGTCTCATGGATATATAATAATGTTTTATCATTATACTTCCTTTTCTCTTATCAGTACAGAAATTGACACAAATAAGAATGAAGGGCATATTAACGTATCGAACAATAAGTTTGTGGCACAATTAGGGTTAATAGCATCCTGAATTAGCTGTCCATCAAATGATTAATATGAAGGTATTTTAAATCATTTTTTTTCTTTTTATCCTTCCTGTTAATTAAAACATGCTATAGGGGTTACTATATAGGAGTTACAAAAGTAGTCATCTTTTCTGGCACGAGAAGATGCACCATTACTACTTCCAGTTTATGAAGAAAAGCCAGTTACATCACGTTTTGCTTGAAGTTAAGAAAAGAGCTAATGTAATCACTATAACATAGGGGTCAGCAAACTATAAACTATGGGTTAATTTTGACCAAGTCCCTGCTTTTATATACCCATAAGCCAAGAATTGTTTTTATATTGTCAAGAGGTTGAAAAAAATGAAAAGGAGAATAATTTTAAGGGTACTTAAAATGATATACAATTAAAATGTCTATGTCCGTAGATAGTTTTATTAGGACACAGCCATGCCCATTCGACTGCATGTTTTTGATGACTGCTTTTGTACTATAACAGTAGCGTTGATTAGTATGGCCCACAGGCCTAACTATGTACTATGTGTCCCTTCACAGAAAAAGTTTGCTGGCCCTTATCTAATGTTGGTTGGCAGTGCTTCAAAGGCAGTACAACAAAACTGGTGCTCTTTTTTTATGGGTTCATATATATTATTGGGTTTGACCTGCTTTGGGATTTTTGAGTTGATAGGTGATTGAATATGTGAGCCAAAGGAAGATTTTGTGCCTGAATAAAATGATGCTATTCCTAATGTTAGCTAGAATAGACAATATTTAGAACAGAATAGACAATATTTCCCTGTGAGATGAGGAAGAGATGTGTTCGAAGGACAGGGCTTTACCCCAGAATTTGAACTTTCTATTCTTTCGTGTTGATGATCCTTTTCAAGCCAGTTTGATCCCCATCTCTACACACCCACACAGCAGTTATTCCTGGCTGCTTTGTTTTTTTTATCTGTACAATTACTGGGGGCATGTATTACTGGTTTTTATTCACATGCATTTGGACCTCACCT
Organism: Lynx canadensis; assembly: GCF_007474595.2. Classification (NCBI taxonomy): domain Eukaryota; kingdom Metazoa; phylum Chordata; class Mammalia; order Carnivora; family Felidae; genus Lynx; species Lynx canadensis. The sequence goes on along the minus strand of NC_044303.2, from coordinate 182,296,592 downwards.
CTACACCAGATGAACTTACTGTCATTTAAGAAGTATGTATAGAGTAGTATTATGATGTGTCAGGACTTGTGCCTAGCCCCAGGATCAGAAGAAAGAAAGAAAAAAAAAGGAAGGGAAGGAAGGAGGGAGGAAGGAAGGATGGAGGGAAGGAAGAGTGAAAGATGGAAAGGAAGGGAGGGAAAGAGAGAGAAGGCTGTCTCAACATGCCGTCGAAGACCTGCCAGTAGTAATAAGCAGACACAAAATAAATTATTTTAGTGTGAAATGTTAAATAAAGTACATAATAGCTATTTAAGAATAAAAACAGATGCTATTTATTGATCAGATGTTCTAAGCACTTTATATATATAATGTAATCCTCAAAAGAGTCCCATTCTTTGTAAAAGAAAGAAATTGAGGCAAAAAGATTTTATGGAATCCACCTGAATACTTCAGTGATGGAGTAGAGATTAGACTCTAGGCCATGTTATTCCAGAACCTTACTCTAGATCACTATTCTGCAGGGCTCTCCCTGAAGTTCAAACACCATATTTTATATATACAGGATATGCCATCAATGAATAAGCTTTTTTTTTTTTTTTAAGAGAAAGAGAGAGCAGGAGAGCAGTGGGGGAGGGGCAGAGGGAGAGAGAGACGGAATCTTAAACAGGATCCACACTCAGCACAGAGTCCTATGTAGGGCTCAATCTCACGGCCCTGAGATAATGACCTGAACTGAAGTCAAGAGTTGGATGCTCAACCAACAATCCAGGTGTCCCTGGCTTCTTGTTTTTAACTAAAACACAATGAATGAGTCTGAGTGAGCAAGGCAGAAAAATCAAGACAAAAGAAGGCACACCAGAAATCACATACCAAGGTGTGGAGCCCAGAGAGAAAGTGATGGATTTGGGGATAACAGATGTCTTCATTCACTTGATCTGAATTACAGCATTAGTGAAGGAGAGTGCTAGAAATTGTAGGAGTCAGATAATTCATGAATCATTGATTTGTTCGGCAAACACTTATTGAGATTATGTTAAGCACCAGGCACATATTTCAGCACCAGGGTGGTAAATACACATGTATTCTATGGTCTATTGGGATAAGATAGAAAAAAAAAATAAGTAAACAAATAAAGGTCAAAATAATTTTAGAAAATGATAATGACTTGGAAGACAAGAGGGAGTGCTATTTATGTACATAAACATACATGTATGTGCCACATGAACCAGTTAATGTAGAAAAGGTGGATAGAGTGGGCTTCTCTGAAGGCATGGTATTTGAGCTGAGACTTCACTAGCAAGAAGGAATCAGGCACTTGAATAAGTATGGGATTCTTTCAGATAAAAGGAACAGTAAATGCCAAGGACCTGAGGTAGAAATGAAAGGGGAGCGTTGGCAAGATGAAGAAGAGACCAGATGTGGTTACAAGAAGGTTAAGGAGGAAGAGAGTGTTCCATGGTGAGATCAGAAACATGGTCAGTGACTAGACTGTGAAGGATTCTGTAGCCATGGTGAGGAATCTTCAGATTTTATTCTCTCTGAAATAAGAATTTATTGGATGATTTTAAGCAAAGGAGTGCTGTGATCATATTCATATATTTTTTAAAGAAAAATCACCCTTCCTGAGTGTTACTGTACCTAAATTATGCTTCAGTACATCTGACTTGAGAATAGTTAAACGAGTAGTTCCAATAATTGGCTTATAGGAAAGAGAAGGAAAGAGGAATACATTTAAATGGACACGATGGGGATATACTCAGCACATCTCTAACTTTGTTCTGAAACTCAGTTTTCCAGCCAAGCAATGATTAACATAGGTGAAAGTGGTATCTGGAGTAAGATACAGACAGGTATGGGGTGTATTTCCAAGGTGGAGTTGACAACTTTTGCTGTTGAATTGGGTGCAAAAAGAAAGGAAATGGTGAGAACCAAGGACGACATGTAGGGTCTGGTTTGGGCATTGAGTAAATGGCTGCCCCATTTACATAAAAAGAATATCTTTTGGGGGACAGATGCCAAAACCACACCTGAAAATAATGGGGGTCCCCCAAAGACAGATTGGTGTTAGGAGTAAGAACAGATTAGGGGGTTGAAGCTTACAGTCAGGGAGTCTGAGGTGGGAGGCCACTGTGGTGATTCAGGTGAGCAATGCTGAGTGCATTGATTGAAGTAATAGAACTCAGAATGGAGAGAAGGCAAGGGATCTGTAACATATTTAGGAAGAGGAATCAATATGACTTCGCTGGAGGTAGGAAGGAAGGGAGAGGGAAATCTTACAGTGCTTTCAGGTTGGTGGTGAGCATATGGTAGGTGGTGAGCAGCTTTACTCCGGGCAGAAACAAGTTTTGTAGGAAAAAGTTAGAAGCCCAGTTTTGGCCACCTGATTTTGAGATGCCTTTAATAGGGATGTCGTGTATGGTTAGACATGAAGGCCTGAAGCTCAAAGGAGAAATATGGACAAGAGCCCTCTGGTAGTGTCAGTGTGAGCAAAATGGCTCACATATTTAAAAGAAGAGGAGAGCAGAGGTCTGGGAAGCACCAATACTTCCAGCTGAGGCATACCAGATTGAAAAGTGATACAAGAGCAGGACTCTGAGAGAGTAATGTACACTGAGGTGGAAAAGAGTTTCAAGAAACAGGACACTACAGTTGGCATCATGCATGATAGTGGGGTCTGTAAGATTTGGATTGGAAAGTATCATTGGACTTGGTCATGAAGAAGCCACTGTTAAATTTTAGCAAAAATCACAGGCAGTGGAAGGCAGGGCTATATTGGGTCAGTCAGTTAATGAGACTTCAGACCTAAACCAGCCAAAATTTAAGTGAAAACCAAATAGAGATCAGGAAGATCAAAAAGAAAGGAAACATTTCTATCAAGTATCAAGTTATAGATGCCAAAACCTATCTGAATCGTTAGACATTTCCTCTATCACCATTAATAATCAGGAAATTTATTTTAATTTGCTTTATGACATTGGATGGTTCAGATGAGGATTTTATTTTGTAAATTATGTTTACAAGTTTGTGATTGGAAACATATTGGAAATCAATCTGCAGGCAGACCTTTATAATAACAAAGTAATCTCTAACTACTACATTCATTTGTGTATTTGTTGTTTAAAGAAAAGTCCACCAAAAATGTAGCTGATAAATAATTCTCTTTGCCAAAAATAATAGATGTTTGAGCCATGTTATAGATTTTTGGGGTATATCATTATGCATTTGGTCTGATGCTTGATTAGGGACCACTTATTGAATAGAACAGAGAAAATAGATTGGAAAATTTTAAAAACAGGATATTTTTTTAATATTTTTTAATATCCTGTTTTTTAAATTTTATATTTTTAAAATTTAAATTTAATCATGATATACCAGTATCTCACATAGAACTAGTTTTTGGAATGAATAAACGGTTAAATTTATTATAAATGCTATAAATAAATGTATAAATAAATGGTTGTGTGTCTAGATAGGCTTGTTGGAACTCTTTTGCTTTCTTCATAGAAATATTTTCCTTCCAAAATTTAATTGGGTGTTTTTGTTTTCAATATTTTATTTTTCTTTTTGAGAGAGGTAGAAAGAGTGCGCACACAAGTTGGTGAGGGGCACAGAGAGAGAGGGAGACCCAGAATCCAAAGCAGGCTCCAAGCTCTGAGCTGTCAGCACAGAGCCTAATGTGGGGCTCGAACTCACTGGGAGATCATGACCTGGGCCAAAGTTGGATGCTTAACTGACTGAGCCATCCAGGTGCCCCTAATTAGGTGGTTTTAAAATATTTTACAATTTACTCAGGTAAAAGCTCTCTAATCCTCAGACCTTCTTGAGGAAAAGTAAGCTGATTATCATGTGTATTAAAATTTTATTTGTGTTGTTGCTGTTATTTCCTGGATTTCTACTTTGCTTGATACAAAATGACAGTTTAGTCCATTAGCCAATTAGTTAATCAGCTTGTCATGTGGAGGTTTGGAGATGAAAATATAGGCTGGTGTGAAAACTACCTGAAATTGGTCTAAATCCAAAAGTTCCACATTTCCAAATTAAGACATCATTTTGATTTGATAAGAAACTCAAGTTTTCACTTTATAGGTTTACAGTTTCAAGGAAAAAGTTTGGCCTTATAACCTTCACGCATAAGCCTTGGTTAAAGGTACTGAAGTTAGATAATGGAAAGGAAATCATCTCCTAACACTAACAGCATCATGAGTTACTCTCATTTTCTTCAGGCTTATGGAAAAATCATTCTCCAGGCATTCATATTTCACGTTTCTTATTCTCCAGAGTGTAGGCAGTAATCTTATATCTTGAATCTTGATTTCTTTCTCTACACACCAGTACTAACCTGATTTATGGGGTTGGAGAAGTTATGGTATGCGTGGACATCTGCCATTATACTTCATCTCATGAAAAGAGCACTGTCCAACAAGACCTATCCAAAGTGGAATAAAAAACAAAAATCTGAACAGTAACAATAATAACAAATGCAAGTTAAATGTCTCTTACTTTTGCACGGTCCTTGACTATTAGATTCAATCAAATTTCAGGCTCTCCAAAGCTGGATGCAAAAACCTGCCTTGTCACATTTTATTGCAAATGTTGCTTTCCACCATATCTATGAGAACAGCCCATTGGATCAAAAGAAATAATAATCACTGTATGGGTGACAGTGATTGTTTCATACAGAAAAGCACATAGTACAAACTTGTTGATAGCTGGAATTTGACTACCCTTCCAGTTCTCTCCCCCCGCCCCCCATCTCTTTTTTGATAGACAAATGTCTTTGGAGTCTCCAATTGCTTATTTTATTTTCCTTTCTGTTGCTCTTGCTTGTTACGTATTCAGTGAGTTTCTTACGGAAAGAGTTACTTGCTCAGGTTCATTTAATTCATCATAAAAATTCTTTTTGCATTTAAATCAAATTGATTTTATTCACAATAATATTTTACCCTTCTTGTAACAGTAAAATGACAAGGGATATTTTTGGACAGACTCTGTAGTTCGTATGAAAAAGAACTATGAAAGAACGATCTTTTTCAGAAAAATATCACTGGAAGAGCAGAGGCATTTTGGATCTGTAAATCATTTAGGAGAACATTTAGTTTAACCTCCTAAAAGGGTAAATTTGGACCAAAAAGCAAGGAAACAACTTGTAAAAACATCTGTAAAACTTGTTGTATTGTCTAAATGAAAGTAATCATAAGATATTAAATTGCATGCTAGTTCTTTATCTTTAAAATAAAAGATTAACACTATATTTAAAATCTCATCTTGAGAAAAGAATTATAACTATCAGTTAAAGCAGTCTAGAGTAAAATAATTTATAAGCATTCAAAATTTGTTAATCAGTAAATAATGATAATATAATAATGATAATAGTCTTTTAATTATTCCTAATTATTTATTTAATTAGGTAAGGGTTTCTTCTTAAAAAGCAATAGATACTCAAGAGGTCATTTTGCAATGATATGGATTTTTCCCTTTGATTTAAAGATCCTCCACATAAAATATAATTAAATATAATTAATATATTTAAAATTCTTTTTGCCTGGTGACGTTTTTTCATAAAACCCTCTAGGACTCATTTGCAAAGCTGCTTTGAAGTTAATTTCACGCAGATCATCCTGATTTGTAGTTGTAGTGAATCATTGTTAAACTAAAAGAAAAAAAGAGCAGAAAAACCCAAATCATCCAAACTTACCATTTATTTCATCTTTTGTTTAAATTGGTTTACTTTAAACCATGCAAGTCATACTAAGTACTTCAAGTCTCTAATAAATTAAACAGACATGATAGAATCTTTCTGTGAATTAATATAGGATACAGAAGAACTGCCGTTTAATAATCCAGGTGTCTTCACCCAAGAACACTTATTAAGATACCTATCACCTCATTAAAATGTTCCTACAAACAAAAACCTCTTCTAGAGTGTTCTTTTCCTTTTAAACTGTAATTTGGATAATTGGGGGAAGGGTATTTTCATTACGCAAATACGTTCTAGTGCTCACCTCAGAGTTGCTTAATTGTCAGTGAATAGGTCAGTGTATCATTCCTCATAAATATCTGAAGTTTTAGTTGAAATCACTTCATGGCACAAATGATAAGCTTCTGTCTTATAGCATAATTTAATTCACTGTGACCACAAGGTCAAATTTACTTTAAACTCTCTATAATGTGTATTTGTGATTGACAATCACCATTTGTTGCGTGGTTGGTAAGGTAGAACTTGTTTTATATCTTGAAATCATAAAGGCATTTTGAAGATCTACATCATTTCAGGGCAAGACAGTTAACCCTGTAAGTATCTCCTTTTTAGAAAAAGAAAATTCAGTGAATAAATACTTAGACTGGTAATCTTGGAAGAGAGACCCGTATTGTACAATAGAATGTACAGCACTTTACATTTTCAGATTGTTCATTATTAACAAGGAGTGTGTCTAATGAGCATGTTAGCTTCTTACTTAGAAAATACACTCAACTTTCAGTTATAGGCTTTTGGACTCTCTAGTTTGTGGATTATCTGCAACAAAATGTTAATCCCAGCCATGATTCCGAGTCAGTTCCTTTGCTCAGGAATTGTAATTCATTTTTAATATTAGCCTTAGGGATAGAAACATGATTAGAAATGCAGAATAATGCTTTCATTCAAAACCAATTAAAACGACTTCTGGATTCTCCAACATAACGGGTAATTCACAGTGCTGTATTTCTCCATTAGGATACATTGAGTTTGATGTATTGAAGGATGATTTAAAACTTAGTCACTGAAAGATATTTCAAGAAAACATTTAATTCTAGTTTTTACTGATGAAGAAAATACTTGGTTTTGTGTCTCATTTGAAAAATGAGAAATCCTGTTATATCTTGGCAAAAGAAAAGTTCGGCTTCTTTTTTTTTATCTGTAACAAAAATCATGTTTCATATAAACTATACCATGTTTACCTTAAGCATAGCTATTTGCTGCCCTTGAATAAAGTATCATTTTACAGTATATAGAAAGCCATCACTTATAAAAGTTATTTATTTGTGGCAGTATTATGTAATCTGGTCCTTTTTTTTTATTTTAAGCAGGAAAAAGAACAGCTGAAAAGAAGATAGTAGCAAGAATATTCTATACTGTATTTTGCCAGATCCTTTGGATTTGCTTTTTAAGACATCATCGTGTTTAAAATCAAAGATGGGAAATATTATTACTCTTTGAATAAGTATGTGGCTTATTGTTTTGTTATGAGTAGGTACATTAGTAGGGAAATAAAACTTGATATCGTAAAAATATTTTCAATAGTTTTCCAGCTGGTGGTATGTGTTCATTTTAGGCTCTGTGCTCCCCTGGGTTAGCAGGCCTTCACTATTGAATGTCCAAGAAGCACTTTCCTTCTACCATGCAGCCTGCTTGAGTGATAGGAATGTGGAAAGGAAGCCTGGCAGATGTACTTTAAAATTAAGTAAAAAGAACTTAGTCAAATCATATTATTCACCTAGACCTCACTTTGGAACTGACCTTTCTTTCCAGCTGTTTTCCTAATATGATTGGAATGCTGAGTTAGGAAAAATAAATTAATTCAGTCATCCATTTACAAAATTTAAAAGGTCCAGAAAACTTCTACAATGCAAGTTATTAAGAACCATTTTATCAGGGAATTTTTTTAAAAACAAAGTCTAGGAAGGAATCTGTTTTGGTTTGGTTTTTCTTTTTATTGGAATTCCGTGAGTCTATATGCTGCCTCACTGTTTCCAAGGCGATGCAGTCGGGATGGATTCAAGGGCTTTCTTCTGTAGTGGCATTTATGTTTTCTGCATGTCGTATATATAAATTTACAGGAAGATCTCTTTTTATTTTTATTTTTTTTTCAATGTTTGCTTATTTTTGAGAGACAGAGACAGAGAACGAGCGGCGTGGGGGCTGAGAGAGAGGGAGACACAGAATCCGAAGTAGGCTCCAAGCTCTCAGCTGTTAGCACAGAGCCCACGCAGGACTCAAACTCACATACCTTAAGATCATGACCTGAGCCGATGCTTAACCCACTGAGCTTAACCCACTGAGCCACCCAGGTGTCCCCAGGAAGATCTCTTGAATGTTACAAATAGTCTGTTGGGGGTAGGAACATTTAAAAGATGTAAAGATTTGTCACCTCTCCCTGTGTATCAGGTATATGCATTTCATTAGTGTGTCAGTCAACAGAATGTTAGTTTCTGATTGAAACCTGCAGAACATTCTTTAAGAACACCATTGGTATTTAATAATAATGATAGAAGGCTGCTCTTTTCCCACCATTTTAGACTTTTAAAAATGGCTCCCTTGACTTCTAAGAGTGCAGAAGACAAGATGATCTCTTGCCATAAATAATATGTACTATACCAAACTTTTAACTCCATGGCATGTTTCCAATATGTTTAATTTTTTAAGGAATCTTCACTTCTTTTGATATCTGTAGATGTACTTATGGATAGTCAATGCTCATTTTTGTTCTAACTGCTGAAGTCTAATTTAATTGTAATAGGACATAATAGAGAGGCGGCAAATACAGCCCTTTGAGTCTAGGTTAGCATTCCTCATTCTTAAGGACCTGCAGTTTGGAGGTTCCCTCCTACTTATTTGAAGCCAACCTAGGAGTCCTGAAATTGTGCACTCAGATCCCCACTACTCTGTGGCTAGCCAACCATATTACTATGTTTACCATGAGGTTTGTAAAATATAAGAATGGCCAGACACCAGATATTTTTTAGGGAGGTTTTTGGTCAGTTCAATAAGAGAAGAGGATATGCATACACCCCTTTTCCACTATTGATCTGTTAACATTGCTAAGTATATGGGAACTTATTTCTTTACAGTAAGTAGTTTTTAAGAAACAAGTTGTTTTTGGAGCACCTGGGTGGCTCAGTTTGTTAAATGTCCAAATCTTGATTTCGGCTCAGGTCATGATCTCACAGTTGGTGAGTTCAAGCCCCTCATCAGGCTCTGTGCTGACAGTGTGGAGCCTGCTTGGGATTCTCTCTCCTCACTCTCTGCCCCTCCCCCCACTCATGTGCACTCTCTGTCTCTCTCACTGTCTGTCTCTCAAAATACATAAAATAAAGCTTAAAAAAAATCACTCCAAGTTTTTTTTTTAAAGAAGCAAGTTGTTTTATCACTTGATTTGGTTTTATTTGAAAATGCTAATAAAGCATGACATTGAAAGAAAATGCAAAAATTAAAGAAAGAACAACTTCTAAAATCAGCCATATTCCCATAACGTAGGTAAAACCACTATTAAAATGTAGATGGTATGTGTTCTTCTAAAGAAATGCATTCTTATTTACATGTATGTATATGTATACTACAGAAATGTAGGTACCTGATACATTTAAGTACGTAATAAGAATCATTTATTTATACAGTACTACACATTCCTTTTTTAAACCTCACATTATATCATGTTTTTTAAGCCAGTAAAAATTCTTCAAAAACATAATTTAATGCCTGCGTAACACATGATTCTGTTTAATGCATTTTCATTCATTTACCCGTTCTCCTGCTATTGATTCCTTAGAGCTTTATAATTAATGTAGATGCTTGCATTTTGAATATTATTGCAATGCTTTAACATACATATTTCCATTTCTTTCTGCCTTATTCCCCCATTGCCCAGAATGACTGTGTGTACTTGTCTGTTAATTTCAGGATCGCATATGTAGACTTAAATCCCAAAGGCATTTCTCAGCATGCAGTTAAAAGGGCAAGCCTATTAACTCTGAGAAAAAATTTTAATCTGAGAATTTTTCAATTAAAGGAAAAGAGCTTATAGAAGTTAATTTTGATGCAGCATGTTTGATCTTTTACCTTATTTGTCTGTTAATTTATGGACGCAATTCATGCAAAGGCAAAACAAAAGTATAAAAGCGGATAGACAGAAAGATAGACAAGTGCTAGTTTTGTTTGCTATTCCTTCAGTCTACTCTTTCCCCACCATCCCATAGTAGTTTTTATTTTAATATCTTGATGCTTATCATTTCATACTCTACAATGGTCTTATATAAATAAAGAATTAAATAAGGCTTCCCACTTGCAGAAAAGAAAATCTGGTGTCTTCTTCGTATTATACATTCTCCCCTACTCTACTCATATATCATGGTCAACTCTATAGTTAAATGTATGTCTCTAATTCATTCTTTTTTATAGCACATAATACCCATGAGTAGCAGGTAAGGTTCAATCTTTCTATTTTATGCCCACTGGCTCCTGGTGCACTTTCACTCCCACCAGCCAACATCTGCTCTCTGAGGGACTTGGCTCCAGATGCCAGAATCTGATTTATATCCCATTGGTGGAGCCTGGAACTGACAGGTGCAGGGGTCTGTCTAGGCTTACCATGACCCCAGTGGCCTCCATAATCTCTCTGTACGACTCAGCCAGTTAGCTACTATGGGTCACTGCTTGAGACTGCACACTGGCCTCCCTTCCTTCTGTGTCCCCCTTCCTTACCTGCTTTTCCTAAAGCACATCCAAATAAGTCAGTTTACATGAATCCTGTTTCAGGGTCTGTTTCTAGGGAATTCAATCTAAGACATCTAGTGTGCATTATGATTTCTTCCATGTTAATGGACATTTAACTAATTTATAGTTTTGGCTCTTGCAACCTTTCCTTCAATTTTCAAACTTCTATAAACATCCTGACATGCAGCTGTTTTTGCTGTTGTTGTTGTTTTTGTAGGATAGAAGCTTCCTAACATTGAGCTGTTGTCGTTTTTAAATTTTAATAGACAGATCCAGAAGAGGGGTCCCTGGGTAGCTCAGTTGCTTAGGCATTTGACTTTGGCTCAGTTCATAATCTCACCATTTGTGGGTTTGAGCCCTGCATCGGGCTCTCTGCCATCAGCACAGAGCCCATTTCAGGTCCTCTTGTCCCCCTCTCCCTCTGCCCCTCCTCAGCTTGTTCTCTTTCTGTCTCTCTCAAAATAAATAAATAAGCTTAAAAAAAATAGAGCCAGAAGAAAACACATAAAAATGTTGGCAGTAATTCATACTCCTTCCAGCAACGGATGAGTGTGCCTGCCTGTACCCTTTTCCTATACCCTTAATCACACTGAGTATTAACAGTTTTTAAAAATTGCCCCAAATCTAATTAGTCTGAAATGGTTTTTGTTATAATTTCCGCTTACGTGATTACTAGAGAAGTCGGGCTTGCTCTCGTATGTGGGTTTTATTTGTAGTGCTCTGTTTTTCCATTTGCATTATCTTTGTGAATTGGCAGTATATTTCATATTGGGTGTGCTACCTTTTTCCTAACAATTTTCAGGATATGTTTGTATTGGGATATCTGAACTCTTTGTATACATATATGTTAAAACTATTTTCTTGTAGCTATTTGTTTACACTTTGTCTCAAAATTCATTTAGAAGGAGAGACAGATCAAAATACGGAGGATGTTTCTAAGGAAACATCCACGTTTGGGAACGGTGCCTGCCCCTTCGATTCCCAGCGTATTGACGTACACATTTATGAATCATATGCATCATCCCTATTTGGGTCATTGTGCACAACTCGAGTAAATGCAGACCGTCCTATTTATAGGAATACGCTTTAGGAATTCCCACAACAAAGCTTTTAGCATCGGTCCTGCAGGCTGTCCCACTTCCAGCTTTGTGCTTCACATCGAGACATGACAGGAAATGGATCAGAGGCCTGGCTGTTCAAGTGTGTGGTTATCAAGCACTTGTAAGAAAATGAGCTTCCACCAGAAAACGTGAGAGGATCAACTCCATTGTGCCATTCAGATCAACTCATTTACACCCTTCAAAAGAGACGTGAGCTCCAAAGTTAAATTTTAGGCTTGAATTGTCTGTTGTGATGGCTTATATTGATTAAATGATCAGGTGCTCACACACACACACACACACACACACATACACATGCACACATGCCCACCCACCCATCCCACTGTATCCCATTCTCTCCTGTGGCTAATCTGAGCAAAGAAATAGAAACATTCTTTCCTACACTTCTTGCTCCCTTGCGCTGTTCACCTTTCCTTTCCTTTCCAACCCATTCGTTAATCTTTCTGCATGACTGTGCCTTTCTTCTTACTTTCAATAATTAGAAGTATAAAGATATATATTGTTCAAAACAAATAAATGGCTATACAATTAACAGATGTTTTGTGAAGTACCCTTTGTCTTTAGAATAAAGTGTTAAAATGTCTAATAATATTTAAGTTAAGGATTTCTGTTTCTAGTTTGTAGCCCCAATGATAGAATAATTAAGTGCTGTGGTCCCACATTTATGGAGGTCATCTTTTAACTCTCCAAATTCCTCAAAGCTTCTTTGGTCTTGGTGTTGTCAAACTTGATTTTTATTGATCTCTACATTTCAATTCACGCACATAAAAATGCTTTTTCCCCGCATCGTAGGAAAGGAGCAAGCCTGTGATATATACGTTTCCTAATTAAAGCTTAAATCTAGTTCCCAGCACTTGTGCTTCTGAAATGTTAGAACCACATAGTGAAATATTTTTAACTTTTTCCATCCATCACACTGGTTTTTAGGTTGCTGGTAATGTCAGCCAGAAAAGTATCTGAATTAAGAGCATTTTTCATAGAGACTTCTACTATACTTCTTAAATGGTAAGTTAGTATTAAAGATATCACTGGAATTTATCCCAAAATGTAATTGAATTTTTTATTGGTTTTAGGATACAGTTCTTAGTTCAGTTTGGATATGAAGCATAGGAAGTAAAATATGTGGTGCAAGTTGGCGTCAGAACAGCAATAAAATTTTACAAAGAAACTAGATCTTTTAAGAAGTCAAACCATTTGCCTGAAGATACTGCCCATTTGGCATTTTAATGGACAGCTTGGTGGATATGTGAATGACGATGGCAGTGCTAGGTGAGAATATATGGAGTAATACATTTTGGCAAACGATTCATTTTTTCATAAGGTGAATAAAAAAATCTCCTGCGTGGGTACCTGATAGAGTTAGCTATTCTGCCACTTTATGGCTATTTGGGCAAAACTACTATTTCATTATAGCTAATAGTTTTTACTTTAAAAATTTCACCATGGTAATTTATATCCCTCCCCAAACACTCTGTTTGTTTTCAATGGGACTTTTTTTTGTTTTTGTGTGGCACAACTTTTATGAAACTAAAGTTATTGTTTTAAAATTTTTTAATTAATAATTTATTTTGAGAAACAGAGCATGAGCAGGGGAGGGGGAGAGAGAGAGGGAGACACAGAATCTGAAGCAGGCTCCAGGCTGTGAGCTGTCAGCACAGAGCCCGACGCAGGGCTCAAACCCACAAATGCAAGATCGTGACCTGAGCTGAAGTTGGATGCTCAACTGACTAAGCCACCCAGTCACCCCTAGAGTTATTTTTTTAATATGACAACAATGAGGGACACAGCTTTTTGGATGAATGATAGTAAAATGATACAATAGCAAATGATAAACAAATGTGAGGTATGAATATGTGCCTGATATTTTGCCCATTCCTTTATAAAACATCATAATGTTTGTTCCTTAAAGCACCCATGTGCACCAGATAGTATAATTATCCATTTTATAGATATTAAGGAAAAAAAAACAGGTTAAATTACCTGTTCAGAAGTTTAGGACCTTCTGAAATATAAATTCTTGGGAAAGGAAAGTTAATGCTTTTTGGTTCCTGCAGTAGCTCTAACTGCTCATCACTACTTTCTCCACTTTTCTTGCACAAGGAAATAGTTAACAGCATTCATCCTGAGCAGGAGCCATTGTAACTAAAAATAAATGGTGAAATCCATTAACTTCTAAGTAAGGAATTATACAGTCTGTAGTAATTTGTACTATTATTTCTTTTTAATAAACCCTGTCTTCATCACAGAAAGGTGAACTTAAGCCTAGCTATGGGTCATAATATCTACAATTCCCAGTGTGAATGATTAAATGTTTGGGTTTTATTCTGAGCATGGAAAAGTGCAATTTCAGCATTTATGGAGAGGTATAAACTGTGAATTTAAAAATGAAGTCTTACATATAAATACTAGTAAGTCTCTGGGTTCTTTTGTCACTTAATGAGAGAGGGTGAGAAACTTGCCCTTGAGGAGCCTAAGTGGGAGCTAGGGCACAGGTGAGAGGGGTCATTCTTGTTTGTTGTATATACTTGCCTTGGCAGCCAAGGTTTGGGAGTCGCTCTTCTCCTTGCTAGTGGGAGAATTTGAGGCCAGACAGTGAGTTGATTATTTTGGTGAACTTACTTGGCAGGTGACATAGATTATGATTTCACTTCCTATTCAGGAAAGTAATGTTAGTCGTATAGACTTATGTCACAGGATGTGATTTGTTAGATTACTTATGTCTTTGTTGTGGAGATCAAGGTTATGGACTTGTAAAAGTGCAATGTTCTATTGGCTGTGAATTACCCAAGGTTTATTTTCATGGCGGTTGATGGCCATGAAATCTTTCAGCTTAGTCTCGTCTTCTGACTGATAGCTCTGTTGCTCTCAGGATCCTTCTCCTCATGGAGTTGTGGCCTCTCAGTAACCATAAAAACCAGAATAAAGAAGACAAAAACAATTTGGCTTACAGTTTCTTAACAGGTTTTATTGGCTGTTTACCATTCCTTAATTTATAGAAGTCTTGTATTGTCCCAGATCAAACACACCCAGAATGAAAAGCATTCACAAAGATAATCTCTAAACTTGTGAATTTGCCTGTCCATTGATCTCATTTTCCTTCCACATTAAACTCTAGTCCCTGCATCCAACCATCATTTCAGCATGTATTTATCAAATGCTTTCAGCATGTTAAGCATGCCATGGGTTCTGGAGACACAGTGACTTAGACGAACCATATCCCCTTACACTTGGAGCTCATATTCTAGTGAGGGGAAGACAGATAACAACATATAAACAACCAGGAAGCAAGGTAACTTCAGATAGTAGTAAGGCTACAGAGGTAATAAAGCATAGTGTGCATAGAGATTGTCGGGCTGGCTAAAAGGTTTTTGTAGTCAGGGGAGACTCAGAGGAGGTGATATTTGACATGAGATTTGAGTGATGAGAAGGAACCAGGTGTGAGAAATTTGGAGGAAGAGCTTCCAAGCTGCTGCCATGGAAAGTTATGTAGTGTGTGCACTGCACAAAGGCACCTAGCCAAGGGGAGAAGGAGGGCCTGAAATCTTATGCTTCTCTTACATAACATACTATCAGGTATGGGGCTGAATCTTCCCAGAGATTAGTGGGATTTTTGTTTGTTTGTTTAAACCACAAAAGCTGTTCTTTTTGCTAAGCTAAGTACCTAAGGAGATTATTTCCACCAGGAGTTTTGTGCGTTGTTTGTTTTTTTGTTTGTTTGTTTTTAGTGTAGATGGTTTCATAGGCTAGTGTGGACTTGAGTTAATTAGGTGTATAAGGTTGGCCTGTTAGAAGGTAAGGTGGAGTAGAGTGTAGGAAGTAATGAGAATAGAGTGGTGGAAGGTGAAGTTAGAGAGGCAGGTAGGAACCAGAACATGCAGTTTTGTAAGGGGTTTGGATGGTATTCTAAGTACACAGAGGCTATTGGAAGGACTTATTCCAGGATATGATAACATATCCCATAACATAGTAACTATGTTTTAAAAAGATTACTGTGACATGTAAAGTGGAAGAGAGAACCTTACCAGGACAGAAAACTTACTTGAGCAATATTCTATCCAATGGCCTTGTCTCCTCTTCTGATAATCAAAATAGGCCAAGACTAGAATCTTGCAGTGGCTCATGACAAAAAATAAAAACATAAGAATTCTATATTCAGAAAGCATGCATTTTCCATCTTTCCCATCTATAGCCTGTGTACACAGCTCATTTGTTTGACAGTGATATTCCAAATTGATGGAAATGAAGGAAATGCATGAATGCCATTTGTTTTCAGGAAAGCCAATCCACATTAAAAAGTACAAACAAGTCTGTGGGGAAAAGGTGGATTTGACTATAATCTCAGTGCTTTATTGCCAACTCTGGGTAGAATTGGATTATAAGATTATTAATATAAGGTATAATTATAACTTGTATATGATAAAGTTTTCCAATATGATTACACTCATAAGGGAATGTTGACAAGTTTCTCATGAAAACATAGCAGGTTGGCAAAATGATGAACCTGGGATTGTGAAACACTGATGCCATGAAATCTTTAGTGAAATCTCAAGAGCAAGTACATTGTAATTACCTAAAAGAATTAGGATTGAAGTGCATTATATAGGTTTATTTTGTGAAAATCAAGTATTACACTATAGGACCTGGGGATTATTTACTGGCATTTGATGCCATCTAAGATGACCAATCGTTTCCCCTACAATGATTATGAGCTTTATAAGAGGAAGACTCTCATAGATATTTTGGAACTTAATGTTTCAGAGTGTCACAGAATTTGTGTTTAATGCTGTTTTTTGGAGACAGATAAAATAAGGCATGAAGTACTTTAGGTTTAACAAGAGAGAAGAAGAGTTTAGTGATCTGCTCTTAGCTTTGGAGGAAGAAAATGGAATAAAAACAGCTCAAGTCAGTGGGTTTTAACTCTTTCACTCCGCCTTTCCCCTTTCCTTAATATATTGTAAAAGATCTGGCCCAGTAAGAGTCTATTTAAGGATCAGTTCCCTATTCACATTATCTCAGGGAAAGTGATAATATGGGCAGGCCTGTGTCCTGAATTTTAATGTATCCCCATCTCCTCTCACACCCTGCTTGGTGAGGAGAGGTAAGGTACAAATAGTCCAAATACACTAAAGAGTCTAATAACCCTACAGAACTCTGTTACATAAAGAGAAAGAACCCAGACTGGGTACTCCAAAGTGAACAGATGTGGCTGGTTAATTCAGTTGCCCTGACCAAGCGATTAAGGGAATTAAACCTGGCCCGTTTCATTACGCTGAGTATCCTTACACCCACTCTTCTTTCCAGATACAGTGCTGCTTGGAGTCTAAGAGTTATCATTGAAGACCAGGGTGAAACCAAACATTATCAATCCCAGATGTGACATTTCACCTTTTCCCCTAAATAAATGCATTTGTAAATGTGGGTAGTTTCTGCTGGGTCTACCTAAATTAATCCCTTTTAGAAAGGGTACATAAAAACTGTTGTAGCTTTGCTTTATGATTTAGCTGTCTACTGTAAGGGTTTAAAATTTTATATAAACCATCGTTATACAAACCTCTTCTCTAGCTTTAATGCAAGGCTTTCCTGGGTATAGTTTACTGTTTATATATAAAGCGTGTAGGTGGTTTAAATGTTTTTCTAGCACATACTAGGCTCTCAATAAATATCTTTAATTAGTGAATGTAAGAATGAATGGATTCATTTATCTTACTGGTTTCCTGTTAATATTTTGAAAAATCTAAATATTTTTGGTTATTTCAGTGGCTGAAATAAAAATGATTTTTTTTCCCTCAAAATACTATGCTCTTCTAAAATGTGATGGAAGTATGGGGAATGCAGTAACTCTTTCTAGTTCTATCTTCGCAGAGGGGAACATTTACGATCATTTTTAGATTTAAGTAGGTGTAGTAAAAATTATTTGCACAGTGATATTTTAGCATGCAGGTGTTTGGCTGAGGTTCCAGCCTGGAAATCACTTTTTAAACATAGGCATTTGTGCAAAGAGCATATGGAACTTCATTATCAGAGCATAAGAATATATTTTGTGGTACGTTTTACTATATATTCATATACTTCCCAGGAATACTGGACGGTCCTGAATTATTTATAAAATGAAATAGAAAAAATTGTTACCCATCTCTTGTACATTTGCTAGTTCATAAGACAATACATGACTTCTATAAAGTATTTACAAATTGTTGTCTGTTCATTTGTTCGGCATCTTTTCATTTCACAAGGACTGTTCATGGTAAGAATGGTCCAAGTGGCTAAATCAAGTCATTATGCTAGAAGGTCAAGATGTAAGTCCCCCCCCCCACCTTGGATTTAAATAGACTATCGTTAATTTACTAGTCTGTAATGTAGAGTCATCATGGTATTAACTCCAAACATACTAAAGGCATTTCTTTTCCTGTCTCTTGTACCAATTTGCTTTTCTGTTTTCTGCCCTGAATAATCCTCAGAGGCATACAAAGCGAGGAGAGCTCCAGTAAGGGAAGAGATGGAAACCTCCTGCCTACTTTCTTTCTGTGTAGAATCATTAGTACACTCTGTTAGTCCATTGACCAATGCCATGTCTCATGATAGTCTGTTTTATTTCTGTTTTTGAATGTGTTATAAAGGAGATGGGACCAACATTTTAAAAAAAAACAATTTTTGATGATTTAGATAAAGTAAAAATCACCTAAATTGAGTTTATACTGGCAAGAATAGTTTTTATTCTAAATGTTGGGTTGAATGAAATATTGATAAACCTGAGCCAATTCTTGTCTGATGAAACTTATGCCCTGAAACTCAAGTGAATTCACTTGCTATGGCTATAAACTCTCTCCTGGTTATTGTAACTGTTCTGGGAAGATGGGAAAAGGAAGAGGTTTCAATTCTTAGTAATATCATCACTTATCCTAATGAGGTCACAATAGATTACCCCTATGAGAGCAAGACACTTTTATTGACTCCAAAGCGTACCCAATTACTACCTAATGAGAAAATAGCATTTGGTGATACCACAATTCCAAGAGATTATTTGTCATGGATATTTATTCAGGATATCAGTTAGCTGCCTGACAGTGATGCCTTAGATCCAGATACCTACTCATGCCCCAAACTGAAGTCCCCCAGCTTCTTGTCACTCTCTCCTCCCCCAACCTTGACCCTGTGAGATAGCAAATATATACGTTATGAGTATTTCCTTCAGAGATTTTGATTGAGTGGTAGGTATCTTTCCCTTCTGGTATTATTCCAAGCAAAAATTCTTCATCTTGAATATTATACTTGTGGGATTTTTCCTGTCTACTGAGATGAAAAAAATATATTCCAACTAGGTTAATTATGACAAATTTCTAATCCAGTATTCTTGTGCTCCTTTGGCCATAAAGCTGAAGAACACCAAGGGAAATATGAGTTACTTATCTGGAAACCCTGCAATATAATTATTTATATTGCATTAGGGAAGTTATATACTGTTTACTGTATTACTATATGTACTATATGTATATTATGTATACTGTATTTATAAACATTGGATTCA
Source organism: Lynx canadensis (assembly GCF_007474595.2). Lineage (NCBI taxonomy): Eukaryota > Metazoa > Chordata > Mammalia > Carnivora > Felidae > Lynx > Lynx canadensis. The sequence goes on along the minus strand of NC_044303.2, from coordinate 182,277,496 downwards.
TAGCCCATATTTCATAAAATATTAGTAACTATGTTCATTTTCTAGACATTTTGTCCCATGGAAATCAATATTCATGGATATCAATAATAGTAACTAACATTGATTGAATACTTACTGTATGCCAGATACTTGATATATTATTTCATGTAATCCTCAGGGCAGCACTGTGAGATAGATATATTCTTATCCTGAAATGTAGAGGAGCGATGCTTATGGCTGTAAGGAATGGTATGATTGAAATTGGTAAAAGCATTAAGGACATTTTGTCTTATGTAACTGGTAATTGACCAGATATAGCAGACTCAGGCAGGCTCTGGTTAGAGTTCTATCTTACTCTTTTTGTCATTCTCAATGTGTCCTAATCTCTGCATCAGCATTAACCTTGGACTATTTTCCCTAATGCTTAGAAAAGAGCTGCCAAGACTGACTGAAGCAAAATAACTTTCTTGTTTATGTCCAGGGTAGAAAGAGCAACTAGCTCCTTTTTGGTCCCTGGAGAAGGGAAGAATTCTCCATGAAACCTCTATAGCAAGCCTTCATTCAAATCACATTGGCCATTCCAAGTCTCATGCCCATTCCTGTACCAATCACTGGTAAAAGGGAAGGGGTTACTATGATAAGTTTATACAAATCAGAGTTCATGCCTGAACTTGGAGGTGGAGTCAGCTCTCCTTTCCCCTTTCTTTGATTACAATGGGAAGGTGATAAGTGAACACAACTGGGTTCCAAGAAGAAGAAGGAAAGTGTGACTGGATTCTGGGTAAAAATGACTGTTTACTACAGAGGGATTAGGTAATACTTAAGGCCTTATAGCTACTTACTAGTGGTCCCTAAACTTAAAATCAGTTCTGTTTCATTTCAGAAGCCCAGGCTTCTATACTGTCTTTTGTGATGAATATCAGGGCTTATTTTTTTTGAGAATATATTTCTAATAAAACTTCAAAAATAGTCTGTGCAACCTCAGGGAAGTCATTCTCTCCTGGCCTCAGTTTCCCTATACACACAAAAAGAGTAAACAAATATTTTAGGCTTTATGGACCATGAGGTCTTTATCACAGTTAACTACTCAACTCTGCCAAGATAGTATGAAAGCAGCCACAGATGACATATAAATGGATGGGAATGTTCCAGAAAACTTCCCTTACAATAACAGGTGATAGCCTGTGGATTCTGTTTTGCCAACCCCTGAATTAGAGGCCCAACTCTAAAGTTGCAAGCTTCTGATTTTATATATTAGCAGCAATTTTAGTATATATTTTTAATCAGAAACGTTTATATTAGCTGAATTTCTGTATTTGATTGAGCAAAGATCTAAGAGAGATTAAACTTCATAATTGCTAAAACTTTACATTGTGAATTTCCTAGTGTAAAATTTTAAAATTTATTTTCAATCATATGAGTACATGCAGAAAATTTGTGGTATTTTGGGTTACTACAGCAGTCTAGAAGCCTTTTCCCCTGGAATCTGTTGAACTTGTGAAAGTAACATTCCTGTCTTAACTGGCATGCTAACCTGTTGAACATGGCAACAAGTCAATGTCAATAAAAGTAGGATAAAGGGCCGAGGAAAATCGAAAATGTGGGAGAGACCTTTAACAGTTAATCAACATATAATTATCCGGTGTTTATCTTTTACAAAAAGCAAAATTGTTCATAGAAAATAACATCGAATAGTCTTTTAAGTTTCTTAATCTTCTTCATAACACATTCTTAATTTTAAAAAGTGTGAGTAGATTAAAGGTATAAAAACCACTCAATCACCTTCATTAACATTAAATGAGCTACACTGCATATTAGAAGGCTTGTTCAGTCAATTTCCACTGAAATAATATATTACAATTCTTGTTACTCCAAGAGTAAGATAAATTCATTTTAGTGTTTCATTTAAGTGGGTCAGCGTTCTACCCAAAACAAAGAGGAGATGCTCAGCCTAGCACTACAGACAATAAAGCTAATTATCAGAGAACTTGATACCTGAAAAGCCATCTCACCTGTATTTTTTTAAATCCCACTTAAATATATATATTTAATATAAGAGTAAGAAAAATACATTTAAAATAATATATAACACAAACCAGACATCGTTTTTGAGTCACTGCATGAAGAAATTAATCAAAGTTCATTATCATCATAATGTATTTGATGTATCTCTTTGCCTCTACCAAGAACAGTAATTCATGTGAAATAAAGACTTTCATCGTAGGGAAGCATGCCAGTAAACACTCATTTGTGTGTCTACATGTATAATATTGCAAATAACATGTGAGGACATGAGATTTCTGCATCAATCTAATCTCTGTGTCTCTATTCACACTCATTGCTGTGGAAATACTTTGGGGAAAATAGAGTGTCTAAGGCAAAGAAAAGTGAAAGAAACTTTACGGATGATGTGAAGTTTTAAAGAGGGCAACCATGAGATAGAAGTCTGGGAGATTATGCACAACTTAGTTGCTCTTGAGAAAAAAATTAATGCATTCTTGTAGCTTCAATCCTCGCGTGTGTAAAATAAGACAAATAATACCTTTCCTGGCTGCCTCAGAGGCTTGTTAAAATCAAATGAGATAATACAAGTGAAAATGTTTTGTAATCTAATGTGGTTGTATGGAAACGAAGGGTTTAAAAAGCTTGTCCAAAGTAGATCCTTCTGAAGCCTAGTCAGTACATTAACTGCAAGCTCTGCCGTACTATTTTCTTCCTGTTTTTCTCTTCCCTTTGATTTACCTTGCCTAAGTTCCATGAATCACAGGGTTAGATTAAGGGGTATTCTCTCTTATGTATTCATCCATTCATCCATCCATCCACCCATCCACTCAGCATTCATTTTCTGCCACTTAGTGGGGTTGGAGTGAGTCTCCAAAAAGTAGTGGTGATTCAACAGTCCTGATGGATGTTTTTCTGATGGGAAAGGGCCTTGTGGAGAAATCAATGTAGGTGAGGTCAAAGAAGAACATGACTGGCTAGCTATTTGCTTTGGTTAGATCACTGAGTGTGTATCAAAATGGGCAGGTATGTTTGGTTGTGGAGAGATTGTGAAAGATCCTGCCGAGCTATTTGGGCTTTTTTGTGGAAGAAACAAAGAGCACAGGTTCGACAAATTTAGACTACTTGCATGATGATTTTGGAGTTCTCAAGTCCTCAAATCCAGAGTAAACTAATTTAACAAGGCTTCTTCTTAAGGAAAAAAGAAAAAGAAAACGAAAAAAGAATTGTGTGTAAGGCCAAGAGCTAGTAGGTAATTTACCGAATTCTAGAGCTTTGAAGATGGGAGATGGCATAGGTCAGGGGAGGGGCTGGGGAGTGAATGATGAGAAATGGAGGAAGAAAAATCAAATATGGGAGAGTATAAAAAGATTTTCCCTATTTCTAAACTTTACCTAGATTTGGCCCTGTACTCTGAATGAGGAATAGTCACCTAGTATTAAAGTTCTTTATCTTCTGGCCCATTCTGTCATGTAACCACATATAATACATCCTCTATGGGAAAATTATTCCAAGTAAGATTTTACTCACAAACACTTCTGGAACATAATGTATCTGTGAGTAGGTAGTCAACATTGGGTGTAGGAAAAACTGTGCTCCGTGCCCCAAGGCACCTTTTAGAAGTCAACATTCTATATGCCTGATGCCTCAAGTGACTGGAAATCATTTTGGAAGTTACAGAGTAGTAAGAAAGCTAGAATGAAACTTGTCAATACTTTTTCCTCTTCTCTCATTCTGTAGCCGAGGAAAGAGATTTGCAAATGTGCAGGACCTGTGTATATCTGTGCTTGGTCTGCCCAAGCTGTCCCTGTTGTAGGACTATGAGCAAAGGGTGCCCACTAGGTAGAAGAAAGGAAATCTTAAGGAACCTTTCCAAAATGGGAGAAACAAGTTATATCAGTTATTTCATTCCTTTGGACCTCAATTTATTACCTGAAAAATAAGGAGTGTAGACCAGATGGGTTGTAAGAGCCCTCTTTAGGAAGTGACTGAGTCTTCATTTTGGAGATGTGGGTGTTTGTTGGTTTAAGTTTGAGGCAAGGTGAATTGCTTCCCTGTTTACCAAAGTTTGCTAATGGCTGACTTCTAGGGAAGCACCCAAGAAAAAGATGAAAGTTTATATATATCTTATTCGCTGCATAAAGAGGTCTTTTTTGAAAGAGGTATTAAAGGGATAGAGAGCACCCTTAAAAGAATACCTAAACTTTCTTCTACTTTAAAGTGCAAAAGTGGCCTATGCCCCATAACCTTTCACATGAAATAAGGTAGGCAGGTGAGTTTTCATGTGGGAGTCAGGAAAGAATGACTTTTTCTTTGATTTGGGGGAAGGGATTATATCTCTCAGTTAAATTTACTCAGATGATTGCTGCAGAATGAAAATACAGTAGTACAGGAAATTAATTGTGGTAAAAATTTAAAATGCTATAAAGAACTGTGTTAATTTAATTTCCCGTTACTTTGTGGAATGCACAGAACATAAAATTCACAGAACGACTCATAAAGCCAGTGCCATACTTTACTCCTCTGACTGTGAGGCTATAGTCTCACCTTCATGTTGTTCTACTTTTTTTAAAAAAAGTAATTTTTTTTTGAAAGAAAGAACATTTTTTTTGTCTTCACATACAAATGGCAGCACAGATTATACCATATGTTGCTCTTTGGGGTCTGGGAAATCTTTGTTCATGAATATACACCTGAATCAAATTTCTCTGGCTCAGCTTTCTATTAAGCTGATGGCTATTTTTCCTAGAGTTGCCTATCTTTGAGAGGTCCCTGTCCATTGATTTTTTTTTCTTGAAAGATTATGGAGTAGATACTCAGGCTCTAGGGCCAGAACATCTGGATTAGAATTCTGATTCTGCCATCTACTAGCTTCATGACCCTGTGCAAGATACTTAACTTCTCTGTGCCTCAGTAGTTCATCTGGAAAACGAGAATAATCAGAGTACCAACAATTCATAGAAACGAGAGAGTGAAGTAACTTAATGTGTATAAAGCACTTAGAACAAGACCTGATACATAGCACGTACTTAGTGTACTTAACTCTGTGGATCTATTTTCAGAATGAAGGGGAGTTCCTTGCATTTGAGGAAGCTTGATACCCATTTGTTAAAATAAGACCCCAAAGAAACAGAAACACAGCAATTGAATAACAGACTCCAACGAGGTGGTTTGAATTGAATACCCAAATGAAGTGGCCATTGCCTTTCAACAAGGCAGGATTTATTCTGCAACTTTGGTGCGGCCCAAGTGATGAATCTGTCTTGCAAATTTGCTTCACACATGTGATTGCCAGACACAATAGAGGATGCACAGTAAATTTGAATATTAGAGTAAACAACCAATCATTTTTGGTATAAGTATGCCTCGTGATCCTCAGGACATTCTTATGCCAAAAGATTCATTGTTTATCTGGAATTCAAAAAGACTGAATGTCTTGTAGACTTATTTGAGAAATCTGGCTATTCAATTCACATTGTGTCTTTATGAAAGTGGGTATTAGTCGCTTCTAAAATTTGAAAGATAAAAATGTAAATTCTCAAAGTCTTCTGAAAAATTAGGAGATTTGGTAAAACTGGACCTTGGTGGCAATAACAGGCTGAATACTTACCTTCTCCCGTCACCTGAGACATGTACCATCCAGTAGCCTCAATCCTTCCATTACTCATTGTTCTCTTCTGTCCCCTCTTCCCTAATTTACATGACTCTCCTGGAGGGCTTTGGCTTTGGAATCCTCACTCTAGTGGCTACATAGGCATTTGGAGTATTAATATATTTTGTTCATTTCAGTATGAAGGTTTTTAATGAAGGTTCAAAAGTGCATTAAATTAGTAAAGACAAAAGTACAAATCTGTTTACTCTAATATTTGTTGATACTATTCCAAGACATCATGTAGCCACAGGAAAGCATTTTCCTTGGAATTATGATATACTTATCACATCCTCTAAGACTTTCTACATACTGGCCCTCTTTAATGTTCCATCTCCCTTCAGAGAATTTTAGCCTCTGAGACTCTGGCCACTGATAGATGAGTAATAATAATTCTAACATTCTTCACTACTGGGTTCAATCCAAGGACAATGACAGGAATTCTTACACCACCTTGCAACTAAACTTTATTAGCAATTTTCAGCTTACTGTGTTTTAATGCATGGCATTCTGAAGTAGTTAAAATGAAATGGAGGGTATTAACTTACATTAGTAATATTTTGAATTATGCTTGGTTATATATGTGAAGAGTATTACTCACATATACCTGTCACAGATGAGAAAGGCACATACCTGGATGAATGTAATTCTTTTTTTGGTTTTTGTGGACACAAACCATCACAGCGTTCTTTGAATATCTCTTGAGATTCAGAGAAATTAGATGTGATATTAGTACTATGAACTGACTGTGTGAGTGTAAAAGTGTAGATGATTTTTAAAGGTAACATGCATCCAATAAAAATGTTATTTTCCCCCTATATCCCTATAGGATGGCTATTTACTCTTACACTGTTGACCAGAATGACAATAGAATCAGAGTTAGTGAATTAAAAAAGTCTCTTTTGAAAGCCACCCACTGTTATCTTTTCACTGTTATGCACCCCAAGAGAGTGAGAATGCACCTTATACATCCAAAATAGAAATTGCAACACAGAGGTCTTCAAATTATTATCAGGAAGCAAATGAGCCACATATTAGCATATGTCTACAAGTGTAGCGTTAGCTGCATTTTTCTGTTCTTCTTTTGGGATGGAAAACATAATTCCCTTAGTGAATTATCCTCTGGTCAACAATTCTAAAAGCAAATTACTCATGAAGGCTTGCTAATGGGAAATACCGTTAGCGAACAAATACATATTTATGTATTGGAATTTAAAAAAAAATTCACAAGTCCTGCATTTCACTCAAGGAAAGCACATTTAATTTAAACTTTAATATATCCACATTTCTAACTGAGGTAATAGGTTATTCAAATAAATGAACCAGCAATCAAATTAGCCTTAAGAACAGAGATTTACCAGAATTGAATATTAATCAGTATTCTAATTATTTCCCCTCAGTTTTAGTCATTAGCTGTAAGATTTTGAAAAAAAGGTATCTTAAAAACTTGGTAGACTACTTGAAAATTAAACCTCCATGGTTATAATTTGTTGTTAAATACTATATGTGCATTCTTTTATTCATTGAATAGTTACTGAGGTCCCCCTATTTGCTAGATGGGAGAGTGGCTCAAAGACACAAGTCTCTTCTGGAGCTCCCATTCTAGTGGGAGATACCTAAGGTAAATAATAAACAAGAGGTTGTCAGAAGGTGTCAGGAGTCATGAAGAAAATAAAACAGAGATGGGAGTGAGAGTAAGCGTCAGGGCTGGCCAGACTACTGGATATTATAGAGTCAGGTTTCGGCAGGAAAACATGGGCAACAGACCAGAGCTATCCATATAAGGATCTGTGCTATGAGCTTTGTAGGCAGAGGCAACAGCAAATATAAAAATTGTAAGGTGGTACTAGTGTGGCTATTTCAAGGGGCTGTAAGAAATCATTGTGACTGGATGCTAGTGAGCCAGAGGGACAATGGTGAAGATGAGGCTGACAGGTAAGGGACTATACCATGCAGGAACATCCATGCATACACTCTTCCATCCAGGACTCCCAGATTCACCTTTCTATAATAGCTGAAATCATTCCACTACTTCCTCTTTGAAAAGCTTTCAGCCTCTCCTCCCCCGGCCCCCACCACCACCCCGATCTACACAGTGAAGTTTGATCACTTCAGTATGGCACCTCAATCCTGGAGGCACATTAGAAGCACTGGGCATGTTTAAAAATGTGAGTGCTCAGGTCCCACTCTAAACTAATCCAATCAGACTGGACATTGATATTCATATCCAGCTTATAGTGGATTCTAATATACAGCCACAGTTGAGAAACATTGATTTGGTCTGTGCAGTCCAACAGAATTATAATATAAGCCACATATATTCTAGTGGCCACATTATAAACAAGCTAAAACAAAACAAAACAAACCAGATAAAGTTAATTTTAACAATATATTTGTTTAACCCTGTATGTCCAAGTTATCCCCATTGCAATATGTAGTCAATACAAAAATTAAAAAATATGTCAAATTCCTTTTTACATCCTATGTCCAGTTCTATTTTCCACTTAGAGTATATCTTGATTCTGATGGCAAATGTTCATCAGAAATACTTGACTTATATTTGCTGTTTATAAAGTTTATGGTTAAAAAGGTAGATTGCCAAACCCACTTTGTTCATCACATACTTAAAAGTTTTTTTTTTTAATAACTGAATTCAGTTTCATTTTTAAAAACATTAGTTATAAACTAATTAAACTTGAATGAAATTGGCAGCTAAGTTCCTTAGTCACATTAGCTGTATTTTATGTGCTCCGCAGACATATGTGGCTAGTGACTACCTTCTTGGACAGGGAAGCTCTAGTCTATAAGTCCAGCTTACTTTCTAGCCTGACATAGTCCTGGTAGAAAATTTGGTTTTGTAGTCAGACATTAATGGGCTTCAATTGCAGCTATGTGCTGTGGGATTATAGATTGATTAATGTCTGCTATCCTCATTTCCACATCTATAAAGGAAGAATAGTATTGTTACCACATTATCATTAGAATTAAATATGAAAACATAGATAAAATACCGAGAACAGTACCTGCTGTAAGATAATCCTTCAGCTCAGTTGAATCTTTATATTAAAATAGTAATAAAAAAGGCAAAGGCTTTCATAACCTTTGGTTATGTTTACCTTTTCCTCTAAATTAGTTTCATCCTTATCCTATTTTTCCTTCTTTTTCTCCACTGTCATCTTGCCCATGAAGCCAACCAAACAAGTTGAGATATATATATATATATATATATATATATATATATATTTGAAGATATTTTACTTTTGTTGCTGTTTTGAATATAATTTCCCACCAGATTGTGTATTCTTTATCTGAGTGGTTATTCTCTGGTAGTAGCCCACAGGCCAAATCTCACCCACAACACTGTTTTATTTTTTTCCAATGCAGTGTTGGTCTGTATAGTATTTAAAAATTGGTTGTTGGCATGTAAGAATCAATTAGACTTGTTCAGAACAATTACATTTGCAGCTTCTCATGAAAAAAAAGAAAACAAAACAAAACAAAAGAAAAAAAAACCTGTGGACAACACAAGGCTGGCATTTCCACCTGATGATAGATAATCTTCAGTGTCAAGTTGAAGCTTTCCCCTTTAGCCAACGTGTATTCCTCAGGTATCCAGTTTCTGCTGTGCTCTCTTGTGTTTCTGACTCTGAAGCTGAATGTCAGTTACTGTTTATCATCACTCTTGTACTTGCAATTTTATTATAACTGTTACCATGATCTCTGTGGCCAAAAGTATGCTAATGAATTTATGACTTCTGATCTCTTTCAATGTTAAATCTGCTCTCTTCAATGCCACACACTTCCTGGCCCTCCAAAAGCAGCTAGGGTCATTATTATACACAGATGTTAGGTCATTTTCTTCCAATTCCCAATGCTTACTATATAGACTTTTGGAGGTAGGACCTGAGTGCTGTGTTTGAAGCAAGATATGTGGGTATCCTGAAATGTGTGTCTTTTGCCCTACAAATGTGTGTAGGCGAAAAGCTTCTACTTTCAGGAAAACCCTACACCAAGTGATCTTCAAGCTTAAAGTGCAAGCTCTGTTCTCATCAGTTCTAAACGAGATTTTTTTGGAGAATGGCAGTAACATAGTGAATGAGCTACTTGAAGCAGAGCCCATTGCTGGTTTTTTTAGATTAGTCAACATTTTTGTGACAGTGTGATTATATCTAGGATCCTAGTAAAGCCCTCAGGAAGCAGAAGAACAGATATCACTTTTTAATCTTTATCATTGGCATGAGACCACCCAAGTAGGAGTTTATATGTTGCTTCGTTCTTAAGGGTCTCTTCAAGGACTTCTGGAAGAATTTCAAATAATGTCCATAGCTCCACTTAAGAACTTTGAAATATGACTTTATCTTCTATAATCGAGAGTTGCATTCAGACAGGGGTTGGGGGACGTTTTCAGGGGATATGAATTACTACTAAGAAATTATTTTGTATTTTCAAGTTTTGGGGATTATTATCATTATTATTGGTATAAATACCTTCAGGGGTCATCAGGTTCACATTTTTTATTTAATGTTTTAGAAAATGAGGTCTAGGGAATGTTCACTGGCTGAGTCTGGTTTACCTAGCTAGATAGTAATAAAATCTCTATTTGAATTCAAATATCCTCTCTGTAAAGTCCTGGAGGTACTTAGGTCTCTATTAGCATTTACTTTAGATGCAGAATTATGTTAGGATCACAGATAATTCTGCTTGCTTTTTCAAAAATGGTAAATGTTAGAAGTTACTTGAAAAGTCTATGGTAATGGTATAGATCATCTTGTGCCCCTTTTTGTTTTGCGTGTGTGTATGCGTGTGTTTGTGTGTGTGTGTGTGTGTGTGTGTGTTTTAAGTACTGTTACTTTAGAAAAAATCAAAATCAAACTATATTTATTGTTTTTTTCTTTCCTGACTATAATGTGTCATCATTTAAATTTGACTTAAATAATTCAGTAAGATATAGAGAAGAATATACAAATCATTCAAAATTTTATATCCAAAAATTATCAATATTAATTGGTACATATTGTCCCAGACATCTTGTTATTCATACCTGTAAAATTTTACATAAAAGGCATCATGTATTTATATTTTAAACTTTTTTTTTTGCCCTCTCAGTTATAAGAACTTAACCATCATGCCCATGAATACAGAGCAATATGCTGGTATAATAATGTCATAAGCTTAATATACTATAACTTATTTTACTAATATGACATTTCAGTTGTTTCTAATTTTTTATGAGACACATTAAAATGAAAATCCTTGTTCACATACTTTTGATCAACTCTCAAATTGTTTTCTTAAAAATAAATCCATAGTATTAGACCTAATCAATCTGAGGGTATGCATACACATTATATATTTTGAAACACATTGTGAAAATTCTTTCCACAGAATTATCAACAGTCTGTTTTGTGTCAATTGACCTGTGTCTTCACCAAAAATGTTTTTATCATGTTTTTACTCTTTGCCAATCTAAGTGAAAAAATGTATCCCTTTGGTTTCATGTGTTTTGCTATTGTTTCTTTTCTAAATTTCTTTTGCCAACTTCTGTAGGCAGATGTTTCATTTTTCTTATGTCTGAGAACTCAATATATTATATCTGTCAAATAATATAAATGTATAAATAGCAAATACATGTAGGAAGTCATCATATTTATTAACTTTTTCTTTCATGTATTTTTTTTCCTTAGCAAATGAAATCAAATTTAGCGGGCCCCCTTATTAAAGTAACAGAAGACTCTAAGTTGATCTTATCTATGAGTTAGTCAATAGCATCTCTCCCAAGCTGTCTAAGTTGTACAACCAATGAGGCAATGTGATTTGAGGCTTATATTGTCATACTTTCTAGATCTAAATTTCCTAACTTACTAGATGAAAGAATTATATGAAATTATTTATAAGGACCCTTTCAGGTCTAAAATTCTTTGAATCTCTGTTTGCATTGTATTGGGTTTTTCCATGTTACCATCGAAGCTTTGAAAAATATTACTTGATTTTTTAAATAGCAGGACATGAAAAATTGTAACTCAGCAGTCTAATTTCATCAGTTAAGCAGAGTTGTGTTTCATTTTAGTCTTTGTACCCAAGCCAGCCAGGTCATTTTAATTGTATGGCTTATATTTGCAATCATAGGATGAGCTCCCCAATGAATACATCTCTTTGTTGCATTGTCACTTCCAAGTGTAGGATGCTGAACTGAAATACTTTGTTCTTCCCTGATTTCCCATCTAATAGTACAGACCCTTGGCCTTGCGAATTCTAACAGTCATAAATACAGCAAGGATATCATTTTCTTCATAAAATATAATAAAGAGCTACTAGAATTTTTAAACAGTCTCTTTTGTGCTCCAGTGAGTCAGTAGATACACTATAATCAATGTTTTGGTTTATCTGAAATATTTTGGAAGAGTAGAAGAGAGTAGCTTACCTACTCCAGTGTGTTGGACGCTAGCCCTTTCTCTACTGCATTCTACACTTGGTGCTCGTAGTGTAGACTAGTGATTAGAAGCCTCCAAACCTGATTCACTGCTTCCTAGGTACATGGGCAAGTCATTTAGTAATCTCTCTAAATCTCTTTCCTCATCTCTAAAATCAAGATTACATTAATTCCTTCCTCCTGGACTTGTCAGGGATGATTGAGATGTTCATAATGGCTGACATTTATCCACTGCTCACAACCCTTGCAGACTCAACACTTGGTACTCAGTGAATGTTACTTTATTATCTTCACAACCATCTTCCACAGGTGAAAAAAAATGAAACATATAATTCGGTCACATAATAGTTCCCACTTATAAGGAAGGTGCAGTGGATGCTGTTAGAGTCCTGCTGGACCTTGCTAAATACCTCAGTCACTGATACCTGGGACCTACCCTTCAGCCTGTGCTTCAGGTCCTTACCAAGTTCAGAATGACTAACAGCCACATGAATGTTCCTCTGATTCGGGCAAAAAGAGTTAGTGACTTCTTAAAAACAAACATGTCAAACCTCCAATTGTCAGGAGTCGATCAAACAATTAAAATCCCCTGGTCCTTTGTTGGGTAATTCCTTTTCAGCTGTTGTACATCATGTTTTTCCTTCCTGGGCTCTTTCCCTCGCCACTGGTTGCCTTCTCACAGTTCACACATCTCCTTGGGTAGTGATGCAGGCCAAGGGTGAGTTTGGCTGGTGGATTTTAAAAATTATCTTAATTAGTTATAAAAACTTAAATGTTAAGAATTTCAGATAAAATTGAGATTTCTGGCTTTTCTTGATAAAATGGGTAGATATGGCAGCCCCGGGCTGTTATTCCCACACAAATGCAATTGACTGGTAACCCTCTTAGATGGGTCACATGCTCCTGTCCCACACCTTTTTTTCCATTTACCCAGCTTCATTTTTATTACTTGCTTAGCCCCTGTAGACATATGTGTTTATGGACTCTGCCCTATGAGGATTTGTTGTTTTCCTCTTAACTCCCATTTGCTGGCCTCTTTGTTCTGACCTTTCTCCTTCTTTCCTCACTCTCAGGAGCCAGCTCTGGTGTTTGCACCACTGCTGCTTTTACTGGCTTCTGTCTCTATAGTAACAGGAACATAGCAGGGAAGTGAAAAATTCTGGGTAGTACCAGCAGGGGGTAGGAGACTCCTGAGAAGGGAAGGGAGATTCTCTGCACAAATTGGTGGCAAACTTATCCTATGTTTAAACAGTGTTGATGCCTGCCAGACACACTTTATTGACCACTCCTCCCCTACCCTCATTCCTGTTGGCCAGGAAGTAACTTTCTGCAGATGTTCCTTACAATGTTATTGTTCCTTAGAGCTGAAGGGCTTAAATCCACGTTCATCTCGAAGTCTGCGTAACCACTTCCCGGCCTTGCTTAAGGAACTTCCTTAAAGTATTGCTTCTGGCAATTTTGATTCTGTAGAACTGGAATGGGACCTGAGAATATGTGGTTTCCAGATCTTTCGAGTGGCTGGTCCAGAGTCTAATAGAAGCTTCACTTTGAAGGTAGGAAGACTGAGACCCAATCAAAGGGCAAAATTCTACTCAATCGTGCTTATGGCCAGGATGCAAGATCTCTTCTCTCTATAAACATTCATCACAAGTACCAGAGACGATTTGTTTTCCAGTTTAATAATGCATTTGAGGCTAGCTTTCATTTAAGCCAAATGTAAAGAGAATTTTAATGTTAGAAGTTTCATATTAAAGAAAAAATTCTAGCTATTTTGGCTTTCCTCGAGAAATGGCAGCACTGGTTCCCACATGACATGACTTCAGTTAGTAAACATGCAGTCATCTGAGTACTTGAGTCAGTAGTTGGTTCCAAAATAGGACAACCTCAAAGATATGTATAATCAAACTTAAGAATAAAATGAATGGATTTTATTTTCATAGGATTGGAAAGGTTTCTTCCTCCCCCTTTTTCTTTTTATTCCTGTTTTGAATTCTTGAAAAGCTTGTGAATTGTTCAGTTTCTCTTCCTGCTAAAATGACCTGAGTACAGGTTCACGCTGTGAGCAGTAGGACGTTTTCTAATCTTGCTTTGCCACAGTTAGGCGATAGATAGCCATGACTGTTGCATTAAAACAGCTAGGTACGTGAGCATTAAATTCCATGTTTTGTCAGAATTCCACGGAGAATCAAGAAAAGGATATTAATTTTAAGTGAATAAGTACAATTTCATTCACAGTCTGGGGAATATTATAAGATTACAGGTATAGCTAATTTCAAGAATTTTATGAGCTTTTGTAGAATACAAACCCAAGGGTAAAACCACCAAAAAAAAAAAAAAAACCTGCATGAACGTAATTGAACAACAAGTAAGTCACAATAGAGATGCTTAGTGGCACAATTTGTAAGTCTCGCATTATAATTCAGGTTGAATAATGTCTTTAGGATTCAGTGGGATGTATTTTTGCTGCCTTTGCTTTTGGGTTTCTGTATTGTCAAGGGTGGTTCACAAAACAGCTCTGATCATTAGTGGGAGAGCTTTTGTGAAGGGGGTGAGAAGCCTAGAAAGTAAAGTCTTGGAAATCAACTAAATGCCCTTGTGTTTTATTAGCTAGCACTTTTTATAGCTCATAATAAAGTCAGCTCAGAAGGTCACTTCTTGAACATGGCTATGAATATTGTAGTGTATGAGTTCTCAAATTGTTTATAAGCAGACTGGGTAAGGAGTTTTAATAAATGCGTGGCCAAGAGAACTATTCCTGAATTGTGGGGGGAAAAAAGTTGAATCGGATTCCTCTCCCCATCCACCTCCTCCCCCCTCACTCCAGGGCTGCATGGTCTATCTTCATTGAACCTGTGGTTATTTTATTCTTGTTTTCCCTTTTGTATTTCATATTTGTAGAAATTGTGGGGTGTTACAGAGCTATTTACATACTTTATTTTGAACTCAGCTGAAAGATTTTGTCACCTTTATATCGTGCCATCTTATGTCTATTTTTTTTAAAGTTTCTCCATGGTGAATACAAGGCTTTTACAGAGAAAGTTCTCACCTGAATTCCTTTATTTTTGAGCTCAAAAAATTGAGGTGTAATTATTGGAAGCCATAGCAAGTAGGGCTGTGTAGGCAAGGCAATGGGAAAACTTCAGTGAGAGACAGAAGTTAAAAGTAGAAAGCATCTAGGCTTGCTTGCTGGAATAATTTTCTCAGCGTCACATTCCTGACTGACAAGTATTAGATCAAAGGGCTGGGATGCAGGTTAGTAATATTTGCAGGAACAGCATTAAACTTAAAGTCAATAGTATATTGTGCTGAAGCACATATATAATTCACATCTCTTTATACTTGCTATTTTTTGAGAAAGTTCACTTCATGAAATAATGCATTCAGTCCAATAAAACAGAACTAATACACAACACTGCTGATGTACAGGCATTCTGCGTACTTGATTTATACAAGGTGAATAGAATAATGCAGGTTGGCCCATGTTCAATTTTCATCCACTTGAGTTTTATCTTTTAAGCTGTAGATGCGGACATTGTGTTGTCTCTAGTGTTCACCTTTCCTAGTTATAAAGTTAATTATGACAAGCTGATTGTTGTCTTCAACACTGATGACTAACCTTTGAAAGATGCTTGCAATTTTACTTGATATTTGTTTTTGTTGAAGGTACAGTTTAAAAAGTGAAAGCCAGCTAGTCAGTTTTAGTTTATTTCATGGTGATTTTTATAGTTTTTATTCCTGTATTTTATATGAAAATATATTACAGACTTTTCCTTCCTAATACTAAAAAGAGATGACAGTGAAACTTTTAAAATTGCATCATTCGAAAGAAGGTAAGCATAGGAACATAAGTAACTTAACCATATTATTCTGGGTAACATTGATACTCATTACAAGAAACATTTTTGTTTTTAGCAAACACCTGTCATTCAACATTTGTAACTCCATACATTTTTGGGGGTTGGCTATGAGGTTTGGGTTTTTTTTTAGACATAATAAATATGCTACAACATAAAGTTTTTATATCATGTTGTAGAACTTATAGTTTTCTTTGATGAATTTTTCCACTTTAAATAAAACAAAGATTGAAAGAAACAAGAGGAAGATCTCTTGGATGAATCAGTTTTTCATGTGTATTCATTAAGTTCATATGCATGTCTTTCTGAATATACATGTACCTTAACTTTCCTAAATCCTCACAATTATCATGAAAATAGATACTTGCCATTGTCTCAAAGTAGCCCCTTGATAAAATACAATACTGGAGTTGGGTACCATAGGTAGAAGCTTTATGCATCTTGGGAGAAAGTACAGGGAAATGAGGGAAACCTTCTCTGAACTCCATGGGGAAGACTAGAGAAGTTTTTGACCATACCAGGAAATGGGAAAATAATGTTGGCTATTTCTATATGGTTTCCTATTCCCCAGACCAACCCTCATGCCCCCAAATCAATGACTCTTGCTGCTTCACTCAATCTTGAGGGTTCAGCAGCAAAAACTAGTTCATTCTTTCAGAGGTTCATTTCACTTAGGTATGTTAGAATTAGGTGATGGGGAGGGGATGTGCCTGGGTGGCTGTCGGTTAAGTGTCTGATTCTTGATATCGACTCAGGTCATGATCTCACGGTTTGTGGATTCAAGACCCAAGTCAAGCTGTTAGTGCAGAGCCTGCTTGCAATTCTCTCTTTCCTTCTCTCTGCCTCTCCCCCACTCTTTATCTCTCTGTCTCTCTCTCTCTCTCTCAAAATAAATAAACTTAAAAAAAAATAATTAGATGATGGGACAATTGATCATCCTGGATGGATACCCTAATATGGAACTTATTCTGACAGTAAGGAAGAAAAACAGTGAAGAGAGAGGCAGGTGTGATATTATTTTCAGAGTTAAATTGTTTTACACCAGTGGTCAAGAAAAATGCATTTGAATTATTATTATTTTCCTCCAGTATTTGTTCCAAAATGCTCTTTAACTGTGTTGATTAATTTCCAAATCCCTTTGAGGCTGAAAGCCAGGGGTTGGTTATTTAATCTACTTCATTTGATTTGAGGTTGACTACTCTAGTCACATCGTAGGGTCACAGGGACCCTTGCTGCAGCAGGAATTAGTACTCTCTTCTAAGGCTCCAAAATTCCTCCTCAAAAGGGAAAATACTCTTCTAGAGTAAGTTAAAAACCTTTGTGTGGGTGATTTTCTGTTATAAATGAAAGTGCTTTTACATTTCTTGGTTTATGGACCAAGTTATATTTCCTAATGAATATACAACAAACCTACATCCATATTATAATGTTTTAGGATGGGTGGGGCATGTTAAACAATCAGCTTTTCATAGATTGACTTTGCGTTCAAGTGCCTAGCTGTAATTTGAAGTCTAATAGCAATTTAATTTTGTTTTTCATTCTTTCCTTTCCTGAAATGTCACCACAGACTCTACTTTATTTGAAACATATACATGCAGAGATATTACTATGCATAGTAGTTCTTTAATTGCAGCATATTTCATTAGGTTGCACACATTAATTCCACTCTATTGGAAAAAAAAAGAAAACTGGAAGTCACTACATGGTAGTTAACTTCATATGAATTTTCATGAGTAAATATACACACTGGTTTGATGCTATCAGATGAGTGATCCTCAAAATTTCATTATTTGAGGCCTAATATCACCAAATGCATAATTATAGAGTTGGCAATTTAACCATGCTGAAGAATTTGTTTTAATGCATCTGCCTCTTTAAAACTTTAATCTAAATTCAGACTCCTTGCTGGGACACATGGATAATCATATCATCTACCACCATTTTCTATGTTGCATCCACTTCTTCTACTCTTGGTAATATTTTTGCAATCTATGACCTATCAGCCTGGTTATATATGTTCATTTATTCAGTGATCATATATGGAAGGAGCTATTTTTGAGGGCACAGTAGTGAAGGAGACGAAGAGATTGTCATCACAGGGTTTATATTCAAGGGGAGGAAAAGGGGAGATAGAAAGTAAGCAAGCAAATAATGAACTGCTTATAGGATAGTTTTAAAAAGTGGTATGTCCTGCCAAGAAACTTAAGCAAGGTGAAAATGCGATACTGACTTGGTAGAAGATCAGCTTTAAGTGTGATGGTCAGAAAAGGCTCTCTGAGGAGGGAACATCTCACCTGACACCAGCTAGGGGAAGGTCTGAGAGGTGGAGTGTCGTAGGGAGAGGGAAGAGCAAGCACAAGGCCACAGGCAGAGCCAAGCCTGGAGGTTGTTGTAAGGATCACACAAATAAGGCTGGAAAGAGAGAAAGCTCAACAAGTACATGGAGTTTGGACTACACCCGGCTTTATTTCATGTTTATTGTGACTCATTTGCTTTGTTTTGAATAATTGTTAAGCAATAACAAGATAGTTTATTTATAAACAAATTATACCCTTCAAAATCTTAATTTTTCTACTCTGTAGACCAATAAAATAATTATTACATTCAAATGGTAATATTAATTTCTTCTCTATTTAAGTTGTATCATGAGTTCTCAAATTATATCAATGAAGCATCTGTGTTTTGAATTCTTATATTACATTTAGACATAAACAGGTTTTTTTTTTCCAGAATTGAGGTATCTTTCTATAAAGTTTTTCTCCCCCTATCTATTCTTTTATATCTCTAAGTGGGAATGCCAAATAAGGTTGGTGATTATTTTCCTGAGGCAGTGAATCTAGGATTTATTTAATTGTTTGCATAATCAGTTGAATATGGTTTAAGCCGTCCTGTTTTCCAGGGGCCTTATTCTGTTAAATATATGCGCTTTCTCAAATTCTTTTTTTTATTTGCTGCTCTGTTTGTAACCTCTAAAGCCTCCTTATTATCTCTCACCAGTATTTGCCCCTCATACTGATTTAAGACTACCTGTAGGTTTAATTAACTTGCTGTTTATTTCTCTGGTCTGGACCATTAATGAAGATGTTAAGTGAGACCCGGCAGGCCCTCCCACACTGAATATACTTTGCCATTTAAATTCTATTTTGCTTTGGGATCCTCAATTGCATTTCAACAAAATATCTCTCCCCTGATCTGAATCTGGTTTGGAAACCAGATTGTATGAATCCTTAGTTTCTATTTTCAAAAAAAAAAAAAAAAAAAAAAAAAAATCAGTGAAAGGAATACATTTAAAGACTTATTGTTTTCTTCAGTTCTTGCAAGGAGATTTTTGCATTGCATTTTGAGGAACATTTTAGCTAACCATTTTGCAGATTTTGCCATTTTCCTCTCTTTAGAAAAGCAACCCATCAATACTATTGCTTTCAAGCTTTTGAGTGATGTTTTGATAATTTGATTTCTTGAGACACTTAAGTGATCATTTTAGGAGAAAAATTTTGTTGACTGATCTCAGATTCTATAAATCACTTGTATTTATTACCATTGTTTTATACTAAATGTTATGATTTGAAGCTTTTTTGTGTTTAAGGTCTTCATTTGGACACTTGTTTAATATATTTAAAATAAGAACAATGTTTTGCGGCTTCACTGCTGATTATTTGCAGTTTGTACGTGTAGCAGGGAAGTACATCAGGACTCTGGCTGTCCCTGTTCCATCTCGGGCCCCAGTTACTTCCACTGCAACATATGATACTAGCTCAAACAAACAAACTTGCAAAAGAGGTGTCTAGGAACTCAGACATGCCACCCAGACATGACCACCATCCTTTCTATCAAAGTGACTGCAGAACCTGAAGGAGGAGCTGGGCATAGAGGGTGAGAGTTTATGGAGGGGTTTGCAAGGTCTTGTGAAAGGGTGAGGAGTAGGTCTCTCCCCTCAAGTCAACAGAGATAGTCTTCAGAGAATTATTGACCCACATCCCCTCCTATCTCCTAAGCACAGTGTATGCTGGTGCGACTATTCCTGGGGAGGAGGAAATGAGAGAACATGGAAGGCTAAGATTTGGGAACAAGGAGAGGGACTGCTTTGAGAATGGCCTATGCTCCCAGATTCTACTGAAGGAAAAGATGTGTAAGTGTTCCCCATAGGCTTTGTGGGAGAAACTTTCCCAAAGGAAGACTCTTGGAAGACAAGACAGACACAGGAAAAAGAGACTGAAGATGCACTGGGAGATGAAGACTAAGGGGCATGCCTAGTAGCAGCCAATGGAGACATTTACCTCCCCGAGGGGTCTGGTTGTCCTCAGAATGGCAGCAGGTGTGGGAGGAAATCCTTGAGCAGTCAGGCATCAAACATCTTTCATGACCAAAGGACTCCAAGGCCAGATTATATCAGTGCTAGTCCAATAAGCTCTTTTGTACCCTATACCTTTTACCCCTTCTTGGCTTTTCTGCTACAAATTTGGAAAGGTCAGAAATCAAGGCAGAGGTGCTAGGAGTGAGGAGAAATACAAAGCAGTAAACAGAAATGTAGGGCACCATAGCTCTTCCCCACAAACATGGAGTTTGGGCTCAAAGCAGGGCTGACAGGGAGGACAAAGGTAACGATTAAATGAACTTTAAATGAGTTAGTTTTAACTAGTGTCTTAGACTGGCCATTTTAGTTATGGAAGAAGAGCATTTTTGTTAACTAAGAGTCACTTAAGGACTTTCATTGTCTGAGAAAAGTTGTGGGGTCTGGGTAGGTAATCCTTAAGGGGAGAGAAATGCCATCCACATAAGAATGGTTGGGAATAGAGATGGAGGTCAAGAATAGTATTCTTCCACCTTTACCTGGTGTAGTTCTAGTCTTTCACCCTAACATTTACTTTTTTGCTTTTGGAGATCACGGACACTATAAGTGATAAGACTTGCTCTCGGCAAAACAGCTTGGAATCTCCTTGGAGTTGGCATTCCCAGGCTTTATTTGGTGTCTACTTTTTGTCTCTTTTGCTGTGGAAATGAAACCCAAATCTGGTTGTGGAGAAGTTCAGTAGGAAATGTAAATATCAAGAGAAAGTAACAGGATGATAAAGGATCTGAGATCCTTGCCATCGGAAAAACAGATATAGCGGGCAAGGCATGTATTTAGCCTGTAAAAAATGAAAGATGTAAAGGGAATTTGGTATGTGTCTTCATATGTCATGGCTGAAGGACTCTAATTCTGTATGTCTTCACAGAATCAAACTAGGGGCATTTTAGGGGGAGAGATTATATGCTAATGTAAATTACAATTTTGAAATATTCAGAACTGTTTTTAAATACTGAAACTAGACGTTCCTATAAGAATGAGCTACTATCTTTAGATATTTGCAAGCAGATACTAACTAGCTATATCCAAAGGGTGGTGGAGAGGACCCCTGCATCGGGAAGAATCTTGAATTTCATACCAGGGGCTTCCTTACTAATGCTGAGATTTTAGGTGTTGATAAGGTGAATGGAAGAGGCACTGGCTGGGAACCTCAAACTATCATTGCTCTGCAGTTAACCCTATAATTTGCAGGTTAGGAATCTGTGCTTACAGAAATAGTACTGGCAGCAACATGTGTTCACTCAAGACCAATATGGCTACTGCCCTAATCACAGTTGTACAGCCAGATTTTTTTTTTTTCTGGTTGTGGTAGCAAGTGGAAACAAAACATAAATTGAATATAATGTCAATTACAAAAATAGAAGGTGGAAGCAACATCAAATTTTGATTGGTGCTACCAAAATTATCTGTGTATGTATAATGTGTAAATTTTTAGGTCAATGTCATGATAGGTTTCACTTTAAAGACTCCCCCCCCCACAAAGTTGTAAGCATATCTGAAATCAGAATAACTAAAGGTTCTGAATGAATTTTCTACATAAAGAAATTAATATTTCATTACCATAAAAGACAAAAATAAATCACAAATGCTTACCTCCTCAGTTAATGCTCCACCAACATACATCCTGAGGGCAGTCATGTTTGAAGTCATAGTTGAATTTTTCATGTCTCTTTAGGGAATTAGTCCTCAAATTGAGACTCTAATAATCTTCTGAAGGCTGTGCCTTCTCTCTGGAAGCATAAATAGGACTTACAGGATTCATTCATTCATCCATAAGTACTTTCAAACATGCAAACATACTGTTATTTTAATATATTTAAAAAAACCAAAACACTCTGTGTCTCACATTCCTATCTTGCTACCCACCCTTCATTTGTCTGCTTTATGGAAGAACTTTCTAAGAACAGTCTATAATCATGTTATACCATCTTCTCCTACTATTCTTTCTTGAACTCACTACTGGAGTGATCTCAAATTTTCTTATAGTTTTAAATGCTAATCAGAGCTAATTTATATTACCATCTCAGATCTCTCTCTTGCCAAAGTCAGGATCAGTAATGGTTCCTGGGTGGTAGGCCTTGACATGAACCTTAATGTTGAGATTAATAATTTAGGCAATCTAGAAGTGGGCTGGTTCAAGGCTGGAGTTGAAGTCCCCAGGTCAGATACATGGTTTCATAAGCCTAAACACTAAACTAAAAGAGTAAACAGGAGTCAATTTATGAAATTAGGGTCAGGAACACAGAAGCCAATAAAAGAGTTGTCAGAATCAAAGTGAGATAACTGAGTTCTGTGAGAAGAAACACTAGCGGGTAACTAAGGGGAATATTTAAGACCTTATTTATCCATAACTTATAATCTTCATGTCTGTGTTCAGTTCTGAAAATTTCTTCTTCTCTATCAATTTTTTTTCCCTTGGAGAGGACTAAATGACCTACACTCTGAAGGAAAAAAAATAGATTTCTATACAATGTATTTAATACATGTTAAATGATATGAATAATATTTCCCCCACTGACAGTTTCTAATCCTGCTTTACTGTAGTTAGAGGGCTATAAATACATTGAGTTTTAATGAATCTTTGAAATAAATTATTGATGATCATGAATTTTCTCACATGAAAGCCAACTAGAGCTATTCCCCTGCAGTTTTATGAAAGTAAATTGTGTCTGTATATTATAAGTCTATTAGGAGAATCATGATTTCCTGCTGTTGAGAGCTGTGGGTGGAATGATTTAGCAACATGGTGGTCAGTTTTCAGTAACCCTTAGGTTATTAGATACCAATAAGACACCTTTTCTTTTCCATGACACACCAGGGATCTAGTGAAATGGGAGCAGAGCACAAGAAACAAATAACTACATGCAAGTAGATAGTGAGCCATGTAACCATTTTGCATTTCCTTAGCAATTGACATTGAAGTTGTGATAAGACAGCCTTGACTGCATGCATTCCCTGGGTGTATTCAACATTTATCTGGCACTGAGCACTAATGTAAGTGCAGATAGGGATCTCATTAGAGGTGTGGAAATAATACATACGGGATGTCTGAAGGAAGGAATACCTTGGTTGGCAAGATACCTCCAACAGGCCATAATTTGTATAAGCAGCCCTAACTAAAGGTCTTAATAATCCACAACCACCACAAATGCATAGAGGAGCAGAATTCCTGAAATAGATTCTGATACTTTGCTTTTGAAAAAGAGAGCCACATATATTTTGATATTTTTGGTTGTGAGCATAATTCATCTTTGCTTTGCCCACCAAGTGTTCAATTACCTAACAGGCAAATGCTCAGGGTCCTAGGATGTGAGGGACACCAAAATACTCTAAACAACTCAGCTTGGAAAAAACAAAACAAACAAACCAAAAAACACTTAACTTGAACTTTTCAACCAAAGGAACCTGGGGGAAAAATACCAAAAACACTTTAATTTCAGCACATGCATGAAATTAAGGGTTTTCTGGCTTAGGTTTGTTTTTTTTGTTTTTGTTTTTGTTTTTAATTACAAATTGAGGAGGAAGTACCATAATCTTTTCAGGTTTGAGGGCCTTTCAGAGGTCTTCATGTGACCGTGTTCTTCACTGAAATGGAAGGAAAGTCCCCTCTGAAAGTGCACAAATGACCCATGCTGTGTGCTGGTCCAGCAGTGTCTTTGTGACCCAGAGGTAATTAGTCTGAGCCCAAAAGGAGGACTGGATTACTCTTATCTTCATGTGAGCTTGCAGCACGACAAATGTTATTAATGGTCATAAAATTATCTGATCTTTTTTTAACACCAGCCTTCGCATTTGTCTCTCTGACCTCATGTGGCAGTTATTCCCACAGGCTGACCGATGTGCTGGGCGAAGATGAATTTCTTTTTATTGGTTTGAAATTTATTGTCCGTTAATTTCATTGATCAAAGGGAATAAAAGATCAAAGAAAGGATAGCCCATTACATGAAGATACAAATCATTATTACTTTCTTTAATATTTTTGACATTAACATTAATCACTATGAATTATGGTGGTGTTCCTTTGGATGTAATATGCAACTTCAAACACATTTTAGTTTAATACCACATTATTGCTCACCATGTTACTTAGCAAGTTTTCTTTCAGCACAGTTTTTTTTCCCTCATTTGCAACCAAATGGGGGGGAAAGCATCATGTTTGTATCTCTAGAGGCTGTGATCACACATCTGTGTACCTGTATCTGCTTTTGCAGCAAAATACTTAATATTTAATAGATGTGACGGAGCTATGTTCTTTCCTCAGTAAACTGTACTGACTTGAAAGGCATATAAATATTCAGGATCTGTGGAATCAAAGACAATTTTGATATTTTGGGGGGAAACTTAGAGCTGCAAATGATAATAGGATTGTGTATTTGATTTGAAAATATGAGGAAAAAGAGAGAAAGAAGCCTTTGATGCATCTATTAAGACCTACATTTCCTGGCCAAATGACTGTTTTCCAGGACATTTTTATGGGGATTTTTTGGAGCTAAGTATGAAAAGATTCAGTTATACGCGTACTTTTGAGAAGATGATTGGAAGTAATTTGTTAGGTCTTTTTAGTCAACACATATCTTTGGTTATTTACAACAAGCAGGTTTTTTTTTTTTTTTTCTAGTAACAGTTCAGTCCTTTTCTTTGAATGTTGGCCCTATGTGGTTGGTTATGACCTCATATAACAAAATAGATACTTGAGAGCTATAGAAATTTTAGAAAGTATCCTGTTCACCTCACTTTACAGGTGGAATGCTTAAACAAAGCAGTTTAAGCTTTGTTTGTTGTGTTGTCCAAGGACTTACACTTACTTATCCACTCACACCATAGGCTCTGGAGCTATATGTTTTGGACTTCCAATTTACTGATTTCCAAAGTAAATCTCATTTGTTCAATGGCCAAATTGCTTCTAAGGCATATTGATTCTTTTTAAAACAATTGGGGTTGCCTGTTTATTTGTTTCAGTTTGAGACTGAAGGTCTTAGGCCATCACATGTCAAGTCGAGTTCCATAGTCACTTACTAAGCATCTAGTGTGTGGTAGGCCTTGTGCTAGGCACTGGAAATACCAAAATGATTGAAAAGGTAGCTTCAGATCTTAAAGTTCAGTGAAGTAGACAGACTCTGGTAAAAATAAAATTAGCAACATAAAGTGTCAGTGATAGATGCTTTTTGCCATTTGTGCCTGCATTCAAGGGAATGGGTGCTTACCTCTAGGAAAGATCACAGACTGTTTCAAGAAGGTAATTCTTGTCTATTTGAAATAGTGAAGAAAAAATACGTGTTTTTCTGGCAAAAATAAGGTCATTCAAGGTGGACAAAGAAAAAACTGAGTGTGCAAATATCCAGGGATGTGAAAAATTACAGCATACTCAAAACACTCAGTTGTGCAAAAGATATGGGAGGAGTGGTGCTTGTGATAGGAGATGAGGCTGAAGAGGGAGCCAGCAGCCATATGCTACACAGGTGCAAATCCTATGCAGATACAAAGCATTATCTGATTTGTGTTTTAGAATACTGTTCTAAGGACAGTGAGGAGGACTGGCTAAACGGGGCAAGGCAGGAGTGGGACTGGAGTTCAAGGAGGCAGGCCATCTCTTTGGCTCAGGCAAGAGTGACCAAGGCCTGAATAACAACAAAGTGAGATGGTTTATGAGAGAGAATTTGGTAGACCGAGGAACTATTTTGAAGGGGGAAAAAAGGTGTCATGAAAATTAAAGTGTCAAATACGTTTTCCATGATTTTGGCTTCTTTGAATGGAATAAAGATGAAAAGTGTAACTGTAGGGTGAGGAAGTGTGGTAAGGACCTAGTGAGCTCAGTTTTGAGTATGTTGACTTTAAGGCTACTGCATGCATTTGGGAAGTCATTGTGGCTAACACCCAGTGGGATTCACAGCTCTGGTTTTCAGGTGAGAAATACCAGTTGGTGGGATAGGTGAAGAAGTCGGGTGAAGGAATGTTGTGTAAGTCTGTGAGAGCTTGTGAGCATCCAGACACTGCTAGGAAAGTAGCAGAAAAGAAGGAACTTGGAATGCCACCACCATTTCTAAGAAATTTAAAGGAAGAACCACTGGTGGAAAAGCCTTCTCAGGAATGGAGAGCCAGCAGGCTGATAGTTCAGAAGAGAAGGTCATTAATGTTTCAAGGAGCAGTCATTAGACTCAGAAGCCTCAGGTCATGGTGAGGTATCCATTTGTCTTGTCTATGGGTAGAGTATCAGTGCCTTCAGCAGAAGCAGTTCCTGGCATGGTGCAGCAGAGATCTATACCAGAGGAAGGGAGGAGAAGGGCAGAACAAGCTCAGACAATTATTCCATCACAAAGTGGCGATGTTCAGAGAAAATGCAGGGGTCAAGGAATGAGGTTGTGGTCAAGAGACAGATTTGAGTAGTTTTAGAGACTGATGGGGAAGAAGATAAAAGGATGGGGGAGACTCAACTTATAGGTGATGGGACAAGTTACAGGAGAATATTCTTGGATGCCATGTGTTCAGTGGCACAGGTGGAAAGCTGCCTTGGATAAGGAAAAGCAGAGACACACTTTCAGACCCCAGAGACAGAGTGTGGATACAGACTTGCTGGATGGGAAAGAAGTGACATGGGGGAAGCCTCCAAAACTGCATTATTCTGAATATAAATCCTGACTTGCCTTGTCAGGTGTGTCCTTGGGCAAGTTTTATTATCTCTCTGATCTTCAGTTTTCTCATCTGTAAAATTGCGGCATTAATTATCTAGACCTTATTGAGTTATATGAATTAAATGAGATAATGCCTATAAATTTTCAGCTCAGTACCTAACACATTATAAGTGCTTAAAAGTGGTGGCTATCATTAAGGCTGGCTTTTATTCCTACACTCTGTCTGATTTTTAAAATCCTCCTGCAGGTGCAACTTCTCTCCATTCCCTTGTTCCATCCTCCAACTTGTGGCCCGATGCTGGCACTTGCTTTAGCTGATCCTTTGGTGGCTGTTTAGAGTTGAACATCAATTTATTATGAATGGCATCTTGCTCTTCTATACCTAAGTTTGTACCTGGTTCAAAGGGAAAGCACAGCTAGTCTATCATTATCAAGCTGTCACTTCTTATCCACTTCATTCATTCAACTCATTTACATTAAACCACTCTAAGCCAGGTGAAGATATATTGCAGTGCTAAGACAGACCTGCGCATCCATGGGGAACATACAGAATGCCGCATCAGCAGGAAAACCAATGGGACATAAGGAGGCCAGTCTGTACTTTCTGAGACTGATGGTTGCTTGGTTTTTCACTTGTGCCTGAGGAGAATTAGTGATGGGCATGAGAGCAGGGAATGAGTGGAAGAAGTAAAACATACTCATCTTCTTCAATTAGCTTCTTCTAAAGTGAAAGATCAAGTGTCTTCAACATGATGCTCACCTACCTTTCTTAGTCTCAGTCTCAAAATTTAACAAAGTTCCTTGGAACATATCAGTATAGCCTTTCAAAGTCTTGTGCATGAGCACACAGAGCAAAATGGGAACAAATACAGAACTCACTAGAAATAAGGCAAGGCAGTCACCTTCCAAATCATCATCACTTGGAAAATACCCATGTGTGGACTCCTGTCACCTCTCCTCTTGCCCGTTCTCTCACACACAAACACTCCAAGAAGCATAATGAGATTTTTTTTCTCAAATATTTCGTTTATTTCCGTGGTAAAAAAAAATCTTGTGATTTATTAGTCCATTTAAAACCCATTAAAGATCTACTTGCTTTGATTAAATGGCACCATTTTAAAGGTTAATCAGTGTCATTTTTTATATTTAAAACTTAAAGGTACAGTGCTTCTTACTTACTGAAAATAACTACCAAAAATGGAATGAGAGCAGTCTTTGCAATGCATACTTACTTATAGTGTGGAATAAATACAGTGTGAATCATTTCTTGGTCAGATCCTATGGGTCAGTATGCTACTAATAATATACATTTTTCTCACTTCTAGCGACTACAAGGTCAGTCCAAGTGTCCTTGTTTATAGTTTTCCCCATGCATCTCTATACCAAGCAGTCTGAAAAATACCCCCTCTGTGTGCCCTTTGATTTCTAACAAACTGTGTTGGTAGACCTCTTGCCACCAAAGCAGAAAACTGTGTTCTGGACTAATGGAGAAATACTCTGTTTTTCTTTATGAATGCTATATTCTGATTTGCTTTACTCTCTTTTGTATTCTTAATTTATATGTTTAATATCAGCCTGTTCTTTTTGTAAGTAATATTGGAACATCATAGATGAGACTAAAGTCGTTTTTGACCTTCATCCCCCATCTGAGTCTTCTGTCAGCTTCTCTACTTAGTTTGGTATATATGTAATCATTTTGGTTCTTAGCATAAAAACATCCTCCTGCAGGTAACCATTCATACTTTGCATTTTTTAACCTCTGATGTATCCTAGAGATGGTGTATTTTGCATTCTTAATTTATAAGGTGAAACTTACAAAGAAGTGTCCAAATTAGTTTGGGAACTATTGAAAAGAAGAAACTTTTCATAGGCAAATCAATTATTAGTCGGTATTAGGAAGGTAAGTCCTGCAACTATTTAAATGAACTTCTTGGTTTTATTAGATGGTAAGAGAAAGGTTAGTTTCTATTTTCTCTTGAGATCCTGACCATCACCTATCCTGAGATTCTCTGTTGAATAGGACTTTTCCCTATTTGTCTGTATAGAGTGTGATTTCTTTCCTTGTGATTTCTCATCATAGTAAGAACTAGTTGTAAGAACTTTAGTTGTAAGAACTAATTGTGGGGTGATGTTCCTTACCTGATTGCCTGGAGTTTACTTTCCAATGAGCCACTGTATCAGGCAACAAGCATCCTTTTATTTTATTTTATTTTTTTTCTTCAACGTTTTTATTTATTTTTGGGACAGACAGAGACAGAGCATGAACGGGGGAGGGGCAGAGAGAGAGGGAGACACAGAATCGGAAACAGGCTCCAGGCTCCGAGCCATCAGCCCAGAGCCTGACGCGGGGCTCGAACTTACGGACCGTGAGATCGTGACCTGGCTGAAGTCGGACGCTTAACCGACTGCGCCACCCAGGCGCCCCAACAAGCATCCTTTTAATATGATGCACACACACTAATGTTGGATAACTCATGTGTGCTTCATCCCTGGAGAGAGAAAGAAGAAAGACACTATAGCAAAACCTGTATACAGTTTGCTCCTTTTGTGTAAAACCTATTGAAGAAGCAATATCACTTGGATGGTGCTATGCTCTGTGGCTTTGCCACAGATAGAAGAATTCAATAAGAAAAAAAATTTTTAAAAATCTAGATGAATTTAATCTGTAATCATGAATAATTATTTGACTATAATTCCCTTGTTTACCAAGTAATTATGGTTTTAAAATCTGTTTGGGTTAGCATTTAGCTTTTCTCCATCCAAGGGAATCATAACATTGATGGAATATCTATCAGCCCATTCTTATGAGCTAAAGTAATTAAAAAAATTCTTTATTATTCTCTGTATGATAGTAACCTATAATAAATTTGGAATGAGTTGTTCAAATATTGACTATCAAAGCAGTGTTCTTCTGCTTCTATGAATAAAGGGGGGAGTGAATTTGAAGGGTTTTTTAAAGCTTTAATGAAACCCATGACTTTAGAGTTACCATACATTGGAAAAGAAACATCTAAGAGGCTTATGCACAGTGCACATATAAAGGACCAACCACAAAATTATATACAAATGTGATACTAGTATTAATCAGACCACAGAAATGAACTTAGGATCCAAACTGCAGAAGCATGAAATTTTAGGAGGGTTCTATTGTAAGTTAAGATTCAGTGCTATTTTCTTTTGATTAAGTTTAAACCAGGAAATCGACCCTTTTGAAAGTGTGCCACATGTCATTACTATATATATGCAAGCAACCATTATAACATGGTGCTGCTGAACAAAAATTACCATTTGTGGTACTTTTTATCTTGAATTACTTTCTAAATTAGGACAAGGAACTATAAGCAATTAAAAAAACAATCCTTCCAAGAAAATGAGTGCATTGGACCAGAAGATGTCTGAGGTCTTAGTGCTATCATTGTATAATAATTCTAAGACACCTGTTATTCCAGTAAAGATGCTTGGATTTGTTTTCCTTTTAAAATGTTATTTGTGGCTATTTAAAATTTGCAAGTGAAGATGGTGGAGCAGAGATAGGGGTTCTCAGCAGGTACTGGGAGAACAGTGTACTTTTTTTTTTTAAGAACCACAATGTTGAAACTACGTAATTACATAGTAACTGTTGACCTTGTAATTACACTGTAAGTACCTGTAGTGACAAGATAAATGCATGGTTATTTCAGTCTTTTAAGCTATAGGGCTATCATGCGACCCTAACAATGTAAGCTACATAGTAATTTATTTGTAGAGTAAATAGTGCTTACCCACAAGTAATACCCACACATGTACAGTGCTTGCTATACAGATCCAGAAAAATGTGGCAAATCAGTGCCCTCTAGGTACTTTTATTAAAATGACATATAAACCACATACATGTATATTTCTAACATTAGGTTATTTGTGGAACATTTGGGGGATTTCATTGCTGCTTTTTGTCCTAAAATTCCCTATTCGCTACAGAAATAGAGGTATAGGTGAGCTGCTTTTAATGATAATTATTTTTTTGTCGTTGTTACAATAGTATGTAACCATATGGTTTGTTAACTGGGAGTCCTCTTGTCCTTACAAGTTTCCTTCATTTAAATAAAGTTGCTTTGACAAGACATGTACATATATCAAACAACATTTATTTTAATAAGTTTTAAGCGATAATCTATATGGAATGGCTGTGGAAAAGAAATAATAGTTGTGAAGAATTTTCTAAACCATAGATGCTGGCTACTAACACTTATTGAATGTTTATTAAGCCCTCAGACATGATAATTACCCCAAATTTTTTCATGTTCACACAAATTCAGATTTCAACATACTGAATTTGTGACTATTTGATTTTAACCAAGAAGTGAGATGAGTTGTTTTTCAGTCATTTATTCATTCACAGTATTTTTTCAGTCTCTCTGTGAGCCAGATACTGTACTCAGTAGTCGTTAGCAACTATTAGTTTTTATAATGAGAGAGAAGAGTGACAAGTTACTTCACTCTGTGGTGTAAAAATAATAGCATAGGATGAAATGGGAGTGAATTAAAGTTATATAGTCATGAGAGGAAAGGTGAGGTTGTGATGGAGGAGGAGAATGTTTAGTCTGAGGGGTTATCAAGGTACCAATACCCAGAGACAAAAGTGAAATGGCATGGGAAATTTGAAGCCTCCGTGTCTGGGACTTGGGTTTTGAGGGTGTCAGCTTGTGGAGAGAAGACTCCAGAGACAGACACCATGCCTTGAACAACTTTCTGGTAGGCAGTTTTGATTTCATCTTGTGGTCATTGAAAAATCATTAGAGAATCTAATCTTCTAGAAGGAGAAGTGGACAATGTGGACAATGCATGAGAATAAGACAATACATCCATTTGGAAGACGTATTATTAAGGTCACTGCAGGAATCCTGGGGAAAGGTGATGTTGCCCAGAATTTGGCACTTAGGATATTGGTGGCTTCTCTTATATTCTGTCCATGTAGTTCTTTATTCTGAAGTGTTTTGTGTCACTGCCTGTAGTGAATATTCTACATTTGTCTAGGTGCAGTGTAAATGCAAGAAAGGATATAGACCAGTGGCCCTGGAATAACCAGTCTGGAACTGTTAATTGGCCAGGGTTTAGCAAAGATGCTTATAATTGGACCCTGAATGTAATGTATCCTACAGGAATGTTCATAAGTTCTGTAGGTGGAAGTTTGTCAGCCTGAAGGTGGTTTCAGATCATGAGACATACTTCAATCTTTCCTTGTCTAAAACATTGAATCATTCAATAAATAAGTCACTGGCACTTTTTCCCCTGTGGCCTCAGTGTTGATCCATTTCCTCTAACCAACCAGAGTTTTCACATGGCATATTTGTTCTTTTGTTGACAAAGGTTTGCAAGTGAACCCCCCTTGGAGAGACTGTATATGTGAACCACTCTGAAGGGCTTATGGGAAGCTATATTGGGACTGTTTTCTTTAGCAACATCAGTGTATGATCGGGAGAAAAAGGGGACAAAAATAAAAAAGCAAAAGGCACACTTTTGTTTGGATTCAAATGTCATCTTTGCCTGTGCCACATTTATTTTTATTTTCTCTCTGACAAGGAATGCTAACTTTCCAGGAAAACTCAACTTCTCTAAAACAACAGCCAACACAAACAATTTTTTTTAAGGTGTGATTTTCCTTGAGGCTGTGATTTTATCATTTGAAGTGAATGGTGGGTTGAAAAAAAAAAAGTCTTGGGAGTACACATTTCCTTTACTAAGACATCAGCTTGAATCATGCTTTGGATATTGTGGCTATAGTTTTCCAGGCCTTTGCTTCTCAGGAGACCCTGATGTGAGACAAAATGGAAAACTCAATCCACATTCTCTTTGGATCAAATCTCTAGGGGACCTAGGGAAGGTGAGAGAATTTCTGCTTACTGATGACATATTCTAGACAGATATTGTCCCTGAACATATTTGCATTGGCACCTTTTTATACTGGGGCAATGTGGATTTTATGAAATGAAAGCAGTTTTCCCTTTTCTAAAAGGGAGAGATATCTCTTTCGGGTAGGACATTCTCAAATCAATTATTTTTTAACTCAGTGTAGTCAGCTGTACCCTACATGTAGTGGAATTCCCTGATTTTTGTCCATGTCCCTTCCATATTGTAGATAAAAATATTTTTTTTTTATTTTTTTCACTTCATTTTAAGCATAAATAAATTACTCTATTCTCTCTGTGTGTTAATAGAAATCTTATTCTCTTTGGAGCATTTCCTTTGTGGTTTTGAGCTTGAATGGATATCTTCTGCTTATAATATTTGCATTTTTTCTTATAATTTGCACATAAACAATTGACAGGTAAAGCCATTTATGTTCTC
The DNA here is from genome assembly GCF_007474595.2 of Lynx canadensis. Classification (NCBI taxonomy): domain Eukaryota; kingdom Metazoa; phylum Chordata; class Mammalia; order Carnivora; family Felidae; genus Lynx; species Lynx canadensis. The sequence goes on along the minus strand of NC_044303.2, from coordinate 182,244,282 downwards.
CATATATTATGACAAAAGAGAAAACTCATTTATAGGTGATGTTTGCATTTTAACCCACTCTTACTGTTTCTTTCATAATCATAAACCGCATCAATGATGGTTATTTAGAAAATCAGTAGAGTATGAGAGATGGAGAATACCCCAAGAATAGAATTACAGTAACATTTATGATCATGTGACACCTTGAATTTCACCCAATACTTCAGTTTTACTTACTCCCTGAACTTTCACTATTAATGATATTCAGGCTGAAAAAAAAAAAAAAGGTTGAAATGCCAACATCATATTGGAAGACAAATTTACATTTCATTCCCAACACTGTAATTTAATAAAAGTTTTATGGTGTTATGGGTACTTAATTATGCTCAAAGCAGGGCTGGAATTTAACAATGCTCCATATACAGAGGAGTCAGTGGTGCTTTATTTGAAAAAGTTCCTTTGAAAGAGCATTGTACTATACGATATACCACATACGCTGCATTTAAAAGACACTTTGGGAAATGATGAATTGCTTAAATTGTAGCTCATTTCGGTTACAGAAAATAAATCCTCATAATTCACTTAAGGTGATTTAAAATACTAGGTTACTAGATTATCAGGCTTTGAAATATTCATCCCTCTCAGAATCGCAGCTACGTTAATGTTACTGTGTATGTAATGTATACATTTTAAGTCCAGACATGAGTTTTTTGACTTTTTTTCTAAGTAAGCATTATTAATTCTCCAGGGCACCCTTGGAGATAGTTTTTATCACCCCCTTCCCTCTTCTCTTATCTCATCAGAATCCTGTTGATTAGATCTTTTTAAAGCTCATTGAGAATCATGTTATCCTCCTCTGTTTAAAATTGTTCAAAACCTCCTTTCCCAGTGTTGACTGAATCTAGTCTAAACTGTCATTTACAATTCTGCAGTCTGGCTTCTACCTACTTTCATTTGCATACCTTACATCCCAGCCAAACTCCAGTCCTTTGAACAGGACCCTTTCTCACTCCCTTTGCTTCATGCTGTTCCCTCTGGTAGAATTCTCCCTCTCCTCCCATTTCCACCTGGTGATTTTTTCATCTTTCAAGACTTGGTCCATATGCTACCTCTTTCCCAGACAGTTTTTTTTTTTTTTTCCAGCGTTGGCTTCCTTTTCCATATACTTTATTTTCCTTTACATTTAGACTTACAAGATGTGTTTTTTTTTTCCTTATACACATGACATCTCCCTAGTAACTTCCACAAAGATTCTACATCTCACTCATCCCCTGATGCTCTTGTACAGTATCTTGTACATAGTAGCTACTTAAGTCAATGCTTGTAGAATGAATAGATTCACTTTTGGATGAGGTGTTTGTATGTGTTAGGGGTGACTGAATGGTCACACCCCTCTTCCTCCAAATACATTTTACTTAATGTCTCAGTTTAAACTGGTTATAACCTCAAAAATATCAGCTGTAAACTACCACCCATGTCTATCCATGAACTCATCCACCATTAGGAATTCCTAATTGGTAGGAAGTATCAATTTCTCCATCCACTTTAAACAACAGGACATTTAACTTTTATGCTAACCACCTCCTCATTGAGTAGGGTTGTATGAGTAACCCAGGTATTCCCAAGTATAGCACTTTATTTTGAGAGTCAGTGTTGTTGTTGTTTGTTGTTGTTGTTAATTAACTAACTTTATTTTTAAGAGCAATTTCAGGTTCACCACAAAATTGAGTATACAGCAGAGCGAGAGCCCATAAACTCCCCACATATACATAGTCTCCTTTGCTGTCAACTTCCCACAGCAGAGGAGTGCATGTGTTAAAACTCCATGAACCTGGATTGACCTATTACCACACAAAGTCTGTAAGTCACATTAGAGTTCACTCTTGGTGTTAGACATTCTACGGGTCTTGACAAATGTGTAATGACATTTATCCACCATAATATCATCATGCAAAATAGTTTCACTGCCCTGAAAATCCTCTGTGCCCTGCCTATTCATCCTTCTCTCTCCAATCCCTGACAATTACTGATCTTTTTACTGTCTCCATAGTTTGGCCTCTTCCAGAATGTAGTGCGAAGCTTTTCCAGATTCTTTCTGGAATGCATTCTTTCACTTAGCCATTTAACATTCTTATATGTCTTTCCATGGCTTGATAGCTTCTTTCTTTTTAGTACTGAATAAGATTCCATTGTCTGGATGAACCACCATTTATTCACTTACCGACTGAAGAACATCTTGGTTGCTTCCAAGTTTTGGCAATGATACCTAAAGCTCATGTAAACATTCATTTCAGGTTTTTGTGTGGACATAGCTTTTGTTTCATTGGGGTAAACATGAAGGAGTGTGAATGTCAGGTTGTGATGGTATGGTGAGTACATGTTCAGTTTTGCAAGAAACTGATAAACCGTCTTCCAAAGTGGCTGTACCATTTTACATTCACACCAGCCATGAATTAGATTTCCTATTGTTCCATATTCTCACCAGCATTTGGTAGTGTCACAGTTTTAGATTTTGGCCATTCTAATAGGTGTGTAGTAGTGTCTCAATGTTTTAATTTGCAGTTCTCTAATGACATATGCTGTTGAACATTTTTTCATATATTTACTTGCCATCTGTATATATTCTTTGGAGAGGTGTCTGTTTAGGTCCTTCCCCATTTTTTAAAAATAAAGTGGTTTATTTTCTTATTCTTGAGTTTTAGGAGTTCTTTGGATACTTTGCATAATAGTCTTTTATCAGGTGTGTCATTTGCACATACTTCTTCCCAGTCTATAACTTGTCTAATCATTCTCTTGACATTACCTTTCATAGAGTATGTCTTTAATTTTAATAAAGTCCTGCTTATTAATTATTTCTTTCATGGATCACACCTTTGGTGTTGTATGTGAAAAGTCACATCCATACCTAAGTACTTCTAGGTTTATACTATGTAAGCCTAGGAGTTTTATAGTTTTATGTTTTCCCATTAGCTCTATGATCGTTTTGATTTAACTTTGAAGGGAGTAAGATCCATGTCTAGGTTCTTTTACTGCATGTGAGGTACAGTTTTTCTAGTACCATTTGTTGAAAAGATTGTCTTTGCTCCATTGTTAAAAATTAATTAGCTATTTTATATGAGTCTATTTCTGGGTTTTCTATTCTGTTCCACTGATCTGTTTGTCGGTTCTTTCACCAATGCCACAGTGCTCTGATTACTTTAACTTGGAGATAATATTTTGGTTGGAATTCCATTGATTCTCTAGAACAAGTTGGGAAGAAATGACATCTTGACAGCATTGAGTCTTCCTACCCATGAACATTGAATATCTCCTCATTCATTTAGGTCTTCTCTGATATATTTTAATTAGAACTTTGTAATTTTTCTCATATAGCTCTTATACATATTTTGTTAGATTTATACTTAAATATTTAACTTTTGGGGGGTGATAACGTAAATGGTATTGTGTTTTTAATTGCAAATTTCAGTTATTATTTGCTGGTATTTAGTAAAATGATGGACTTCTGTATATTAATCTTATATTCTGCAACCTAGCTATAATCATTTATTGGTCCTAGGGATTTTTTTGTTGATTCATTTGTATTTTCTGCATAGATGATCATGTCATCAGTGAACAAAGTTTTATTTCTTCCTTTCCAAACTATAGAACTTTTTTTTTCTTGTCTTACTGAATTATCTAAGACTTCTAGTATGACATTCCAAAGGAATGGTCAGAAGGGATGTTCTTGCTTTGTTCCTGATCTTAGTGGGGATGCTTCAAGTTTCTCACCATTATTATGATATTAGTTGTAGGGTTTTTGTAGATATTCTTTGTCAAGTAGAAGAAATTCTCCTTTATTCCTAGTTTGCTGATTTTATGATGAATGAATGTTGGATTTTGTCAAATGCTTTATCTGCATTTATTGATATGATCATGTGATTTTTTTTTCTTTAATCCATCAGTGTGAGAGATTAAACTAATGGGGTTTTGAATATTGAACCATCCTTGCATACCTGGATGAATCCCATTTCATGTGGTATACTATTCTTTTTATATATTGTGGATTCATTTTGCCGATATTTTGTTGAATATTTTTGCATCTATGCTCATGAGCAATATCGGACTGTACTTTTCTTTTTTGTAACGTCTTTGTCTGATATTTGTATTGGGGTAATATTGGCCTCATAGAGTAAGTGAGGAAGTACTTACTCTGCTTACATTTTCTGTAAAAGATTGTGGAGAATTAGTATAATGTCTTTCATAAATGTTTTAATGAATTCAACAGTGAATCTATTAGGGCCTGGAGTTTTCTGTTGGAAGGCTGTTAATTATGGACTCAGTTTCTGTAACATAGATCTATTCAGACTGTATATTTTTCATGTGTGTCTGAGTTTTGGTAGATTGTGCCTGTCAAGGGATTGGTTCATTTCATATAGGTTATCATATTTGGGAGCATATTGTTATTCATATTATTGCTTTATTTATCTTTTCAATGCCCATAGGATCTGTAATGATATCCCCTTTCATTTCTAATGTTAGTAGTTTGGGTCTTCTCTCTTATTTTCTTAGCTAGCATGGCTAGAGACTTACTGACATTACTGATTTTTAAAAAAAAACAGGCTTTTGGTTTAGTCGATTTTCTCTACTGATTTCCTATTTTCAGTATTTATTTAAGCTCTAATTTTATTTATTTATGTATTTCTGTTTACTTATAATTTTATTTGTTCTTCTTTTTATAGTTTCCTAAGGAAGCTTAGATTATTGGTTTTAGATCTTTCTTCTTTTCTAATATATACATTCAGTGTTACAAATTTTAGTTTAAACATTTTTTGTTGCCCTTGGAAATTTTGATAAGTTGCATTTTCATTTTCATGTAATTCAAAATCAAGTTGACCCTGGAACAACACAGGTTTGAACTGCATAGGTCCACTTATATGTGGATATTTTGTTTTTTTGACAGATACAGTACAATATTGCAAATGTGTTTTTTCTTATGATTTTCTTGATAACACTTTATTTTCTCTAGCTTACTTTATTGTAAGAATACAGATTATAATAGATATAATACAGAAAGTATGTGTTAACCAACTGTTTATGTTATGTTACATTACATTATGTTATGATGTTATGTTATGATGTTATGTTATGTTATGTTATGTTATGTTATGTTAGGCTTCCAGTTAACAGTTGGCTATTAGTAGTTAAGTTTTCAAGGTATCAAAACTTATATAATGATTTTCAACTGGGTGAGGAGCCAGTGCCCCTAACTGTGTGGTGTCCAAGGATCACCGTACTTTTCAATTTCTCTTAATATTTTTTCTTTGACCCAGGTGGTATTTAGAAGTGTCTTATTTAATATCCATGTATTTTGGGATTTTCCAGATATCTTTCTGTTCTGATTTCAAGTTTAATTCCATTTTGGTATGGGGAAAGACATTGTATGTTTTCTCTTCTTTTAAATTTGTTAGCTGGTGACCCAGTATGTGGTCTTTGTGAATGTTCCATGTGAGCTTGAGAGCAAGGTGTAATCTGCTCCTGTTAAGTGAAGTATTCTATAGATGTCCATTATATATAGTTGATTGATAGTGCTGTTGAGCTGAACTATATCCCTGCTGATTTTTTGCCTGCTAGATCTGTCCATTTCTGAAGGATGTTAAACCTCCAACTATAATAGTGGATTAATCTCCTTGCAGCTCTAACCAGTTTTTGTCATGTATTTTGATGCTCTCTTGCTCTACACTTCACATGTTGATCCTTTTATTAGTATGTAATACCCTTCTTTATCCCTGGCAACTTCCTTGCTCTGAGGTTTCTTCTCTTCCTCTGTCTGAAATTCATATTACTATCGGGAATTCGTTGTGATTAGCATATTAACATGGTATATCTTTCCACATATTTATTTTTAATATGCATATTGTAAAAACCATATAGTTGGCTTTTATTTTTTGATTCACTCTGACCATTTCTGTCTTTTAATTTGTGTATTTAGACCAATTACTTTTAAGGTAACGATTACTATAGTCGATTAATATATATTCTATTTGTTATTTTCTATTTGTTGCTGTTGTTCTTTATTTCTATTATTGTCTTCAACATTTTTCTGCATTTTGTGGTTTTAATTGAACATTTGTATAGTTTCCTTTCCTTTCCTTTCTTACCATATTAATTGTGACTTTCTTTTCACATTATTTTTTTAGTGGTTGCCCTAGAGTTTGCAGTATACATTTACAAAATCCAAGTCCACTTTCAATTAACTCCATGTCCTTTTATGAGTATTGTGAGAACCTTAAAAATATAGATTTCTAATTCCTTCATCCAGTTCCTTATGTCACTGTTGTCATTCATTTACTTATACATAAGCTTACATAAGGAACAAAATACATACATATGTATATATATGTATATATACATAAGGAACAAACTACATACATATATACATATATACATTAAAGTATACATAAGTACATTTTTGCTATTATTATTTTGAAAAAACTGTTATTGATCAATTTAGAATAAGGATATTAAATTTTTACTTTATTTTCATTTATTCATTCTTTAATTCTTTTCTTCTTATGTAGATCCATGTGTCTAACTTATATCTTTTTGTTTCTCTCTGAAACATTTGTTTCTCTCTTTTAACATTTCTTACAAGGCAGGTCTACTGGTGGCAAATTCTCTCACTTTTTGTTTGACAAAGTTTTTAGTTCTCCTTCATATTTGAAGGATAATTTTGCGGATTATGAAATTCTATATTGTTTTTTGTTTCTTCTCAAACATCAAGTATTTCACTCTAATTCATCCTTTAATGGTTTCTGTGGGGATGTTGGATGAAATCCTTATTGCTCCTGTATAGTAGAGTGTTTTTTTTTTTCCTTCCCTCTATCCTCTTTCAAGATTTTTTCTTTATCTTTGATTTTCTGAAGTTTGAACATTATATGTCTAAGTGCAGTTTTTTGGACATTTATTCTGTTTGGTATTTTCTGAGTTTCTTGAATCTGTGGTTTGGTATGTGACATTAATTTGGGGAAATTCTTAATTATTGTTTCTTCAAGTATTTCTTCTTTTCTCTTTTTTTCTGTTATTCCCATTACACGTATGTTATGCCTTTTTAATTGTCCCCCAGTTCTTAGATATTCTTTTATTTATTGATCATTTTTCCTAGTCTTTTATCTTTGTGCTTTTTAATCTTCAAGTTTCAACTGTCATATCCTCAAGTTTAGAAATTCTTTCCTCAGTTGGGTCCAGTGTGCTAATGAGCTAGTCAATAGCATTCTTCATTTATGTTAGTGTTTTTGATTTCTAACATTGCATTCTAATTCTCTTAGAATGCCCACCTTTTTGCATACCTGATTCATGTATTTTTGCATATTGTCTATGTTTTCCATGAAAAATTTTAGCATGTAAGTCATAATTTTAAGAAGTTGTGGTTTAATAATTCTAACATTGTTGCCATGTCTAACTCTGGTTCTGATGTCTATTTAATCTCTTGAATATCTTCTAACCTTTTAGTATGTCTTTTTTTTTTTTAAAGGGAGACATAATGTACTGGATAAAAGGGACTGTGGCAAATAGATCTTTACTAGTGTAGCAGTAGAGTTTTAGGGGAGAGGGTGTGTTCTATGGTTCTGTGATTAGGTCTTTGTAAACTCAGGCTGTGAATTTCACCAGTGCTTCTCAGATTTCCCATCTTAGGTGGAACAGGATGGCTAGAGAGGGCTGGAGGTGTGTATTTCCTTCTGTTCACATGGAAGCCTGTGAGGGCTGGAGTTGGGTATTTCTCTTTCCCTACATGGGAGGCTAGAGGAGACTAAAATTGGTTTGTTTCCCTTCCCACAGATAAATTAGGCTCTGATAGACCCCTACCAGGTTAAGCTTTGGTAAAATACTTTCTCTTGAGGTCAGGCCTTGTTAAGAAGTACAGAATGCCCTGCAATATTTCAAAATGGTTCCTTTTATTTTCCCTTGGTAGAAGCCAAAGACACTTTTCTCCTATATTCACTGTGAGAACTGATAGAGCTCCTAGAGATAAACCTCACAAAGGTGTGTGAGGCTCTTTATGATTGAGTGCCCTGAAATTTTCAACTCTGAGACTTATCCACACTGAGCCTCCAGGAATTTGTTGGTTGCAGTCAGATATTCTAATCCTGGCACTGGTTCCCATGGAAATTTCTTATTGTGGGTTTCTGGTCTGGTAAGTTGTGATTCTCTGTATCTGCTTGTCTGTTTTTCTAATTTTTGAGGACAGTGGTTTGACCTTTGACCTTACTCTCTGATATATGTAAGAAGAGATGTGATCTTTCTTTCAGTTTGTTCAGATTTTTATTTGATGTTAGAATAGAGTGGTTACTTTTAAAGAACTTACATACCAGAAAGGAAACTGGAAGTTGAAAATCAATTTTTAATTTTTGTTGAGACTATCATTGTTTGAGATATGACTTCTATCTGTGCTGTTAAAATGAGAGAAATATTTTGTTGAAAGTATTGTATTTTCAGAATTTCATAGAACTTCTTAGCTATCACAAGTAATTTTAATAACAGGTTAATGAATAATAATCACAATAAATATAATAAATAGAAGAATTTAGTTGATACTAGTCATTTGAGATTTTTATTTGAGTCATATGGACAGTTTCTAAAAAATATGGAGAACCATGACCTTGACATACAGCTATAGATGAATTACAGGATGTAAGCTATTTGAGAGTAAAGAGTTGGATATGTGATAGGTATTCTATAAATACTTATTGACTGATCAACTGATTGACTGATAAATGCCTATGTTAAATGTCACTTATCCAGTGGTACAATACATATTTTTTTTTCTATAAACTCTAGTAATTAAAATGTGTTATGGGGCCCTGGGTGGCTCAGTCCAAATTTTGATTTCAGCTTGGGTCATGATTTCACAGTTGTAAAATCAAACTCCACATCTGGCTCTGCACTGACAGTACAGAACCTGTTTGGATTCTCTCTCTTCCTCTCTTTCTGCCCCTCCCCTGCTGGTGCTCGCTCTCTCTCTAGCACGCTGTCTCTCAAAATAAATAAACATTAAAAATGTGTTAAAAGAAGCACAGCTCTAAATAGCTATTAGTATTATGTGTATTCTTTCCCTTAGAAGGTACAAAATTTTGCCTTTTACCTTCTAGACCATTTAAGACTATGTAGTCCTACACTTTTCAAACTGGGCTGAGGTAACTGTGTGAACTTCAGCAAATTTATTTGGGAACTATGAGATATTATAAATATTTAAAGGAAAGCCAGTAATGTCTGCTTAAACTACTACTATTAAGCTGTTTGGGCCTAACTACTGAATAACTGAAACTGTTACATAATTCTCTTGTCCTAGAGGCACCATAAAATTATTATCAAGACACTAAGGGTACCATGAACTAAGAATGTTTGGGGACCTCTGCTATAATCTATCATCAGAATACAAGTATATGGCATATCAGTCAGGAAAGTCAAGACTGGAATTTGCTTATCATAATTAAAACATATAAAATGCTGTGGGAATAAATATATAGACCTCACCTTAGTAGAATAATAATGGATAATTTAGGAGTATAGGTAGTAATTCATCAGATGCTGACTTCAGAAACTTTATGTCAGCTCTTTAGAATTAGTAATACATTGGTCAATAGAGATAATATTGAACAAGGACTATTATGTTGCCACCCACCCATACAAATATATTTGTCTCTTTATACAGTTATTGCCAATTACAATAATACTGGATTATATTTAACAATTTTACTGCCAGATGAGGCAGAAAATGAAAGGTCATGCTTTGTGGTGGGCTATATAAACAGTGTCCATACATACAAATACACAAACATAAATATATCATGCTCTGAGGAAGTTTATAACTGAAAGCAAACACTGGCTACACATGGGATTTGATAATCGTTGAATGCTGGTCGAAGGTAGTGAATGCTTTGTGTCTTTGTTGTTGTTTATTTTTTTTCACAACATAAATTTGATATATAAATTCATGAATGACTGATGCATATTATGTTTATCAGATTTCTAAAAGTATTCAAAGAAATCTTACATACTAAAATTTTTATCATATGCACATTGGTCCTTGTTTTTACTTAGAATTATTTTATGACCTTTTCATGGGAATAAATGTATCAACCAATGTTGCCCAAAATAAAAATAAGTCCACATAGAAATATAATGTCTGATAGAAATATCAATATGGGCTACATATATAATTTAAAATTGTATAGTACCCACACTTTAAAAAAGGATAAAAAGAAATACATGAGATCAATTTTAGTAATATATTGCATTAAACTTATATGTTAATATATTAATATTATTGCATTAAAATATTGCAAGTAATATATTGCAAGTAAAATATTGTAAGTAATATATTGCATTAAAATAATATATCTAAAACATTATAATTTAACATGTAATCAACATAAAAATTATTCATAAAGTATTTTATATCTTAGTTTTCATACTGAGTGTCTGAAATTCAGTGTGTATTTTTTTACATTCAGTACCCATCATTTTGGACTAGCTGCATTTTGAAAGCTTAATGGCTACCATATTGGACAGCATAGGTATGAAATATCTAATAGAATCACTTGTCGCTGCTTGTTAATAATTCAGTTTCTGGACCTACCTCACAGTTTTTTGGGTTTTTAAAAAATTTTCTTTAATGTTTATTTTATTTTTGAGAGAGACTGCAACCAGGGAAGGAGCAGAGAGAGAGGGAGACACAGGATCCGAAGCAGGCTCTGGGCTCCAAGCTGTCAGCACAGAGCCCAACACAGTGCTCAAACTCACAAACTGCGAGATCATGACCTGAGGTGAAGTCAGACACTTAACTGAGTCACCCAGACACCCCTAGACCTAACTCACAGTTATTGAATCAGAATCTCTTAGGGAGAGCCTCGTGATCTAAAATTCTAAATTTTCCCAGCAGATTCATTTGCATTTTAACATATTTTACTTCTTTTTAAAGCAAAATTTTTAATGTTTGTTTGTTTGTTTGTTTGTTTATTTATTTATTTATTTATTTATTTTGAGAGAGAGAAAGAGCTCAAGCAGGGGAGGGGCAGAGACAGAGGGAGAGAGAAACAATCCCAAGCATGCTCCGTGCTGCCAGCGCAGAGCCAAATGCGGGCTCAAACTCAAAAACGGTGAGATCATAACCTGATCTGAAACCAAGAGTCAGAAGCTTAACCAACTGAACTACCCAGGCGCCCCGAGAACCATTTTACTTCTAAGAGTGGTAAATTATCAATCCCTTTCCATGTTCTCTTACATGCCGAGACCCCTCCCCTGTCACACACACACATTTGTGTTAATCTCCTGGGAGAGAGAGTAAATACTCTTTCTTTCTTCTCCCCCTTCCCAAATATGTGGAGGCAAAAAAGAAAAAAAAAAAAAGTGTGTTGACCACAGTGATAAGAAAAGGCAAGTCATGTAACAATGTATAAATGGAAAGAATACTAACAAACATATCTTAGGTCAACCTGAATTTTGAGTAGTTTGTGAATCCATTTTATATTTTCAAAATTTAAATCCATATACTTTTGAATATAAGAATACACAACAGTCATTAGACGACTTCATTGGGAGTGCTTCCATATTTTAACTACAGAGAACTCAGAGAGAATAGGCATTATAGAATGGTGGTATCTGAGAACCTGAAGTTTGGTATGAGATCCACATTCAAGGGCCAGTTGTATGGTATGTCCTTGGACAGTATGGTTAGTAATTCTGTGCCTAGATGTTCCCATCTGTGAAGTAGGAATGGTGAGAGTTCTAACACCAGACATATGATTGTAGCAGTTGAATGGGAAAAAATGAAGACGTGCACAGTGTTTAATGTGGCATAGTTCTTATATGGTTAGTGTGTCATCCTTTTTTTATTTTTTTGATGCCATATGGTGAGAAAATAAACCCTAATCCTCTTTATACATGTAGTTATTGTTGGAAATGTATCGGTTGGTAGAAAGAATTCATTTGTTTTCTCGAAAAAGTTCAAATTCCCAGAATGTCTGCTAGCAAGAGCAGCATCTTGGCCGTGCTCAGCTGCTACTACTCCTGAAGTTGGGCCATTCTGTTCTAGTCAGTTGGCGGCTACCTAATGGGATTTACAATGGACACAGATAATTTAACAGGCACAATTTATTATACCCCTTTTTTTAGAGTTAAAGCATTTTCAGTCAATTTTATGCTTAAGGGTTGATGAAACATTACTCAATACTTCCTAGATGGGTTTGGGACACTCAGAGAAATGGTAAGGATGGTCATAATATTTTTTCTCGCAGGGATAATTGATTATCACATCCCCAGGAGTGACAAATGGTAATGAAAGTAAAAGAAGTGAGTAAAAATATTAATGTCTCCAAAGAATCACTCAGTCACTTTTCTAGAGGCAGGTGACTTTTTACACAGTTTCTATTGGTGAAGCAAATACAAACTGAATTCTTGTGTTAAATGTGTTTACTTTTGCACCAAAAACAGTAATACCGACAGTGTGTTTCAATTAAAAGGAACCCTGGAGCAAAAATGTGTTCCAGTCAGGGGTAGAAGCAGAGTGTATCATTATCTCGTAGGCACAGCAGTCAAGATAATGAACAGCTAAGAAGACTGGACAATGGAAGGTGAAGTATGACTTGTCATGAAACTGTCAATAGACTCTGAGCTCACTTTCTATTAGTAGATGCCGTGAAATTGCAGACATGTGCTGAGCAGCTCAAGAAAAAACTAAAGTAAAAGCGACCCGATAGTACTTAGTAATTTTAAGCCCGATTTAATATTTTGCCATTGTTATCAAAAGCCTTAAATCAATGATTTCAATGTTTAATTCCTCTTATTCTGAATTGATGGCCTGTGTTTATCCTCTATTGCCTTGACCTTGAGACAGAAATTCCTCAGGTACTTTTCCTTTGAGGGGATTTTTTTTTTTTTTTTGGTTGTGCTTCTTTAGTATGTAGTGTAAGATTTGAATAAGGGTTGGAATTCTGTCCCTGCTAAGGGGCAATAGGATATTTTATAAATTATAGGAGAGATGGGCTGAAGATGTATTAAGTTTGTATAAAAATGGGTTCCTGCTGAACTGAGTCCAAGTGTAAACATCCTCAGTGAATAAAGCTGGATAGCAGATAGGTCAAAATAATCTTAGAAGAGAATCAAGTTGGATGTCAAATGAAAAAAATCACTAATACTATAAATCCAAGAACATACATCGAAAAACAATTCATGTCTGGTGACAGAGGGATCAAGAAATTTAAAGTATAACTATATCTTATTCATTAATTCTTTCATTTGACACATATTTGGATACCCACTTCATGCTGGGTGTTGCTCTAGGTCCTGGGGACAGGTGAATGATAAGCAAGGCCTCTGCATGGATGTAGGGAGACAGATAAGAGATGGATAAACAAATGGACACAATAATTTCACATAGCGATAAGGGAGATGGGGAAGATGGAACAGAGAGACGGGGAGAGTGCCGGGGGTCCAGGGCAACTGCTCAATGACATCCTTGCTGAACAGAATATTTTCATCACGGGGGAAGAGGAAGCTAGAAGAAGGGAGAAGATGCAAAAAGAAGTTACAATCTTCCTAGCTTTCTCCTTAATGCTTAAATTCAAACTCCTTCCCCTAAAAAGAGTCAGAACCCCTCCTGGGCATAGATGCTGACATCTTTTGTAGGAGGTCTAGTGGTTTCTTCCTCCCCAGATCTGCCTGAAGTGTACAATCGGTGGACACGTTGTACCTTTCTGTAAAGTGTCCCTGGGTTCTTTCATTCCTTTTGGTTCCTATGTAAGAATCTATCTGCCCTCATATTAGAGAGCCTGCTGTCTGTACTAGAGCCACGTATCAACACTGCTGAGACAAAACCTTGTCCCTTACAGATTCTTTGTACACCAAATGTCCAGTGCCAGGCACAGGGTAGACACACTATAAATATTTTCTGTGTGAAACAAAGAATGGAAAGAAAGTCTCAAAAAGTCAAGCTGTTAAGTCATGTTTTCATGAATAGTTCCTGAATATACTGGCAGGATTTACCATGATGAAGGTCTAGAACGGATTTCAAGAAAATTAGCAAGTGTGTTTTAAAATTCCTGAATCTTGGGGCACCTGGGTGGCTCAGTTGGTTAAGTGTTCGACTTCGGCTCAGGTCATGATCTCGCAGTTTGTGAGTTCGAGCCCCGCTTTGGGCTCTGTGCTGACAGCTTAGAGCCTGGAGCCTGCTTCGGATTCTGTGTCTCCCTCTCTCCCTGCCCCTTCCTCACTCCTGCTCTCTCTCTTTCTCTATCAAAAATAAAGTGAACATTAAAAAAAAATTAAAGTTTCTGGGTCTCAACCTTGGAGACTCATTTGGAAGATGTCATGATATCTGTGCCTATGATATTTTTGTTTTACTTTCTCCAGTTGAATTTTAGCAGTAAGTTGTTTCACTAGTACTATTAGACTAGGGAAGGAGGCAAGGAAGAAATGAAGATTTACTCTTTCCATGGCTTCCTTGACTTTTGTTGTCTGTTTGCCCTAATTTACTAATTTGCCTTTTAGTGAGTGGTGTATCTAAATGTAGCCAAACAAGCAAGATTTTTCTTACTGTACTTAAGAATTTAGCAGATAATGTGAAGGTAAATTTTGTTGTTTAAATTAAAAATTCGGGAGCCAAATGGGGAAAGATGTGGGTCTTCTCTTGAAACATGGTACAAAATCTGCCCATCCATACCAGCTCGCCTGCCTACAATGAGATCAGTTCTCTTAATAGCCAGTAAGTTAGACACATTGAAGTATATTTAATAGTGTATATGTTCACACACTGAAAGATTTGGATAGTTAGGATTTCAGATTAGAATTCCACTTTTCCCCCCTATTAAATGCCAGCCGGGCTACTTGCATTACTGACTGTGGTTATGTTTGAATGTAAATGGGGGACATCTGGCGATATCAGGAGATCAAACGTTGGGAGTCTGCGTGATGACTCTCATCTGTTTGTCACCCAGCAGGTGTAATGGATGGCAGGCATGTGGGCTCTTTGCCCAAGTTAATGTACAGACCTAATATTTCGAGGGGAGAAGTTTTTAATTTGCAATTTTAGAGGATCACAGCTCAAGATAGATGTTTCGGGGTGGGTGCAGGTGGAGTAGATATTTTCCATAGCACCAATTTCTTGAGTAAAATCACCGCTTTCTAGCCTACAGGCATTTCCCTTGTCCCGTTTCAACAAACTTCTTCAGCCCAATTTGTTATTCAAAAATTTATGGAAAATGTATGTTAAAGTGAAAAGGGTACATTGTGCAGAAAAGGGAAGCAGCTTGTAAGCATATCATTATGCGTGAGCCATGGGGCCCACAGATGGCACTTCTACTCAGAAACGAGAGTAGTGCCAAAAGCTAAACTCTAAATACATTTAAATCACATATCTTTACTTAAAAATGGAGTATTTTGGAAGGAAAAGCAGATGATATTTAAGTACACAAGTGGTATTCTTTTGTTCCTCATATAATAGAGCCCTTTACAAAAGTCCTTGCCTTCTAAGTGTGCAGTAAGCCTTTGATGCCTCAAATTCCCCAGAGGATTTAGTCGCGGTGCATGGCTCAGTTCTTAATAGGATTAACCATTGAGGTAGTACCTTGCGAGGAGAACGACTCTTCAAGTATCCTTACAGTTATTGAAAATTAAAGGATTTGTTTTGATTACTATGTTCAATGCTAACAGCAAACCTTTGTTTTGCACATTAGAAATAGTAACAAAAAATTATCATGACATACGGAATTCTTATTTTAATTGAAAATAAATTTAGTTCTTAGACTGTGCCAATCTTTAATTAATTGGGGGAGGCTAACGCCAAGGGATAAAACATTTGTTTGCTACTTAATATAACTATTTGGGGGAAATCTATGTTTTTTAATGTAGTAATCATGCTGATTTCTTGTTTGGAGGGTGTTTCTATTTACACTTAATGGAAAAATGTATTTTCACGGGCAGAGTTCAGGCTGGTGATACTAACACGGTAAATAACCTGGTTTTTGTTTTGTTTTGTTTTTTTTGTTTGTTTCTTCTTTTTCAAGAGAGGCATTGATTCTACTACCACCTTATACAATGAGTATTTCACCTCTAAACTTGATTGTGAATATGCATCCTCAGATTTTATTGATGCCATTAGATCTGACAGCACTATGATTAAAACAAGCATTACTTGTATTTAAAATTACTTGTATTAAAAATTTAGCACATAACCTTTTATTTTAATATTCTAACAGCTTCATCTATTTAATGATTGTACTTTTAGGAAATCCAAAAGTACAATTGTTTCTGTATGACCTTTGGTATATGGGATCTTTAATTTTCAAAATATTGCAAACACATGTTATTTCCTTGTTTCTCTCCCTCCTTTTGCATTCTCTGATTCTGAAGTGCTGAATATGGAATAAATCTCTTCCAATTCTAATGACCTGTACTGAGTTGATGTGTACGTACGTATGTGTGCACAAGTGTGCATATGTACACACCTCTGTATAAGTACTGTTAGTGGAGGGGATAAATATGAACTATTTTTTAAAGAAATGCAATTTCCTTATTTTCAGCCAACCCCAAGTAAAAGATAGTGATGGCTGATAATGTGATGACAAATAGAAGTCCACTGGCAGTTATTCTTAATAGAAATATATAAATCAGTTATAAGTTTTAGTAAACTGATCATTTCAAACTGAGTGCTGATAAAGTGCTTCAAAAGTGTTTGTATGCCAGTGGGATGGATTGCTGTATTGATTCTTGCAAAACAAATTCCTACTTGTCTTTACTGTGAAAATTTATCATAGAACAGCACTGGTCATTGTCCATGTATTTGGCAACCAAATTCCTTATAAACCGAACACCCCAAGATTTTTCCTTTGGTTCCTTTTGTAGTTTTATAGCTTTTGGTGGAATGCTATGGCTATTTGTATTCTATGGTTATTCAGCATTCCAGACCATGCTCTCACCGGTGATGGCTGTTGATACAAAGTTTTAGGTGCTTGGCTCACTTGATCACTTGTTTATGTGTTACCTTGAGTAATCCTCCCTGAGTGGTGAGGATGTAGGACCATGAGTGAGCAGGAAGAGGTTCCACTGTCCCCATAGCAGGGAGTGAGTAGGATGAATAACCAAGTAACCATTGGAGGGTATTGTGGGTGATAGTTGATATGAACAATTAAACAGTTTACTCATGAACAGAGATCAGATATGATAATTACCATATCACAAAACTGACTGAGTAGGTTGGAGCATCAGTTAAGAGATGGCTACCATATACCAAGGTCAGACTCTTCTTTACGATTTCAAAAGCATTCTTATTCCATGGGTTAGTTCTCCATCTCTCCATAACTAAAAAGAGATGACGATAATTTCACAAATCTCCTTATATGTTTCCATGCAAATCCAATGTCCCAGAATGTTTCAGTATAAATCAAATCTCAAGCAATGTCTTTCAGCAAGTTTTTATTTTTCCTTAATGAGTTAAAATTTTTCTCAAAAGGACCCGTGTACATTCCTCAAAGTAAAGGAAATAATCAGCAAGAGATTCAGTTTCTGGTGAGATCTACAAGTTTCTGCTTACACCAATTTATCCTGAAAAACAGTCTATTGTATCCTAAAAGCTATTCAACAAATAAAAACAGCCGTTATATGATATGGTACTCTTTCGCTTGTACTCTGGGCTTCCATATGAGTTCTATTATTTACTTTAGGCAAAGCAAATAAACCTCAACTGACTATGAATTAATTATAATTAGTGACTGATTTAATATTTTCTTTTGCCTTCCTTTTTATATGTCTCCCTCTGAAACATGCTAGGCTGTAATACACAATTATTAGTTCAAGTTGAAGTGATTCTGTACAAAATTGGCCTCATATTTATTCATTCAGAAAATGAGCAGGGACAGAGTGCATATTTTATAAAACCCCAGTAATTTCTGTATCAGATAACCCTTAAGAAAAATAAGATTTGACCCTTTCAAAATTGCTTAATGAATTGGTATTACATGGAGTATCTTTTTAAATTTCTATATATTTTTTTCCTTTTATTGAAACCTTCAAACATAAGCTTTGGACCACAGACCCTGCATTTGAATGTTGAAAATATGATTGTGTTTTGATTGGTGTAGTGCATCTCTATGATAGAAACCATTTATTTTGAGCAAAATTATGCCTGGATTTGACAGGCATTATCATATTGTGGGAATCTCTATGTGAGAGATACAATGTTTTAAATTAATTCAAATGTTATCCTAAAGAGTCAATACTCAAAGATTCCGTATAGTGACAAAAGAAGACTTCTTTGGCCTGGAATGGCTTTGGTGGGTATAAAACATACCGTAAAAAGAGAGAGAAGTTATTTTAAATTTATTCTAAGCACACCTTGTTGTTACTATATGGCTGCTGATAATTTCTTTGTGATGTTGGTCAGAGCCACCAAAGATAATACTCTGCTAATTAATCCCTAACATATATTTGACAGTTCTGTAATCTATTTGTCACAACCACAGTGGGCCTTCAGATCCTTAGGGAGGCTTTGGGGACCTCCGGATGTTTTGAAATGTTTTCTCCTGGCTCCCTCCTAAGATCCAACTTAGCTAGCTTGGGGATATCAGTGAATTTCAAATAGCATTTGTGATGAGGCCGCTCTCTTGATCCACTATACAAATTTGCCATTAAAAGCAAATAAAATATGAGCTCCTCGTTGCTCTCCTGAAGCCCGAGGAACACATCCACAACCCCAGCAGTAGGTTTGGAACAGCAGATCGGCCTAATGCTCCCCTCATGATAAAAGGAATGAGATGTACTGAACAACCATAACTTTATTAGAAAGATTTCTCTGCATAAAGCAGTGTTATATTTTAGGTTAGTGGATTTAATAGCTTTGCGATTATGTAACTTTTCATGTCTTTCTGATACATGTTATTAGATGGCAAAATTTCAGGGGTTGGCATGCACCTTATACTTTAATGCACCTTCCTCAGCATGTGACATGGGTCCTTGAACAGAATTATTACCCTACTATAAGCATACAAACTGAATACAAAGACTTGTTTTCCTTATTAACCATTGTTATCAGTTAGAGAAGGGCCAACAGAAATATAATGCAAACCACATGTGTTCTTTGAAATTTGCTAGTAGGCACATTAAAAGTAGTCAAAAGAAGCTGGTGAACTCAATTTTCTTAATATATTTAATTAAACTCAATATATCAAATAGTATTTTTCAGTGTGTACCCCAATATATAAATATTACTGGGATAGTTTACTTTTTTATATTAGATCTGTGAAATCACATACATATTTTACATTTACACATTGTTAGTGGCAGACTATCCACATTTTAAGTGCTCAATAGCCAATGGCCACATAGCTGGTGGCTACCCTATTGGACAGTATAAACCCAGGGGTTGATGTAGTTTCTGATATTTGGGAACCACTCAATTAAGTATTGGTCAAATAAATAAGTAAATGATACTAGCTGACTGGTTTTAGTATATCCAGATCAATCCATAATTTTCAGTGTTATAAAATTATCTTATTGTTGGTCTAAATGTCCCATTATCACATTTCCTAATTAAGGAATAGAGAGATCTTTTATTTGGACTTAGAATATTCCTTTTTTTGAATAAGGCTTCAGTTCCTAAGCAGTTACAAGAACAGTAGAAAAATCAGAGTGGCTTGAGCATGCTGTAAGTCATTCGGTCTAACTCATCATTTCATTTCCTGTTTTGTGGAATGGAACTCACATGCTCATATTTTTATGTCTCTGAAATCTTTATTTTTATTCATTAGAAAGAAGTCAGTTCATTCGCATTTACTAATCTCCCATTTCTCACACAGTACCATCACTCTCTTTATATCTAAGGGGAAGATTGTTAACATTTCTTTTAAGCCTATAAACTTAATTTCCATTAAGAGAACTGGTACTTTGAATGAAAATAACAACATCTTGCAATTTTTATTCCTATTGTCTGGTTTTTATAGGTTTGTCTATATCATTTCATTTTGTGGCACTTCCTATTGTATGGAATAGGGAGACTGATATTTGCTTAATTTTTCTGACTTGTATGTTTAATGATAGAAAAGTCCATCTAAAAGATGCAAAGTAAGAGGTTCCTAAATTATTTCTCAGATGTCAGGAACATTTAGTTAATTTAAATATCTCACTTTAAATTCTCAAATTTTTGATAAACATTAAATGAAAAGTTAAAATGATTTGATTGAATCAAAAGGAGACACAGATTAACTGCCTCAGTAATCTAGAAGGTGCATTTCTCGTGTAGGAAAGGGCTTGGCATAAAAAAAGATGGCTGGCATTGTCCTATTTATGCATAGTTTTGTCTATTCCAGGTGAATTTATTTATAGAGAGATATCTAGAATGATGGCCACCAATATGTAAGCAGCAGTTATCACTGGCTAGTGTACTTTCAAATGATTTTTCTGTTTGTTTTAATTTAACTATACAATTTTTTTTACAATGATACAACAAAAAATATTTGAAAATATAGGATTCATTGTAGTTATGTAAAATCCCATGTTTAAAGTCAAACAGAAATATACATTTCAGAAAAAAAAATTAAGTTTAGGTTTGTTAGTTTTATTATAATTTAATAACATATTTAAGTTCAATCAATACATGTCTTATCAGATCTATTGTAATACAGATGAAAGCCTAATAAATAGTAACATTGGCAATAAATGTATGCCTTAAAGCATGCATCATTTGTTACTGAATATTTGATGAATGACATACACTGATCAAAAAATAATTTCCATTTATCCATTTGACAAATATCCATAATGCATACAACAAAATAGGGGGTGAGTTTCATATGTTAGGAATTAGTGGATTTTGATATAATTCTATTTTACAAATAAAAATAAATAAAAATAATAGCTAACATTTAGTATGGAATATTCATTAAGTGAATTATGTATGTAATCTTTATAATAACTCTATGAGTTAGATATTATTATTATCCCTAAGACTCTAAGGAATGCAGAAGATTAAAACTTGTCTTGGGCCGCATGGCCATTCATTGTTTTCGTCACAAGTTAAACACAAGCAGTTTAACTGTTGAGCCTAGAAAGTTTATCATTACTCTGTACTGAATATACTATGTATACTGACTATACCTGTTTTAATTTTACGTTCCAGCAGCAGACTTTTGAATTTATAATTAATATGATATAAAATAACAAAGCAACTACCAGATCTCTTGCCTAAAATATATAGCTGTTATTATAGTCTTGTTATTATAGAGAATTCTTCAGTAAATTTCTAAGCTAGCTAAGACAAGTATCTGACTCAAGTGTAGGTTCATCTACAGGTCCAAAGATGAAGCTCAGTGACTTGCCCAAGGCTGCACAGCTAGTCAGTGGAAAGGCATGGAAGCTTCCTTTGTACTTTTGAGGCTTACTTGTATGATTTTGTGCCATTCCTAATTATGAAAGTAATTTTTAGATTCAACCCATTGGTGAATCTTCTTCAAAATATTCTTACAATTTTATTTAGTAATAAAATTGTTAAATTGTGGCTTTTTATACCATTAAAAACTAATATTCTGGAGAGATTAAAGGATCAGAACTGCACAAGTGAGTAAACAGACTTGATTATAAGGACACCTAATTATTACAAGGTAGGATATAATTAAGTGCTAAAGTTGTATGATACAAAGACAATAAAGGCTGTAGAGTTTCTAAGAAAGAAATCAAAGAACCATATTGCTTTGCTGGGCTCTGATTGCCAAATTGAAACTTGAAAAAAGAAAAGAAAAGAAAAACAAAACAAGTTTACATAAGGTCTTACGATTCTGTCTGGTCTTGTCAGTTTGTCTTTTAAAGACATAGTCTTGATTAGACATATTCTGTATCATTCCCTTATAATCAGGTTATAAAGCTACCAAAATAAGGAAGATAGCACAACAAGGAAAGCAGAAATTGTGATTAACATTTGTTGTATGCCTACTGTGTGCCAGAAATATTTTCTTTCCTTATTACTCAATTTAATAGGTGTTCTTCCTCTGCTCCCATCTTACAGTTAAGAAGACTGAGGCTCAGGGGGTCTGAAGAACCTGGTATGAGATTGATTAGTGACAGAGTCACAGTTCAAACTCAGGTCTGCTGTGATTTAAATTCCATACTCTCCACTATACTGTGACAAGCCCTCTTAACTGTCTGCAAGATCAGTATGGTAGCACCTAATGTTGATTCTTCATTTCCAAGAGTCTTTGAGAAGGACAGGGAGGATTTTCAGAGTGGTCAGGAAGGATAGAGTCATCAGCCTGAAAATATTGTTTGCTCTTGTGAGGAGGGTATCCAGGAGTGTGTTACCCGGCTGTGGCCTTATATGGGAGCTGGAGATAGGCTCAGCCAGACTGAAGCTCCAGCTCACCAGAGGATCTAATACCCTGCCTTAGAAATGCTGGTTTAGGAAGGACTCCTTTGTTTTACAGTTAGAGATACACATTTAGTGTCCAAGATCAGAATGACTTGAGCAAAACTAAGTGATTAAAGCTATTTGTTTTCCATTGTTGTCATTCCTTCTTTGTTGACCTCTCTTTCTGTTTTGCACTAACACCAATCCCTTTGTGAACTTAGGAAATCACTCTTTGCCTCCCTCATGGCCCCAGTTCTACTGGCCAGGGGAGAAGAGAACATAATGAAAAGCAAACATCTTAGTGTGCATTCATTTAATTATGTGGACTTTTTTGGGGGAAGAGGACATGTTTGTATTTTTCAAAAGAGTTCATCATTAGAAGGCGAGCTCAAAATCTCTGTTGATGACATTCCAGGTATAACATTGGAGTGTTGGTAACAACAATGACAATAGTGACAGGTGATGTGTATTAAAATGGTACTATGTGCCAAGCACTGTACTAAGTGCTTTTGATGGATTTTTATGTTTAATCATCACAACATTTGTATGAAATAGGTGCTATTATATCCCCATTTTAGATGATGAAAGCTTAGGTTATTTGCCCAAAGCAAGTTATATTGGAGTCAGGGGACTTTCCTGTGATATAATATTACTCCTGCGTTCTATTGACCATGGTACTAATTAGCAAGTATTTGAATTTAAAGGTTGGCAAAATAATGCTTAGATTGTATGGATGAGTAAACTATATTTAAAGATGAAATAATTCATTTGTAAATGTAAAGAACAAGCTTCAAATCTGTATATTGCTAGAAAGATGTGCTTATCCTCCCATTGTAATACTATATATTTCAGTGTTTATATTATAAACAGCATCAGATTTAAAGGATAACGAATGGGTATAGCATTGTGTTAATTTTATCTTAACGATAATGGTGTGCCATAGTCAAAACGACTGATTTAATTAATAGGTTTTATAGCCATATTTTACATTTCTCTGATGAAAGATATTCTCAAGGGTAAAGTGTACAATTTAGCTTATTTAGCTCCTAATTCCAACTTTCCTACATTTTGAGGAGATATAGTATTTATTTGCATTTTTATTCTTTTTTTTTTATGTGCTCATTTGAATCTTATCTATTTTCTTTCTCTCTCTCTCTCTTTTTTTTTTTTTTAACAGTTACATCCAGCTTTTTATTGCCTAAGAAGACTGGGGCTTGCTTCGTTGCTTGGCTTTGCTGTGGAGCAGTCCTGTAAAGCCAGCTGAATTGCACACTGAAGATCTACCCTTTTGGTGAGTGGAATCATAGCTACAATTTTGTGTTTTGCTCTGCCTCATGTTGTTTGTATTGTTGACCAAAGTGCTTTGATACAGAGCACAAAATAGGGCTTTTCCAGCTCCGTGTAGAAAAACTGGCTTCTTTTTTTTTTTTTTTTTTCCTTTTTTTTCCTTAGGGACAAAAGTAATTTGTCCTGTCATTTTCTTTCTCTGAAATCTGCTATTGTCTGTCTCTCTTTTCCAACCCAATTGAATGACTACAATTCTTCAGTCATGTATCTGCCTCTTCTCTACCTGGATGTGTCCCCTCCGGTACCCCCTCCTTATCCCCTGGCTTCTACAAATAATTTGGTCATCAGACTTTTCATATTTGCTATGTACACATGGAAATAAAAGGTGATGTTTGTGGTCAGTTGGGCCACATAGCATTGCATTGAAAGAAAAACTTGGCCCCCTTGATCTGTTTAATGTTGTTAATCTATACATGCCATAAGACAACAAGCAAAAAGGAAACCAGCAAGCCTTTCTGATGTTCCTAGTAAAATCCTCTGTGTTTTTATTGCTCCTGAACTGGTATTCTCAATATATTTCTACAGCATCTAGCACCATATATCAAAGGGCTTCCTAAGGCTTTTTCTTAGGCCTTCTGCATGCATTTTTCTCCAGTCTTTTGCTTTTCAGATCTTGCTTTTTATATTTTTACAGGTCACACCTCAGCAAGACAGTGCACTTTGGGGGTGAGAAAATTAAAGGGTTCTATGGGGACAATTAAAAATACATTTTGCAACTCTAATTTGGAGATGGATCATCTGACTTAGCTAAAACCTCAGTTATAGAATAATTTTAGTAATTTGAGTATTCATGCAGATATTATAGCCAAGGATAAGATAGGGGAACAGTTAAGATAGAGACTTATGAGTGACTAGATGGATAAAAGGAAAAGGTATCTGGATTAAATTTTTTCTTCTTCTTCTTTCTTCCCTTTCTATCCTTTTTTTTATTTCTAGCAGATTTTATTTGTGTTTTTTGTTTTGTTTTGTTTTGTTTTTAGTTTTCTTTTTCCTGTGAAAATGAGGCAGAAAGTAAAGGGAAGTTCTTAGGTGGTGAAGTAAGTGAGAATGGGTTTACGGGCAAGGTTGATGATGTGGATACTTTGATGAAGAGGATGTGCATAATGCAATAATCAGACAGCCTGGCTGGAACAGTGACTTTGGAAAGTACTTACAGAGCATATAATATTATGCCTGGATGGGAATCTCATGAGGCTGTAGTGAGAAGTAAAGTAGATGATGCAGTTAGGTACTTAGCATGGTACTTAGACACATAGAGATAAATGAATGTTATCTGCAGTTTTGGCTCTATTTTGATGGTAAAGAAACTGAAGTCCAAGCAATTTGTCTGAAACCTACCTTTCTACCACGACTAGTTTTCCACATTTTTTTCTTGCTGTCCCCATATGTTTTCTTGGTTATGTGGTCTGAGCTGAGGGAATCTTCTATTAGGGTAATGGTGACTTCTTTTTGGATTACACTATTTTTAGATTGTGAGAAAGGCACTCAGTGGGATAATGCTCAGCACACTTTAACTATCTCTGAAGCATAATTGTTCCTAGTGTCTTGGAGGTCAGATCCAAACTGGGTTGTGTAAGGAAGGCTTGAATTTATTAGAGTACATCTCTGACTTTAAGGACCCTAGCACATAGATTAGGTGCTATCTATTTCTAGAAATATCCCCTAGTACCACTTTTTTTCTTGGAAACGTGGGTCCATCATTGTTTTGGTTCTTAAGGAGACATCACTGAGTACTTAGGAAATCCATTCTATATGTAGAGTTGTCAATTTTGGCAGAAATGGGAAGGGGTATGGTGAAACAGACCTAAGACTCTGATATATCCTATGTAACCCATTTATCCTCTTCCAGAGCAAGTCATAGATTGGAACACTGCAGGTAGGTTAGATAGAGCCAGACCTGGAAGAATAGAGCCTACCATGAAGAGTAAGGCCCATATTTCAGGTTCCTAGAGGGTTTTCTTGACCTTGTTAGATTCAATGATCATTCCCTCTTTTTCTCTTTCTTGCTCATCCTCCTAATCTTATCATCTAATATAATTCTCTGACTCAGTTTCCTGGAAATGATGGATCTTTGGGACATGATTGTCAGGGAAATGGAAAATGAGGACTATTGTATCAATGTAGGAAGAGAGAAAAGGCTACATGATTTTAGGAACCACGTTGATAATAAAAGCAAATCTTAGGATGTAAGTGATTTGCCTAGCATGCTGGACTGGAAACTCATTGAGTTTTCTCAGTGCTCTCATTAGGTCTGGCCATCATTTAGTTAAGATAATTGACTCTTGCTGGGGCGCCTGGGTGGTTCAGTCGATTAAGCATCGACTTCGGCTCTGGTCATGATCTCACAGTTCGTGAGTTTGAGCCCCGCATTGGGCTCTGTGCTGTCAGCTTGGAGCCTGGAGCCTGCTTCAGATTCTGGGTCTCCCTCTTTCTCTCTGCCCTTCCCCCGCTCCCGCTCTGTTTCTCTCTCTCTCTCTCAAAAATAAATAAAACATTAATAAAAACTAAAAAAAAAAAAAAAAAGATAATTGACTCTTGCAACCACAAATGTTTTGAATTCTGGCTAAATAATCCAGTCTATGAGACAGGGCTTGGCTTGCAGAAAACTGCTGTCGGGGCGCCTGGGTGGCGCAGTCGGTTAAGCGTCCGACTTCAGCCAGGTCACGATCTCGCGGTGCGTGAGTTCGAGCCCCGCGTCAGGCTCTGGGCTGATGGCTCAGAGCCTGGAGCCTGTTTCCGATTCTGTGTCTCCCTCTCTCTCTGCCCCTCCCTCATTCATGCTCTGTCTCTCTCTGTCCCAAAAATAAATAAACGTTGAAAAAAAAAAATTAAAAAAAAAAAAAAGAAAACTGCTGTCACCTTTCTCAAGTCCTTCATGCTAACTGTCTGGCACTGTAGTTTACATTCTATTGAACCTGTTTTCAAGAAATACCTACCTACTTAGCAAAGAACTTCATAAGACTTCTGCCATCTGCTGTTCAATTTAAAGTGTCATGTCCAGCCCTGATAGAATAAATGAGAGTTGCCTAACTAGGCAATGAGCTTTGTAAGCATAAACCAGTGTTTGTCCAAGTTTTTAGTTCCCATCCATACTTTCTCTGGCTTTTTAATTTTTTTTTTCTTTTCACTCAGGCTTATTACTGAAATTTTAAATACTACTCTCCTTCCTCATAAGAGGCAATACCTATATTTATTATAATGTAATTAACTACTAGATCATAGCTTATGAGATCATATTCTTCATACTAAAGCATAGGCTTTCTTAAGAATAATGCCATATTTTTGCTTGCTCAAAATATTTCAGTTAGTAGATCAGTGCCTTAAAAATTTCTATGCAACTTCTTTTGCTCAACTGGAATTAGTGTATAAAATGGTTTTACCCCCTGTTGAATTCATAGAAAACATTAGATTTAAATGTAGATTCTCATAGTTCTCATAGACACTCATATATGCTTTCAACCAGGCTAGGATGAGATACAAGATGTGATTCTGTCGTCACTAAAAATATGGGGTTTTTGACTATTTTTCACTATTTACAAAATGAAGATAAAAGAACTTAAAAATCATGAGAAAAACCCTGATCTTTTGAAAGAATGCCATTGGTAAGGGCTAGGTAGAACCAATGTTATTCAGTTTTTGATAGTAATAAATTGAAACCCTACTTTAGGTAGAAATTTTGGGATAATTAACAGATCTACACGAAGGCTGTGTTTTCAGCAACATATCCTGCAGTGGGTGACGTGTGGATTTAATTCCCTATCAGTGGAATACAAGTTGACATTTTTCACTTTGCTTCCCATTTAAAGGTTTTGTAATAATCAGTATGTACTGAATATATAAGTGACCTAGTGTCTTTAAAAATAAGATTAACTTTTTTCCCCTCTAGTTTAAAATGCACTTCTGTGTAAGCACTGAAACTATTAGCACCATGATGAAAGTAATACACAGAGCTTTTTTTTTCCTTTTCCTTTTTTTTTTTTAAATTTTTTTTTTTCAACGTTTTTTTTTTTATTTATTTTTGGGACAGAGAGAGACAGAGCATGAACAGGGGAGGGGCAGAGAGAGAGGGAGACACAGAATCGGAAACAGGCTCCAGGCTCTGAGCCATCAGCCCAGAGCCCGACGCAGGGCTCGAACTCCCGGACCGCGAGATCGTGACCTGGCTGAAGTCGGGCGCTTAACCGACTGCGCCACCCAGGCGCCCCTCCTTTTCCTTTTTTGCCAGCATAGAAACAGATTTTAATACTTAACATCTAACCTTTAAGATGAGAGCATTTTGAGATATTTGTTTTCGACACTATATACCTGAGATGCCTGTTAACGTCGTGAGATTTACCACAGGTTTTCTTTAAATATTCCAAATTCTCCAATATATAGTCATGCAACATTATATATTTCACAAAATATTTCCTTGGAAATTTAAAGACTAAAATAGAGCTTATGTAACCAGAACAAATATATAATGTGTGTGTGGTGTTTTAATAAAACAGTTATGAAGGGTTAAAAATGTAGATAGGAACAGTTATTAAATACATGTCATGTACTACATTTAAAATTTTTTCTCAATGTAAATTATTTTATTTAACATAAAACTAAAGTCCTCTTAATCCTGAAATCTGAGGTCCCAAGAGGTTGCTCATCTTTGCATAGCTAAAAAGGAGAAAAGCCTTAATTTTTAGTCCAGTCTGTTATTCCAGATACTGATCCACTAATTGAAATATTTTGAACAAGTAAAAGTATGGGATTATTCTAGAGAAAGTCTAAGTTTTATTATGAAGAATATGATATGATAAGCTATGATCTAGTAAATTAATTACATCAATTTTAAATTATGAAACTTTTGTTAAATCCTGTTGTCACTTATACTGAAGTGTGAACAGCATGCTTACCGATGTTTGCCAACTATCATTGGATGTAGATTTTGGTTTTCGAGTCCTGGAGTACATAAATCAATGAGATATTTGTAACATAGAATAAGAAAAGTAATTATAAAATGCTATTTAAATTTTTGAGTAGCTCATTTGGAAAATTGAGTGGAATATCTTTGAATAGCTTAGTTTACTATTACAAAACAGTTACAAAAAAATAATAAATGTGGTCTGCAGAGGTTTTTTGTATCATTAGAACTATGTAAGCCAGGATTAACAAATAGAACAAGCGCTTTAATGAGGTGTTAAGAAAATATGGAGATATTGTAGGGTTAGTTCCAGACCACCCCAATAAAGTAAATACGACAATAAAGCACGTCAAATGAATTTACTGGGCTCCCAGTACGTATGAATGTTATGTTTACACTATACATTAGTCTATTAAAGGTACAATAGCCTTATGTCTAAAAAAAGGATGTACCTTAATTTAAAAATACTTTATTGCTAAAAAAATATGCTAATCATCATCTGAGCTTTCAGTGGGTCATAATCTTTTTGCTGGTGGAAGGTCTTGCCTCGATGTTAATATCTGCTGACTGATCAAGGTGGTGGTTGCTGAAGGTTGGGTAGCTGTGGCAATTTCTTAAAATAAGACAATGCTGTTTGCTGCGCTCTTTCTTTCCTGAGCAATTTCTCTGTGGCTTGTGACTCTGACAGCATTTTACCCCCAGTAGAACTTTTTTCAAACTTGGAGTCAATTCTCTCAAACCTTACCACTACCTCTACTTTATCAACTAAGTTAATGATACAATAATCTCAATGCTTTTTTTGTCATGTCAACAATCTTTACAGCATTTTCACAAGGAGTAGACTCCATCTCAAGAAACCAGCCTCTTTGCTCCTCCACAAGAAGCAACTCGTCATCCATTAAAGTTTTATCATGAGACTGAAACAGTTCAAATATAATAATAATGAAAAAGTTTGAAATATTTCAAGAATTACCACAATTTGACAGAGACATGAAATGAACAAATGCTATTGGAAAAAATGGCATCAGTAGACTTGCTAAATGCAGGGTTGCCATGAACCTTGAATTCGTAAAAATGCATTGTCTGTGAAGTGCAGTAAAATGAAGCACAATAAAATGAGGTATCCCTGTATAAGGGAAGTAATAATATGATGAGTCCCATTTGACTGAAAAACCAACAGATTAAAAATACATTGTGAAAAGGTCAATTTAATATAAATAAAATATCATCATACATAATATAAATTATAAATAAGTCAAAATATTATAGGTGAGGTATTTTAATGGATATTTGCTTGTGTGTGTGTGTGTGTGTTGTGTACCTACATACCATATTCAACTCCATAGAAAATGGGTTATAAATGTAGGCATCCTAGGGGCACCTGGATGGCTCAGTCAGTTAAGTGTCTGACTTTGGTTCAGGTCATGATCTCATGGTTTGTGGTATCAAGCCCCGCTTCGGGCTCTGTGCTGACAGCTCAGAGCCTGGATCCTGCTTCGGATTCTGTGTCTCTCTCTCTCCCTGTTCTTCCCCTGCTCGCACTCTGTCTCTCTGTCTCTCAAAAATAAAGATTTAAAAAACTTAAAAAAAAAAAGTAGGCATCCTAATAAAGAATGTAAGAATATAGGGCCATAATCATACAAAGAATAAAATATCAAGAACATAGGGAAATAAATATAACAGTTGATTCTCCTTATTTGTGGCAGTCATGTTCTGTGAAGTTGCTGGGAACACTGAATTAGCAAGTACAGAACCATTGCCTCTAGGGGAAATACAGGATTAGATAAGTGCAAGCCTCAAGTCCCAACATTTTCATCAGCCAATCAACAGATCAATATGTAACCTTGTTTTATGTGTGTTTCTGTTTAAGGACATCTTATTTAATATATGTTGTTGATTCATTAACTTTTAACTCATGGCCGACAGCACTGTAACTCCTGCCTGACCAAAGCTTACCTAGCACATGTATTCTCTCCATAAGACACATAACAGCCTTCTTAGACTTGGGATTACCAGGTAGCACTTAACTATGTGCTTGGGGGGTCATTTAAAACAGCAAAATCAGCAAGAAAAAAACACAAAAATGTAAAATAGTGTGGCACCAAATAGACCATGAAAAGGACTTGTTTATAATATGAGCACTGAAAAAAGAAGGCATGGCATTGCCTTGTTACATCTCAGCCCGGAATATGTGTACTGGGCAACTCAAAATTTTCACTGCTTTGTGTGTGACTGTAAAAGTACCAGGAGTCACCAATAAAGGAAGCCAAAAGTAGATAAACCTATGTTCAGTAATTAATGTTTCAGTATTTTATCTTATTTGGAAACTAGATATTCAATGAATATCCAATATTTAACCTAACTCAGTATACTTTTAAAGTTTTCAGTTACCAAAAAGATTTTGGAAACTACTTTTTAAGTAGACATACCATAAGCATAAATATTATTGAAAAGTAGGTTTATAAACTTTTTCATTACTTACATACCTTACTTGTTAACAATTATGTTTAGATTATTTATGAAAATTTTATGATATTGAATGTCTAACCTTCATCTTGTTATCTGTTATTTTTCTTGTTGACAAATTCTGTAACTGAGACAGCATAAGACTGACTTTCAATAAATCTAGGTAGAATAAGAGTATTATTATATCCAATGCTGATAACTCTAAAGACATGCCTGTTTTACTTAAGCCAACAAACTTAAATCAGCGTTTATTTACCAAACGTTATCCTAGATCACACGAACTTGAAAATCATTTGGGTTAGTTTCTATATTTATGAGAGTATACTTGATTTATATAAATGCTTGTTTGTCTTTACAAATCAATTTTGGCAATGCCATCTGGAGGTAGAAAAATATCACAAATCTATAACACACATACATAGATGCATGTAACATAGACACATGCAGAGATCTTAAAGCTTTCATTTTAAAATTCTAGCAATGAGAGAGGCACCTGGATGGCTCAGTAGGTTAAGCATCTGACTTCAGCTCAGGTCACAATCTCATGGTTTGGGTTCGTGAGTTTGAGCCCCACGTCCAGCTCTGTGCGGACAGCTCAGAGCCTGGAGCCTGCTTCGGATTCTGTCTCTCCCTCTCTCTCTGCCCCTCCCCCTGCTCGTGCTCTGCCTCTCTGTCTCTCTCAAAAATAAACAAACATTAAAAAAAAAATAAAGTACTAGCAATGAGAAAAGTATGATAATGGAAAACTCACTAGTTTATAAAAGGAGAGTTGAATCCAAATTGTGTTTCTGGCGAATAGAATGAGTTAAAGTTACCTGCTCAGATGGCTTAAGCTTTTACTAATGTTTGTGGAAAGGCTTTTAAATTTTTTTATTCCCCTAATTTCCATATAGCTTTATTTCCTTTCTTTTACTCTTTTTATTCCCCATCCCCGCCCCCCCCATCACACACACTAAGAATTGTCTCCTTGAAGTTTCATATCAAGAGAATGCTCTGGGTTCCTAGAGAAGACCAGGTAGAATACTTTTATCTCAAAGGCACAGGGAAAGTATGCACATTTCTCCAAGGAAGGCTTTTGTTTCTTAAATCCAGATCTTTCACAATATGTGCAAACCTTTTGAGATGAATAGGGAGGTTTGGGGATTGGCAAAAGGGATAGGTGGTGTTTGAATTGTTTCTAGAGCCACATTTCTGTTCTTAAAAAGACTCAATTTGTAAGACAAGTACATTTTTTAAGTCCTCAAAGAACTGGGTTGCAACCGGAATGATATCCAGAAGCTGGCCCAGCTATCAAACTACATTATCCTCAATTTGCTTCTTTATATCAAGAAGAAGATCTTCAACTAAGATTGAAATCAAAAGATCCCTATATTCTACATTTAGAGCTGTGTTTCTTCAGAATGGTCTGGTAAATCCTTCTACAATGAACTCAGAATGTTTTTTCTTTTCCTCTGGGTACATACTTTCTTTCATTTTAGCTTTGAGGAAAAGTCCTAAAAAATAGTTCCTATCAGGATCTTAATATCAGCTTCCAATTTGGCCCACTTCTGATTGTAGAGCTACTTAAAAAAAAAAAAAAAGAAAAAAGAAAAAAAAAAATCCTTTCAAATATCTTGTTAGGTGCCAGCCAGGAGCAACAGTAAATATTCGTAGTTGTATTGAACAACCCCATGAAGACCTAAGAAAGGTCACCCCTACGGTGACCCAGAGAAGGTGCAGAAGGTACTACCTTCCCAAGATGCAGAGCCACTTCCAAAGATAACCAAAAGAAATACTTAGACAATTCCCCTGAGAGCTGGCAACACTTGTTAGGACCCCAGCTACAAATGTAGTGCAACCCACATCTCCATCTAGATGTATTTTTGGGACCCCCACCCCAACGTGATGGTTGGTTGTTAAGCCAAACTCCTAGGACACAAAATTAGACAAATGAGGCAGTAGCTATTCCTGGGCAAGAAATGATCAATAATCAATATTTTCCTGCCAATCTGAATTTGGAAAGGAAGAGACATGAAATTTTACCTTCTCTCTACTGGGTACCATAAGTAGAAATCTGGGAGAGCTGAGTTTGTTATTTATTCTTATCCTTTGCAGACTACTGGTTTTCCCAGAACGTCATCTGCAGGTTCCAGGTGGGGTGCCCCAGTGAGTTCTCCTCCTGGTCCCCAGAAAGTACAGAGGAGGAAAAAGCAATTTTTTTCTGTCTCTTCTTTATACTGAGTGCTTGGCTGAAACCACCTTTTCTCTAGGGCAGTTCGTAAATGGATAATCCTATCTAAGGTGGTTAAAAATTCTCCACTGAAGCCACCGTAATTGAAAATTATCTTTGGTAAGGTTACCTACTTGTCCAGCTTTAAAACAAAATTTTATTCACCTGAGCCCTCCCACTGGCCCCGCCCCCAGCCCAAGCCCGGACCCAATCCGGTTTTTAAGTCAGACCCAGTCAGACCTGGGATTGCTGGGCGTTTCTAAGTTGGGGCTGGTCTATTAGGTCTGATTTCCAGAAGTAGTGCAATGGGTCACCGTAGGGGAAGAAATGCCCAAATGAAGTCCTGAGGCTCCGTATAGAAGCTGCAGATGGAGGATCTAAGAGGGATGTTCTTATCACCTCTGTAGGTGCCCGAAGCAGCGAGAAATCAGCAAACTCAAGAGGCTGAACAGGTAGCTTACCTTTCGTTTCTTGTTGCTCCTGGGGATTGTTGGGGGTCTCCTTCGATTCTGTCTTTGACATCAGAACTTTAAAAAAATAAACTGAGGCGTAAGAGTTTGAGTAAAAATCAACTTAAATCGGCAGTGCCAAAGCGGAAGTGGTTAGGAGAACTTTATAGGCTGGAGTTCAGGGACAGACTTTCACAGTCAAAAGCCTCAAGCAAGGTCAGGAAATGATTGATGGGCTACAGCTGAAAGCCTAATCAGCTGTTGGTGATTGGTTGTCCTTAGCATTTTGATTTCGTAGTGTTGAGTTATTTACAGGCTTACTTTGGTTTGCTTATGTCAGTCACCATAGCATTAGAGCCATGTCAGTCAAATGTCTTCCTTAATTAATTTAGCACTTATTTAATTAATGTAATGAATTTAACACCTCCTTATTCCACAAGTGCAGTGTTTTTGATTTGGAAGTCATTTTTGTAAGCTGAGCAGAAACTAGAATGTCTAGAGCACTGGTATTGTCTGTTCAGAATTAAGCGGGATATTTTTAAAAGTCCATAAAGTGTATTATACCAGCATTTGTCTTCTAGGAAAATTATGAAAGGTTTTAAAAAATTCATTTCCTTGGTGTTGGTAAGTGTGTGGTGTGGGGGAGGGGGTCACCAATCACTGACTTACGGGAATGCATAGTGCTGAGGAACTGAAGAGACTTGAAACTTTGAAACCTCTTCTTACCCATTTAACATTTTATGCTAAGGGTTATCATTGGACAGCCAGATATATTTCGAAGGATATTATCTAAGGAATCGTTTAAAATAAGGGCAATTTGAAAATAGTCATTTACCTTTAAGAGTTTAATAACATCAAAATGTTGAAGTATTATATAGCCCTAAAAATGTATCTTTTTAAAGAACATATAAGAATATGGAAATATTTTTCAAAAGTACATATAGCCTTATTTATTTCTTTTATTTTGACAAAGATACAGAGAGCAAGTCAGGGGGAGAGACAGAGAGGGGAGGAGACTGAATCTCAGGCAGGCTCCATGCTGTCAGTGCAGAGGCCAGTGTAGGGCTCAAACTCATGAACAAGGATATGATGACCTGAGCCAAGACCAAGAGTCTGATACCTAACCAAGTGAGCCACCCAGGTGCTCCGATTTTTTTTTTTTTTTTAATGTACCACAGAACATTAAGAAAAAGGTGAGAGCGACATACAAGGATATGTTAATAGTGACTAGTTCTGGGGAAACGGATAACAAAACATTTGTATTTTCTTATTTTTTTCCATAGTTTTCTAACTTTCTACTATAATTTTATATTACTTAAAAAAATTTTTAACATTTATTTATTTTTGAGACAGAGAGACAGAGCATGAGTGGGGGAGGGGCAGAGAGAGAGGGAGACACAGAATCCGAAGCAGGCTTCAGGCTCTGAGCTGTCAGCACAGAGCCTGACTCGGGAGTCGAACTCATGAACCATGAGATCGTGACCTCAGCCGAAGTGGGTGCTTAACCAACTGAGCCACCCAGGTGCCTTTTATATTACTTTTACAATGAGAAAGTAAATAAGGAAGAAAACAACTGAGCAGATATTAGAATGTGATACTTTTTTGGCCAGATTGAGATGCTTGTCTTGGATGTTAAGCCATCTTTTTCTTACCAAAAATGTGAATACCTTTTTTTTGAGTTTATTTATTTATTTTGAGAGAGAGGGAGGGAGAGAGTGTGTGTGTGTGCATGCACCCATGAGTGGGGGAGGGGCAGAGGACTAGGGAGACAGAGAATTGCAAGCAGCCTCAGCAATGTCAGTGCAGAACCTAAGGCAGGGTTTGAACCCATGAACTATGAGATCATAACGTGAGCTGAAATCAAGAGTCAGAGGCTTAACCAACTGAGCCACCCAGGCACCCCCCAAAATGTGAGTATCTTATTGTTTATGAGGATTTAATATCCTCCAGAGGAAGATGGTGCTATTTACATCAATTATGGACAGTCAACATGAAGAGGAAAACTACCGTGAGAAACAAAAAACACTATTTTTTCCACTACTATTTAGATTAC
The DNA here is from genome assembly GCF_007474595.2 of Lynx canadensis. NCBI lineage: Eukaryota > Metazoa > Chordata > Mammalia > Carnivora > Felidae > Lynx > Lynx canadensis. The sequence goes on along the minus strand of NC_044303.2, from coordinate 182,208,519 downwards.
CTTTTCAGATTCTGTTGATGAAACATTCCTCATTTCATATAATTATTAATTTTAAAAATTACTAAATCTTTTTGGTCTACATTTTAGGGGAGTATGATGTATTAAATAGTATGTGTTAAAAAGAAGTTTGTAAGTCTTGTTTTATAAAAGCCTCAATTACTTTGGAAGAACAAGCTGGCTTTTAAAAAAAAAGTGAAGCGATATGAAATTCAGAGGAAAGACTTATCACTGTAGTTATCATTGTGGGCAGAGTGCATAAGGGAAAGCATCAGAGAATGGATGGCATAGAATGAGCCGTGAATAATGGCTAGGGATTTGATAAGCTCACTGCAGAATAATAACACAGACTACTTATTGAGGGCCTATTACATACCAACTACTGAGCTAGACTTTCACTGTAGCCACTTCAAAACATTTACCACAGTGTTATCCAGGAGCTGATATCATCTCATTTTACAGATGAAGGAAAGTAAGACTCAGAGATATTAAACAACCTTTCTAAGGTTAAATAGCTGAAGAATGATGGCGGAAGGATTCAATTACCATTCTCTTCCTGCCCCTCCTCCCTCTACCCTCCCTTCTCTTCCTTCTCCTCATTGAGTCCTTGTGACAGGCATAGAATGTTATTCCATGGTCACCTCTCTAAGTGTTGGTTTCTACTGCAAAAATGGTGTTAAAGTGGCTTTCCCAGGGTTGCAAAGTAAATGGTGGTGCTTAGAGCTGAGGTTTGATCAGTGACTGCTCTTAAACATGCTCTGTGAGCTTGAGCATGTTACTAAACTTTTTAGGGCTACGGGATCCCATGTGCAAAAGTGCTTTCTTCATGGGCTCTTGGGAAGATTCAATTACTTGTTATGTGTAAAAGTGCTTAAAACAGGGCCAGGCATACAGTAAGTACTTGATGACTACTTTTTAGATGATTATTATTAACAGCAGCAACAGTGTCATCATTATTTATGTTATTATTGTAGCTTTGTTACCAACCCCCCCCCCCCCGCAAAAAACAAAAATGAGTATCACCAGTGGTACAGGAGGACGTTTCAATAACTAGTGAAACAAAACTGAGAAGTTACTCCCATGTCAACTTTATCTGACATATCCATTACTTCAAGGAGAGCATCTCAGTTTATGTCTGCTCTGGCCTTAACCACTCTCTTACATTTGCTAATTTCCCTATTCTAGGAAAAACATGGCGACTCATACTCAGAGCTTTCATTAGCTAATAGTATCTAGTTTGAAATTAGGAGCATTTGAAAAATTAAATTTATTTGACAGCTACGCTCTAATCATAGCAAATCATATGTGGGTTGTTGTTGTATTTAAGGTTTTTATAATTGACTTTTAAGATAATGTGTGTAGGAAACTAAAATTCACTAAGATAAATAAAAATACTAAGAAATAATGACAATGGTATGAGATCGTGGCCATTGGGAAGGTAATGATGGAAATAGGGTGGAAAATTCTACTCTATAGGAAGCTGGCAAACAAATGGAGTGAGCAGAGTCCAGGGAGGAACCACTGTAATCAGAATGGAGGGTTTACATAGGGAATTAGTGGGGCAGACGGTTGGTAAAGCTCTCATTTTTCTCATTTCACTATGTGAAAAACATTTCACTATGGAGTGCTGTCCATGAGGCAGCACTGGTCTGCAGGCTATCATGGGGGATTCTCTTCTAAACCACAGCATTCATGTGAGGGCTCTAAGTGACCACTTCTCTTTGTGACTTATATTGAAGACATCTTTTTGGAATAGCCAATTTTATTCAGGCTTTCCACATTATGAATCTAATCTCCTGGAGGGCAGCAGCTGTGTCTGAATTCCTTTTACTTAAATCCTCAGTGTCTAAAGAACTGCTTGGGAGGCTATAGGTGTCCAAGAAATATTTTCTGAGTGACTGAGTAAACTCTATCCACTGAGGGTCTTTTACCAAGTTCATTTTGTTTGTGTGACTATATCTAAGAACTTTGGGATTGGTGTAGAGAGAAAAAGTGAATTAATTCAAAATTTAATTGCTATTTGACCTTCAATGAGGTCAGTAGTGGCCCTGTAGAAGTGTTGTGGAGACCCGCCACTGTCAGATGAAACATTAGTAGCACAAATTGAAATATTAAATCGATTCAAGAGGCCTAAAGCACACATAGTTGTCACTCCTGGCATGGCATATAAGGGGCTTTGGGAGAGGAAATGTTACTGACCACTGAATTTCCTTAAAGGGCCACATCAGTTTTAATCATCAAGAACTTTCATGGATTAACAGTACTGGGGTGGAAAAACATGTCAGTAGGGTAATGAAGAGCAAAAAGATGATGCTCCCACATGGTGACAGTGCTACTTTAACAAAACTCAAAGCAGGATGATTCAGAAACAATTTTGTACTATGTGTATGTGTGTTCCAAGTCAAGGCTGTCAAGGGAAATTCTTTCAGAAAAGCTACCTCCGTGCTCTAGTCCATCCCTCTAGAGCTTCCTCTTACATAAATCACATACTAAGCATCATCAATTTAGATAAGGACATATAAAATTAGCCATTTGTAGGGTAATTCTGCTTTTGGTGTGTTTCCTAATCCAGGTATAAGAAATGGTAGTGAATTTTTGTAGGGGGAGAGGAAGGTTATAGATACTTTGTGATAAAAGATGCCACATCACACTTAACCAAATTCTTTGCACAGTGGTAAGTTTCAACTGCCATGACTACTTGGTCAAACAAAATCCCTTTGCCTATACTGAGTAATATTTTGAAAGTATATTTGTGTAACATCTAGGATTTTGCCTGTATCTACCCATACGCTCTCCTGTTGTGGGATTGCTTCAGAGAGCCATTTTAGGTCTTTATGTATACATAACAGATTGAGACTGTTCCCAAAATGTAGATATATTGTAAATCAGATGTTAAAATTCAGTAATAGCAACAATAGTAATAATAAATTCTGGAACTTAATAATAGCTAACATATGGCAACCACGTAATATCATGGGCCAGCTCTGATAAGGATTACATATACATATCTCATTTGATTCACACAACACTGCATGGAACATTCCAGACTGAAACCTTCTGTACTCCCTAAAACTTTTCTTAACCAATCAGACTTAACTAAATTTTTTCTCAGTTTCCATCTCCTGATGAAGGTGGACCCAGTACTGAAATAGCACTTATTTCACAGTATAATTCATGGTAGCATTATATTTAGTATAAAACAGAAAGACCCAAATTTGTGTCAGTATCAGAACCCAGGCTTATATTCCATATTGTGTATGGCAACTTTATGAATAAGTGATACTCAATGAATGTCTTGATAGGACATTATAGAGGAAAAAAGGTATTACACATACACTTTTATTTTATGGGCTGTTAGTCACATCACCTACAACTTCTTTAACGTAAAGGCCCTAGTAGATAATTTGCCTGACTCAAATATGATACATTTATTTATTATAAAATTTATCAATTCTAGATCATGAACTCCCAATTGCTCTTTTGTATTATTGAAGGAGACCTTAAGTGATGAAGACACTTCCCTGACCTTGGAGTGACTTCAGGAAACAATTTGAAGACAAGACACAACAGCATTTAAGAAAAGCTCAACATAAATTTGAATGCACTCCAAAGAGGGAGTAGTTGTCACCGTGGTGATCTTTTTCTTTCCTAGACTGAGCTCAGAATGAAAGGGGAGGAGTTTTCAAAGGAAAGATGCTGAAATAGGTGGACCAAAAACCTGGATACAATATGTAGCTCTTATTAGAAATATGGTGCTTAGCTTGAAATTTTGAACCCATGCTTGGGATCAGATACTCAAGATAATTATTGTTAAGTAGCCCGAGAAAGCCCCATTCTATTGTTAAAATATTTGTAAGTAATTAGAAAGTTATCTTGTTAATATCACTACAGTGCTAAAAAGCATTATACTCACGCTGGCCTTTCTTTAACAAACATTTGGAATATTTATTATTCCTATGCAATGTGCAAAGTGCATTACATCCATTATTTCTTTTAATACCTACAAAAAATCTATGCTGTAGATACTATAATCATTCCCATTTTAAAGATGTGGAAACTAAGGCAAGTGAAACAAACTGTCTTTTGACTTTTGGTTTGGATCTGATTTTAATCTTTTTTTTTTTTTTTTTTTTTCTTTTCAGTGAGGTTTCCTTAGAAAAAATGAGGTAAATAGTCACTTGAGCACTGACTCTTGATTTCAGCTCAGTTCATGATTCCAGGATTGTGGGATTGAGCCCTGTGTCAGGCTTGGGGCTGAGTATGGAGCCTGCTGGAGATTCATATTCTCTCTCTCTCTCTCTCTCTCTCTCTCTTTCCCTCTCTGCTCTTTTTCCCCACTTGTGCATATTCCCTCTCTCTCAAAAACAAACAGATAAATAAGAACATCCTCATGGAGCTTGCTGTCTAGTGGTTTGCCTAGGTCACACAGCTAATAAGTAGCAAGTAGCTGATCTAAGAGTCAAACCAAGGTTCAAACTCACAAACCCCACCATAAATAACTAGACTCTGCGTAACAAAGCATTATGTCAATATTATGATGTTAGAAGCTCTGTTTATGACTGGCCAAACCTACAGGTCAATGTTTGGATGATATAGGTAGAAAGACTACTGGCATGAGTCTGGAGTACTCACAGCTGTCATTAGCTGTGTGCCCCATTTTGATAATTTCATGAATCAACTACCAAGAGGGTAGCTTTTTTTCCTATTACATATTACCCAGAAGTCTTTCTGGACTTCTGGCAATTTCTATCAGCCACAAGTGGAGGATGATTCTCTTCTAGTTAGGCAGGGCCTTCCTCTTAAACTGAACATATGAAGCAGACATTTATCAAAACCAACCCTGGCTGCCATTGTGGTGACAGATGTCACAGCTAGACCTCCCTCAAACAATCCTGGAATGACTCTCTGGAATTCTCTGTGTGCCAACAGTCATTTTCAAACACAACAATTTTTTGCTTATGCTTTTCCCCTTGCTTTCCATGTGACCTTCATCATCTAGTTCTTTCCTCAGTTACTCTAATTTCTAATTTCTAATAATTGTGGGGAAGAATTATTTCCTTTTAGAGAAATCGCTGAGACTCTGGCAAAATTACTATTAGGTATTGTTGGTTAACATTTGGGAACATTGACCCTCTGCCTTATGGCCCCTCAGGTACTGGTATTGTTCACTTTTTAACCACAAACAAAACAAACAAAGAAAAACAACTTCTTTTGTTTCCTTTTCAGATACTTAAGGGATTTCTAGCCAGTATCTTCATTTCCCTGAAGGAAATGCATGGGAGCCAGCTGCTAAGTGCTGGTGTTTGCATGCACCTGTTTGTTTATTTTTTAAAATGTAATTGGGAATATGCCTAGAACCATGAGTCTGTTTCTGTAGTGCACTCTAAGCAGATTTAGGCACACAGAAGACAATCACAGCCTGGTATTGTGCATTTCCTGCATGCATAGTTCTCTATTTGGCATTTTGCAAAGATATAATGATCAGAAATGCCTGGAACACAAACTTTAAATGGGGAGATGAGGTACTAAAAAGTAACCAAAAACATTAACTCCATATTAGGGATTGCAACACTCTTTATCATTGGCTTTTAATACCGGCTATACTTTCAAATCATCTAGGAAACTTTGAAACGCACACACTCAGCCTGGTATCTACCACTAGTGGTTGTGATTTAATTGGTTGGGGGTGTGGTCTACATACTGATATTTGGCAGAAGCTATGCAGGCAATATTATGTAACTGGCCCTAGAACCATCTCAAGGCCTGCCTTTCCCAGGTCATCTCTGGGTATCTGCCTCCATACTCCTTTGTTGCAGTCAACTGTTCTGCTTTCTGTCTGAGCATACAAAGCTCATTCCTTCTTGATAACCTTAGTTGTATCCTTTCCCTTCTACAGAAATGCTCATTACCTAGATCTTTGCATGGCCACTTCATTTGTGCCATTTAGCTCTCAGCTTCCATGTCATCGTTTTGGAATCTATATGAGCAGACTTTCTGGAACTGTGCATTGCTGAATGACGGTGGCCATAAACAGGGGCACCACCTTTCCTATCAATATTTTCTCCAATTTCTCTCAAATCAACTGTTTTTTTTTTTCCAAGTTACTAAAGGAAACCAACTTGTTTATTTAATTAATTAATTTAATCAATCTTGAATCATTGAAAAGTAGGGACCAAGAGAGCAGGGACTTTCTCTGCCTTCAGTTCAGTATTGTATTTATGGTACCTAGAATAGTACCTTGCACCCAGTAAACATTTGTTAAATGAATGGTCTGTGTGTGGTACATGAAGCTGAGAATCTCTGCTATAAGGCAGTGCTGTAAGGTAGTTGAAGTTCATAAGGAAATGTTAATGGCTGAGGTAAGGTTCTGAGTGGATTTCAAATAAAGAGAGTGGTCCTGACAAGATGTTGGAAGGCTACTCTTTGTAAGGGGGAATAATCTCTCTTAGATGCTGAAGCAAGTCATCTCAGAATACAGCAAGCTTGTTACCTTGGCGAGGATGAACAAGTGATGATTAAAATTAGCTTGATCTCATGATCTGATATAATCATCCAAACTGAACACAATATTTGGAAATAGATCACAATTGATATCTAATGCAAATATTTCTAAATGATATTATCATAACTGGTGGAGAGCCTGCAGTGTCCCTAGTTCTCATGAAAACTTTGAAAGCTGTATCTTGATTTTTTTTTTTTAATTTTTTTTTTTCAACATTTATTTATTTTTGGGACAGAGAGAGACAGAGCATGAACGGGGGAGGGGCAGAGAGAGAGGGAGACACAGAATCGGAAACAGGCTCCAGGCTCCGAGCCATCAGCCCAGAGCCCGACGCGGGGCTCGAACTCACGGACCGCGAGATCGTGACCTGGCTGAAGTCGGACGCTTAACCGACTGCGCCACCCAGGCGCCCCTGTATCTTGATTTTTAATTAATATGCTGAGAAAGGTGAGAAGCAGTTAATGATGATAATAAACTTCTAGTATTTATTGAGTGCATCTCAGTGCTGGGCATTGGACTACATATTTATATTTGTGATACAATTTTAACTCTCACAACAAACTTAGGAGGTGATTTATATCCACAATTTACCACCAACAAAACTGAGACTTAGGAAAGCCAAGCAATTCACAGAAGTCTCATCCCATTTAAGTGGTTGAAATGTAATTTGAACCCAGAATCATGGACCCCAAAGCTGTTACAGTCACCTAAAATGCTGCACTGCTCAATTTGTGACCTTGATGATGGTCTGTCTTCAATACTAATTGCATTTTACTAAGTTAGAATTTCAATAGAAAGTACAGAAAGCTTTCAGATTACAAATTCTTATAAACTTTTTATTTTTTGAAGTCCAGCGTTTGCAGCTGAAAATATGTTTTCACAAAGGAAGAGTGTTAGGAGACATCACCAGGTCACTGAGTCCAAACTTTGTAAAACTTGGAATATTTTCTTAAGAAAAATAAAGTACTTTTATCTTGCACATTGTTTTATATATTAAGGGTGATTAAAATTTTTTTAATGTTTTCTGTTTATTTTTGAGAGAGAGAGAGAGAGAGAGAGAGAGTATGAGCTGGGCAGGGACAGGGAGAGAGGGAGACAGAATCCACAAAGCAGACTCCAGACTCTGAGCTGCCAGCACAGAGCCTGACAGGGGACTCGAACCTGTGACTCATGATATCATGACCTGAGCCGAAGTTGGATGCCCAACAGACTGAGCCACCCAGGCGCCCCAAGGGTGGTTTTTAATTATGGCAATAGCATGTAACATTTAAAAAGTACATTAAGAATTTGCCTATGTTTTAATGTTATGCTAATATTTAAGCAAAATATTACTACCAAGAAAGGCTCAAAAAGTGCTCAATTTTTAGCTAATACTTAAATTGAATGCTGATGCCTGGTTAATGATTTAATTAGAGCCAGTAAAAAAAGATGTTTGGGTGATTTTAGATGGATGCCAAAGGAGATTAGGGATTCTTTCAAAGAATTTAGGTGGATTGCAATTATTTTTATTACATGTGATTTCATTTCAAACTGGATTATTTTTTTTCTTTTTGTGTGAAGGTATCATTCCTCTTCAAGCATTGTGATAGAACAAGTGAGATTATGGGAGGGTTTGAACAGGAGGTGCGTGTCCAGGGCATATGGAAATGGAAGTACATTTGGTGTATTGTGGAGCATCAGACATTGAAGATAGAGGAGGAGGGATGAACATGGAAAGGATTTTAAAAGAAAAAAATGTGTTTGGGTTAGGTCCAGTGGCCAACTACCTTGGTTTGGATCAGTTGTTTTCCAGTGTCTGGACAGCTGGCCAAGGGTCTGCAGGTGAGATTGGAGCTAGGTGAAGAGAAGGCATGAGCTGTCTCAACTCCACACAGGAGCTTGTCTGCAAGGCCCCTGTGTTTCTAACTCAGGGGAGGGGCTGCTTTCTCTTTAGTCATAGAGGATTGACAGATTATATAAAAAGGCAATTCCTGTTGAATTCAGGTACCAGTACAAAGAAAGTACCAGTTCCTGATAATCAGCCTCAATTGATATTGAGTGCACAGGTGGGCCTATTTTTCTTTTTTTTTAATGATTTATTACTGTCAGAGAAGAACGGTAATAAACCATTCTAATGTATTTCCTTTAAAAAGTGGAGCTACTGCTGGTTTGTTTTTAAAACAAATAGTTAATTCAAAACCAACAGAATTCTCCTTTTTAAAAAAAGATGGTAGTTGCTTATTTACTTCATTTCAAAGGTTTTTTTTTTTTTTTTAATTCAGTCTCCCTAGCAACAGAGACATCTGTCTCTATTCTCTTAGTCATTAAAGCCAAAGAAAGTAGCTGCTTCAAAAATAATAAAGGCAATTTCTATGAATTGGGTAACTGTTAATTGTTGCCAAGAAATCTTAGTGAGATAATGAGGCATACAGCAATTGACAAAGATCTTTTCATTGATGTATGAGCTTCCAGCTAGCCCATGGTGGTTAGCTAATATATACAGTACCATCGATGAGGTATTGTGTGATTCACTATGTAACGCACATAGAGAAGTGATCTTTACTCTTTCTGATTTCTTTCAGAAGTATGCCTTGCTGTGATTTTTCTGATTGCTTAGTAACTAATCATAACTCGTGATTCTAGAGAATGTATTTGCCCATTACATTTCATGAAAGTAGAAAGGTTTGAAGCATTCACAATGGAGATCAATGCGACAAATAGTATAGTAGTTGGTGGTGGTGTTAAAACACAATATACTTTTTATTTGGGTTGTAGATTCTGCAAAACCATTTGAGTGAAAATACTTAAAATTGCACTCGATTCTAAAATGTATATTGGCATTTGTGCTAAAACTGTTTGCAGGCCCCTTATAATGAAACCCCAATCACCCTCTACAATAGCTTCGCTAATAAACACAAAACAGTTTGTCAACGCTTTCTGCTTTCCCAGCAGCCAAGGAAGCAAATTATATTAAGTCAGTATTTTTCATTATTGGCCCTGTGTTTGGCACATGCCTGGCTGTATGTGAAACTACTGTTAAATGGGTAATAACAGAAGGAGAAACCAAGCGTATAAAAACAGCTTTTTGTGATTTTTTTTTTTAATCAGGAAATATGCCTCCGATAACCAGATGTGGAATAGCTCATCGTGTTATTGGCCCCATAAGCCTATTTTAGTTTCTTAAAGGAGGTTGGGGAGGGAGGATTACAAATGAGAGTATAAAAAATGCTGAATCTTGTTTCAAAATTTGGATGTTTATAAAATTTACATATGCATGGATAACTATCAAGGAAAATATAATGGATATTAAATGTATATCAATTTTAGTAGAAACATGAATACAAATTTTGCTTCTATTGGCGGATGTGTGGTGTACTTATAGTACAGATAAGAAACATAAACTAAAATATGGTTTTAACCTCACAATGACATTTATTTCATGTCAAACTGTAGGTATATATAGTTTGGTACATCATACAAGTAATTAAGGCATTGCTGGTTGGAAATAGGGTAAGATCTTGGAATAAAAATGTAGACATAGTTAAGCAAATCTTTTTAGATTTGGGATATTTTTATCATTTGTGAAGTATTTTCTTTAAAAATCCTCTAAATACAGATATTTCTAGTAAATGCTTGTGAATATAAATGAATAAAAGACATTATCTTGTATAAATTACAGTATTCATCTGCATAATTTCGCACTGTTAAGGTGACAAACTGTTAATTTCCTTTCAAGATGCCTTTAATATAATGAAAGTAGAAAGAATTTTCCCAACAACCAAGTAGAAATAGGCTTGACTAGCTGTTGGTGACTTTTTATCAAAAGTTTAAAAAATTCAGTGTAAAGAAAATCTTGGCACTTGATGTAGCATTTATAACATACTCTGGAGGATCTCAAAGTTACAGTACTGGCTTTGTTGATCAAGTTGTAGCATATTGTCTATCAGCATGTCACTTAACAGCAGGTGGAGGCCTTGAAATGAATATTTGCCTCACACAATGGCCATGTACAGCACTTATCTCTTTCTCCAGATGAGAGATTAGGAAGCTGTGGCCTATGGACCACATTTGACCCACTGTCTGGTTTTAAACAGTCTGTGAACTGAGAAATAATTTTTTACATATTTTTCAATCATTGGGGGAAAAGTCAAAAGAAGAAAAATAGTTTGTAAAATGTGAAAATTATACAGAATTAATATTCTGTGGGGTTTTATTGGGACAAAGCACACCCACTTGTATACATATAGGATGTGGCTTCTCTTTTGCTCCAGCCACAGAGTAGTTGTGGCAGAAATGCTTGGGGGTACAGAACCTAAAATAGTGACTTTGTGGCCCTTTCAAGAAAATGTTTGCTGATATCTGCTCTAGATTTAGGTTATAGCATCAGAGTGAATCCAACAAAATGTGACTAATAAAACATGTTCTAACGGCTAATAAATGCAGTTAACATTTTATAAGAACCTGGTTTCCCCAGGGAGTGTGCTAAATATTTTGTGTGGCTCTTCCCCCTGAATTCATACACCGGCTCTGCCAGGTGGATACTGCAATCATTCCCATTTAATAGACGAGAAAACAAACCTAAAGGAAAGGCTTGCACATAGCCACACAAACAAGATGTGAGGGAGCTAGGATTTGGAACTAGGTTTGTCTGAGGGCAAAAGTCATATTTTAACAAAAGCACTATAGTCATCTCTAAAATTAGGATCCCTTACAGATGAATGCCAAAAAAAGAAGCACTTCTTGGGGGGGGGGGGGACAACAACAAAGGAAATGAGCAGACATTTCCTTAACAAAGAAATACAAATTCTTTCTTAGATAGCTGTTAATTTAGGGAGGGAGGTGAGTGAAATGATTGAAGCTCTATGTGGTTTTCGGACTTGCAACCTGAGATTTGGATTTCCTTTCCCCACAAATTACGGTTAATGATTTGGCAGGGTCTCCAGAGTTTCTGAAACACAACCTTCAGGCCACCATTCTGGCATTTCTGCTGGCTGGAGCATAATTGTGTGGCTACCACAAGATTGGGAGAACCGTGTTACTCTAGTGGACTTTTCTACGAAAGAGAATTCACGGGGAAAATCAAAACGTTGTTATGACAAGGAGAAAGAGCGGTCCTCTTAACTGGTCACCTGGGACATGATTCTGTGGTACTGGGAAAGTCACTTAAGCCAGATTCATTCTTACAACCCAGGATTCCACGGAAGCAAGCACTCATGGGGGAGGTTCTAAAGGCTGTAGGCCACTTCTTTACTTATCCCCTTTTTCTGGTTCTGTCTTTTGTGCCAGACTTTGTATGAGCTAGGATTCTAATTTTAAGAAATCTAAGTAGACAAGGAATATATTGGAAGAATGTCAGGTAGTTTCTAGAATGATCAGGAAGCCAGGAGAACAAGGTTGATAAAGGAGGTAAGAACAGCAGATTTGGCAACAAGAGGCATAAGGTTGACCTTACCAAAGAATTGGGCTAACTGGGACAGTGTCACTAGTATTAATGCTATTGAATGTGGCCACCTTGATCAACTCTTGACCTCTCCCTTCACCTTTGTGTCTTTTGTAGAAATTCACAGTCATGGATGGGAATAGTGAATTGCCCAAGTTATAGACTAAGTGCCTTATGTTACTAGCCAGGTGTAAGAAGGAAGGGCCAGGTGGACTCCTTCCATTTCCATAGTGGGAGGAAAAGGGTTTGGATATCATGTAGACAAAATGGAAGTGAATTTATCAGTATATTTGGTGAAAGCCTGGAATAAAAGATGATTTTCCTAGTCCTTGCTCACAGGAGAGATTGATCCATAGTCCTCAAACTGCTGTGTTATCTCTGGGCAGTGTTTCTTGAAAAGCGCAGTCAAGGGATTGCTTACTGACCCCATGGATGATGAGAAATGCCCTATGACATCTTGTAAGAGTAGAGAATGGTGATGCCTCAGCTGAGTTTCAGATGGTAAATATAAATATTCAGGACACAAAAAGGAGGTAATAATGCATTGCAGCAGGATTTTGGCAAAAAGCCAGTAATTACAAAAATTAAAATGCTGCTAATTTGATAGCATATTTAAAGTTTTAAAAATCCTTCCAAGTGGAGACTTCCGGTTTTAATTTTATATATAATACAGCTTTACTGAGGGATAATAAATTACACCAATTTAAAGTGTACAATTTGATGAGTTTTGACATATGCATATTCCCATGAAACCTTCACCATAAGCAATTACATTAGCTTCAAACTTTCTTTGTGCATCCCACCTCTACCTCCATTCACAGGAGACCACTGTTGTGCTTTCTATCACTGTATATATACAAACATATACACAATATATACCATATATATGTATATATATATATATGGATTTTCTAGAATTTTATATGAATGGAATCATCCATCATTATATACTATTTTGGGGGATGTGTGATTTGGATTCTTGTGTGAGGAGTTTGGCCTACAATGTTGTGTGAATCAATAGTTCATACTTTTTCATTGCTCTTCATAATGCTCACAGAAGAAATGGAATAGGTAGCTACATCACTTGTCACTATCTAAAATCTAACACTAATTTTTTCAATATATTTATACAGTCCACTGAGAATGAATGAAAAAACTCCTCCAAAACTGATCATTTGAAATGGTTTGAGTAAGCATTATACTCCTTGCATAGGTCACCTGGAAGGAACCTGAGTGAATTCACTGCAGGTTGATTTTTTTATCCTTTTAAGTCAGGAAACCAAATCTAATCCACAGGTGGGGAAAGTCTCTGTAAACCTCAGCTGCTGTGATTTAAAATTAGCTAAGCCAGGGGCGTCTGAGTGGCTTAAGTCAGTTAAGCGTCCGACTTCAGCTCAGGTCATGATCTTATAGCTTGTGAGTTCGAGTCCTGCGTCAGGCTCTGTGCTGACATCTCAGAGTCTGGAGCCCACTTCAGATTCTGTCTCTGTCTCTCTCTGCCCCTCCCTGGCTCATGCACTGTCTCTCTCTCAAATATAAGTAAACATTAAATAAATAAAAAATAAAATTAGCTAAGTCATTTTTAGGAACAAATGAATTTCCTTACAAAATGAGATATTCTTGGAATTTGTTGGGCAAGGTATGTTAAATCTAAATTTAAACACTTATAAATTAGCAAATATTTCATGGGCTTCTGATATGTGCCACATACTGAACTTGGTAGCAGAGATACAGAGATGACAAATAGATGGTCCCAGATCTGGAGAGACTTCTAGTGTAATAAGGGTACATGGTTACAGAAGGTGTATATGTTAATTTACAAACAACTACTTATTGAGTATCTATTATATGCCAGGTCTTGAGTTAGACCCTATGGAAATGGCCCCCTTCCTTCAATCTCAGAACTTGATTTCCAGTGGAAGAGATAACTGATAAGTAAGCTCATAAGTGAACAGGATTACTTTAGATTATAGAAATTTTATAATGGAAAAAAAGCAGGGTGACGGGGTAGTAATTTAGGAAGGCCATTTTATAGAAAGAAATCATGAACAGTTTTGCTGAGGAGCAGGAGAGTTGGGGCAAGAACGTTTGGGGAGGCACGGAGAATTGCAAGCACAAAGACTGCTGTGGGGCAGGGCCTTCCCAATTAGCTGGACACGAAGAAGGAGGATTTGTCTGGAAGGGGTGAATCAGTGAAGAGTGACTTGAAGTCAAGGTGAAGACATAGGCAGGGGAGATCCTGTAGGGCTTTAGCAGCGATGGGCAAGATCTGGGTTTTTCAATTTTTATTAGGTGAACCAGGGAGCCCTTCGAGGAATTTAAAGGAGAGAATACCTGTTTTTCCCCCTGTCTTTAAATTTTTATTTTATAAGTGAGTTCAAGGTAACATAATAAAAATAAACCCTATTCATACAATAAAATGAGCAGATCTTACGTGTTCAGACTGAGTTTTGATAGTTATACTCAACTTACCTGATAACCACCGTCCCTACTGAGATACAAGACATTTAATTCAATTTTGGAGAAGTTCCCTTGTTGCCTTTTCAGGTATGCTTTTATTTTTATTTATTTTTTTTATTTTTTTTTATTTTTTTAAATTTTTTTTTTTTCAACGTTTATTTATTTTTGGGACAGAGAGAGACAGAGCATGAACGGGGGAGGGGCAGAGAGAGAGGGAGACACAGAATCGGAAACAGGGTCCAGGCTCCGAGCCATCAGCCCAGAGCCTGACGCGGGGCTCGAACTCACGGACCGCGAGATCGTGACCTGGCTGAAGTCGGACGCTTAACCGACTGCGCCACCCAGGCGCCCCTTATTTTTATTTTTTAATGTTTATTTATTTTTGAGAGAGAGAGAGACAGAGCACAAACTGGGGAGGGGCAGAGAGAGAGAGGGAAACACAGAATCCGAAGCAGGCTCCAGGCTCTGAGCTATCAGTGCAAAGCCTGATCCCGAGCTCCAACCTATGAACTGTGAGATCATGACCTGAGCCAAGTTGGACACTTAACTGACTAAACACCCAGGTGACCCCTGATTTGTTTTTTCAAAAGATTAACACTGAGAACTCTGGTAGAAGGTTCACCTCTGTATTGTTACCTGACTATATTTTCCTCTCCATAATTGTAATGCTTTTTAAGGGTCGCCATTTTTGTTTGTTTGTTTTGTTTCTGGCTCCTATGGGCCATAGGCCTTCTGATCACTCTCTTTCAAGCATTCTTAGGTACTTTATTTTCAAGGTCACTTCCTAGTGAGATTTTGGTCTCTACCTGACCAAACTCGAGTAAGGCATAAGCCTCAGCTCAAATCCTAACTTTTCATAAAGCCTGAAGCCTATAATTAATCCATTCCAGACTGGTTTGTGTTCTCTGAACACGGAGGAAGTTCCTCAGCTACTCCATATTGAGTTTTTATTTATACTATCTGGTAAAAGGGTATAGAAAAAGAGATGGCTGCAATGGGAATAAATATAGTAAATAATTTAGAGAAAATAATAATGATGATAATATAGAGGGGAAAGGCAGGTAAATTCTGTCTCAGTGCAGCTTTGTAATTGTTAAAGGGAAAGTCTTATGCAACATGTGTAGACTTGGTCCAGACACACTGCAGCCTTGGTTTTGTAAAACTGCTGAAATGGTTTGGTTTTTTTCTTTATCTTGCACTGTGGTCGTTTTTGTCCGCAATCTAGTCAGCGAGTCATGAAGGCTTATACACTCCAGAGAACGCTGGATGCCTTTCTGCTGGATTCAGACTTCACTCTCTGCTGCCTTGTCATCCATCTAAATGCTAACTAATACCTTTTTTCTAGAAAGTCAAACGCTCAAGGCATTGGCTTGTCAATGGTGGGTATTTGCCTGCACTGTTCCCTTGGCCTACTGAGGTAATGGATCGTCAGGATTTACTTATTTTAAAAATGATTTGATCTAGTATGTCTGTGTGGGTTGATGGGTTAAAACTTCAGGATGCTATTTACAAAGAATTGCAGAGAAACCAAGGGAAAATGGGGCCTTGGCCAAGATTTTCTTCCTTATTGATGCTGCCATCACAAATATTTAATTGGCATCAAGGTAAATATTCAAAGGTTAATGTAGCATGCTGTTAATGGATAATGAAGGTGTACAATCCTTGCTGCCTCACTCTGCTCTTGGAATGTAATTACCAGTGTAGGGATAGTCAGATATGGAAGCAGTGTACCATCTTTTGGCATTCACCTACAAGTAGCATACACAAGAAATGGTGGTTATTATGATCCATTTTGTGTATTTTGATGCATTAGTCACAGTCTGTTGTTTGCATTTCCATGTGTTTAAGATCCAACATCAGTGAATTAGATGGTGCTTTTTGGCAGCAACACAACAATGTTGAAGATTTATACATTGACTTTAAAGTGGAGTTGAATTTATTTCTAATGCAACTCCTATCTTTTGCATCTCTGGGCGGAGGTGGGGGGTAGTGGGGAAAGACTCTTAAAGTTATTTTTCATGGTGTGTTTTTTTATGTTTCTCACGTAACAAACTTAGAAAAGAGTCTGTACATAACAAGTGCTCAATAAATGCAGCCCATGACTATTCCTATTTTCTTGCTTTTCTAGATGATTCCTTTTTTTTTCTGAGAGCCTTTGTGCAAATCCTTTGTAATTTTCATTGTTGTTATTTGACTGATGTTACTTATAAAAATATCATGCCAAAAGTTTTCCTCTATTTTCCCCCTTTCAAAAATGCCCTCAGTCTTAGAATTATATTACATGCCAATGAATTATGCTGAAACATAGTACTTTTATATGGTTATCGTCTGGGAAATGAATAGAGAGGTAGCTTATGCTATTATTTCTGTTCCAATGCATTATTTTTAAAACACTTAACAAGAATCATGAGAAGTAACATAAGGAAGTAGGAGTATTTGATCTGATGAACCCTACGGCATTTAAGTGCAAACCACACAAACGACACGTTAACGGAAGAGAATGGTTCTGACCATACAATCCTCATTCCTTTGCTTCTTGCGTTCCACGTATGTGCTGATAATAAAGGAGAGCTGGTTTTGAATGGTCAGTAAGTCTTAGCTAAGCCTCTTTAAACTTAACATTTATTCACTTAGTTTTTTTAATGTTTATTCATTTCTGGGAGAGAGAGAGAGAGTGAATTGGAGGAGGTTGGGGGGCGGGGTTTGGAGGGGAGCAGAGAGAGAGGAAGACACAGAATCTTAAGCAGGCTCCAGGCTCTGAGCTGTCAGCACAGAACCCGATGCAGGGCTCAAACTGGTGAACTGGGAGATCGTGACCTGAGCCAAAGTCGGACACTTAACCGAGTGAGTCCCTCAGGCACGCCTTTAAACTTAATATTTATAAGAAAGCATTTAAATTTGAGATTTGAGGCTGCAGAGTGAACCACACCCCCGGCAGCCCATCAGCTGGGGTTCCTGCCTCCATTGATTACTCCAGCCTTGCTCTCATCTTCTCAGGGCTTGCCATCCCTGTTGTTTCTGCCTGCTTTCTTATTAAAGAAGAGATTAACAGCTGTTAAATGCATATTAGGACCCAACTGAGACTTTATTTGAGATGAAAACAGAAAACTTGAAAACACACTGAGAAAAGGGGAGCCCCTTAAGGAGGGCATGGTCAGTTTTCAGAAGCATTTTGTCTAAAATAAATTGTTTCTAAGACCCAGTTTTCATGCTTGGGGAGGTTTTTGTATCAATAGATATGAACCAAAGTGATGCAAATTAATTGAAAACAACACTGGGTTGGTAAGCATGACTTTTTTCATTTTGTGTCAACTAAGCAAACTCTAACTAATTCTCTAGCCATGTCTGTGTAGTCCCTCTGCATTAACATCGCCGGGGGGTGCTTGTTACATTACAGACTTCCAGGCTCACACCAACTTTTCTAAAATTTCTGCATGAGAAATTTCTTTGCCAGAAATAGGTATCTTTTGACTTTATTAATGTAAAACTGTAAGAGTGTGGGATGTGGAGCCTGACCAGCTGGCTTTGTACCGCCAGCTCACTGAGTATGTGACCTTGGTCCGGTTACCTGACCCCTCATTTTCTCATCTGTAAATGGGAGATGTAATCGTATCATCACTTCCAGTTGTTTTGGGACTTTGAGACAATACCTGTGAAGCAGTTTTCACAGTGCTTGGCAAATATCAAATGTGCTGTTAAATGTTAATTATAATTATTGTACTGGTATAGGTGTTAACATTTTATCAATAATAGTAAAAACATTACATGGAAGCTTATTTGTGACAGACTTGTAAAACAATACCAAAAGCTTCATATATTTTGGAAACATAGAAATCTCAACCTTTGGGGGCACTTGGGTGGCTCAGTCATTTGAGCATCTGACTTAAAATCAGCTCAGGTCACGATTTCACATGTTGTGGGATCAAGCCCCACGCAGGGCTTTACATTGACAGTGTGGAGTCTGGTTAGGATTCTCTCTCTTCCTGTCCCACTGGCACGCACACACTCTCTCACTCTCTTTCTGGAAATAAATAAACTTTAAAAAAGAGATATTTCTGGGGCACCTGGGTGGTTCAGTCGGTTAAGTGTCCAACTTCGGCTCAGGTCATGATCTTGCAGTTAGTGAGTCTGAGCCCCATGTCGGGCTCTGTGTTGACAGCTCAGAGCCTGGAGCTGCTTCAGATTCTGTGTCTCCCTGTCTCTCTGCCCCTCCCTGACTCGTACCCTGTCTCTCTCTCGCTCTGAAAAATAAATAAGCATTAAAAGAAATGAAAAAAAAAAAGATATTCCAAGCTTTGTAGCTCTCTCTCAAAAGTAACTTTAAAAAATCACAATAAAAGCAAATGAGTTTTGTGCAGTAGGCATTTCCTTTCAGTGGCTTTCAGGAAAGATCTTCTAGGATATAGCCTGTAAAAGGCTGCCTCAAGAGCTAGATGACCAGCATGGAGTAAGCCCTGCTGTATTGTTCATTGGTGGAATGATGTGGCAGATTTCCTGCCCTGCATCTTCCATTGACTTCACCTTTGAGAATGGCCATGGCCAGAACCTGTGAGCAGCCTTCCACCCCCTCACACCTGCAGACTGAAGGCTGTCTGGTTCTGGCAAGGTAAAATGTGCCCTTCACCTTTCCCCCTGTAAAGATGGCCTTGTGCTTTCACTGTGTACATTTTCAGCCAAGTTCCCACACACTGGGTTTTTGGCGATTAGAGGGCTTTAATTACAGCTATTAGACAGTCTGAGCAAATGACAGTGTTTTTCCTCTGGTCATGTAGCAAACACTTGAAAGGGGGAAGGCACAGATGGAGATGGTGTGTGAATGATTCCTGCTGTTCCAATGCCAGTGGCACCTGGGTGATGTGAGTTGGTGATGCTGTTTCTCTTCTGGTCCCAGGAGACCTGCTGTGACTACTTGGAGCACACTGGCCACTGTGTCTGTGCTTACTGCAATTTGGTTGTGACTGCCTCCAAGGACACCATTTTTCTCTATTCTCTTTGCTGCTAGACCACATTCATTTTTCTTGAGGCCATGCTTTGGAAGACTGAGAGGGCCCTCCAAATGGCTCTTGATAAATGCATTGAAGGCTCTGATCCTTTTGCTTTAATAGTTGACTATTTTCCCCCTTTCCCATGCAAATCAACTTTCTGTCTTGCCATTTCTTTCGCTTCTGCCATGTTATTTTAACATACCTAGGGCCTGAGAAGAAACTTCTCAGCTTTTTTTGGCAACAAAATAAGTTTTCCTTTACATTTATAAAATGCTTCCCTTGTATATCTGTTATAAACAGCAATCCAGAGAATTAATTCAGGCTATTTTCAGACCTATTTCCAACATTTTGATGACTCAGAATCTGAATCAGAGCAAATAGAACGCGATCTAAATACTACAAGGTGACACAAATTCAACACGAGTGGGAAAGGATTAAAAAGGCAGTAATTGCAGTTATTCATCTTTAATTAGTTTATATTGAGAGAAGTAATGCTGTGGTTCTAGGGATATATGTTTAGGTATCACTTGCATCATTTCTCAAATATATAGTCCCAGGAATATAAAAATAACTAAAATTTATGGACCCTGTAACCAAAATCAGAGTTTCTCTCTCCTTGCTTGAAGTTTTGAATGTCCTTGTTCTATGGTTGATGAATTCATGATTTCTCTTCCGTCCCCATAATAATCAACAGTGTTCTAATTGATCTACCTGAATTCTAATAACTTCTATTGACTTTGTTTAGAGACTCTATGGTATAATTCCTGCCTTCAAGAAGACTCTAGTTCTGAGGAGAGGACTAATATGAAACTAAGGTGAAATTGTTTGCTTATGCGGTAATTACTCAGGGAATACCAAGTACATTCTAGGCAGGGCACTACTACTATTCATGAACAAAATGAATGTAGAGGAAGTAATGAGTTTTATACAACTATCACTTGTGAGAGACTGTCTTTTCCAAAGATAAAGGCACTAGTAATATCTCCCTTCCCCTGTGCTCTTTGGTGATATGGCCTGCCCACTTCCTGTTCAAGAGGTGGGGTATATTTCGACCACCTTGATTTGGGCTGGTCTTAGGGATGCACTTACAACCAATGGACTTCTGAGGCTATGTCAGAAAAGGTCAGGCAACTTTTACCTGGAAATTTTGGAACACTTGCCTGCCAGACACTCCCTCTCAGGGAATGCATCCTGGACCCTGGCTACCATACTGTAAGACATAAGGCCACATGAAAGGGCCCTATGAAGGTATTCTGACTACAGCCATTGGGTCACCTCTACCCACAAATTAGACGTATATGAAGATAGTTTCAGACCCCAGATTTTTCAGTCTTCCCAGACATTGTGGAACAGAGGTGATCCAATCACTTGTGCCTTGCCTAAAATCTTGACTCACAGAATCTGATGTTGTTTTTATACCACTAAGGTTGACTGACTTATGCCAATTTCTAATGATAGAGTATTGAGCAAAATGGAGATAAAAGAGATGCTACTGATATGCCTGGTAATAATAATCAGCTACTGGAAGTTCCTATTCATTATTGTTGTGTCCCAGATCTTGTGACCTGATGCTTATATAATCTTCACATGGATCCTGGATTTGGTGTTCTTGCACTTCCCGTTTTCTGGATGGTGGAACTAAGGCACAGGGAGGTGAAATAACACATTCACATAGTAAGTGAAGGAAGAGGATGTGAAGCCTTTGTGCTTAACGGCTTGGATAGATGGTATATCTAAGGGCTAAATATGGTACAGTCTGGCACTGGTGCATGAGTTCAAAGATTCTATCACTCTGAGATGGGCTGGTTTTAAACTTTGTGAGGTTTTGTGAAGAGATAAAATTTATACAGCGCTTGGTCAGGTGTGTAAGGTTTAGATAAGCTGAGTAGGAGAGGAGAGACAGGCATTTAATGTGGAAGTAACCATGGGAACACAGTTAGAAGTGAGAAAGGAATTCAAGAGTGCATAGGTGGAGAGTAACAGGTAATAAGAGAAGCTGGGAAGAAGTATAGTATAGGATGTTGGATAGCTCCTTTAGAGATGCAAGCATCTGGGGCATTTGACCTGGGAGGAGCATGTCTAGATTAATACTTCATTACAAAGTTGGTCTAGTAACAGTTTAGAGACTAGGCAAACCTGAAGGGGGTGGGCAACCAAAATACAAAAGAACAGCTCAGATGCTATTTAATTAGTCCAAGACAGTAATAGGTAGATGGCGGTGGTATTGAAGATGAAGGGCAAATTTAGAGAAATTTCAAAAAAAATCAATGGTACAGCTTAATAACAGATTGAATATAAGGGTTGAAAGAATAGAATGTGGCAACAATAATTTCTAGCCAGTGAGGCCAGAGGTGTCACAAAAAAATCTCTTACATTCAAATATTGCCAGAAGTAATTAATGCTACTGAAGACCGGTAAAGGCATCAGTGTTAGAATTTTGAAACTCGAGCAGTACTTGCAAAGTTGAAAAATCTTACAAAATAATATCATAATACTTTATGATTATATCATCTTCTATCTAGAAGACTCTTCACTTTTCTATATGTGATATGCAACTGTCATATTTGATACTCACTGCAAGACTATGAGATGTAGGACAGGTGGTGATCCCGTGTGCAGAGGATGCAACTAAGTATCACAGAGGTTCAATTCCTGCTTCAACACCCCATGATAGATGGGACCTTGTCTTGGGACCAGGTGCTCTGGCGTATAGTCCACTGTTATTTTCCATTTAAAACAAAAACTGCCTTTTTGGAAAGATTTTGGACTTGGGTAGGTATTGTTTTTATGTGGAGATGCTCTGGAGCATGAATATTTCTCAGTATTCTGTACTTTCACAGTATGTTGTTTCTGACTTAGAGGATCAGCCTTATACAATTCCTCATTATATAAGTGGACTTGGATGAGTGGGTAAATGAAAAAGTGAGTAAGGTGTGAGGAGGTTTTGTGAACTCATTCCATCTACAGATGAAGTTCCAAGACTTTAAAAAGCTGTATCTATTTTTGAAATTTTGGTTACTCAGAGCAAAAGCCCAGGTGACACTTTACTTCTTAACCCTTTATGTGAACCCAGTTCATTTCACTTCCTAATTATATCTAGAATCTTTGCATTCTCATTCTTATTATTAATACTTCTGCTTATACTCTCTTCATGTTTCTTGGAGTAACTCAGAAGGCTTTGAACTTGTGCTGTATTAGCTCTGCACACCTGTGCCATCCATTCTCTGTGCGAATCTGACTTCAGTTGAATTGTCAGTGGTTTTCCCAAGATTTATATAAGATTTTCCAAGCTCTTTGGCATAGAAGTCCCCTCAAGACCCTGTCAACCACTTCATTGTCTTCTCTGGCAGGTCCCCCTCATACTTTACACTACAGTAATATTGATAGAATGATGGGTTTAAATGTGCACGCGCGCACACACACACACACACACACACACACACACACACTTCTTTTCCCTGTACTGTAGCACATGGGTGTCCCTTCTTGGAATGCCTTTCTTCATTCTGCTGGAGTTATCCACTGGAAAACTTCTGTTCAGTGTTAAAATCTACTCATGTCGGCTTGTCAAACACACCCTGCTTTTCTCCAATTTAACCATTTACTAGCTTCCTGCTGTTATACTATGCTTGGACCCAGCACACACTCCACTTGGCTTGTGTCAGCCTGTACTGTATTGATATTCATGCCTACCCTGCTTCCTAGATTGTAAACGCTTGAAAGTAAGGACCATGATTATCAATCTCTGCATCCCTTGCAATTTTTAAAAATGTTTACTTATTTTCTGTGTGAGGGAGAGAAAGAGCATGTGTGCTTGCTCTCTTGCACAGTCAGGGGAGGGGAAGAGAGAGAGAATCCCAAGCAGGCTTCATGCTGTCAGTGCAGAGCTCCACGCGGACTCAGTCCTAGGAACCGTAAGATCATGACCTGAGAGAAAATCAATAGTTGGACTCTTAACTGACTTAGCCACCCAGGGGCACGGCCCCCCCCCCCCCCGCCCAGCCTTGAAAGTTTTATATAGTGCATGGCACATTGTAGGTGTTCACTAAATGATTGTTGACATGAAAAAAAGCAAAGTGTTTTGGTAATAAATGATTTTTTGGCCAGGAAGGTCATTACCATTGTGTCAGAGCCATGGATTGATTAAACACCTATTTTCATAAAGCACTGTGCTGAGTGCTTCTCAGAACAAATTATACAGATCTTCTTCTTGACCTCCAAGAACTTATTTATAATTTAATGTGTATATCAGATATGAGGGCAAATATGAAAAGGAAGACAATAATTGAATTATCAGCATTAAACAGATATACAAATAGGTTAGGTTAAATATTTACTTTGTATGTGCATTACCTTGTAAAGGGTAATTGCATTTTAGCATCTGGTGAGTGTATGGGAACCATTTGAGTTTTATGTTTAGACAATAGGAACCTATCATAATGGTTACAATGTAAACTGAATTTTGATGTTTCTGTGGTGAAGATGGACATTAATATTCCCTCTGAGGTTAATTTGCATTATATTGAAAGAAGAAGCCATATACTTAGGATAGAATCCAAATCTAGACACCCTTTGGCCAATTTAGAGCAAATGGAGCTTATCTGTAGAACTCCACCATTTAAAAAAATATGGATTCTAAAAAAATATGTGTTTTTCATCAAAGGCAGGAAATAGGGTATTTGACAACATGCATTTGTCTACTGAATGTGATGGAATATGTGATGAAATATGTTTTGTCAATAAAATAAATTGCCAAACAAAATGTAATCCTTTCTGCAAATGCATTTAGTCTTCAAAATGAAATAAGCTACTTGCACAAAGCACATTTTGCCTTTGAATTCTTTTAGATTTGCTGCCTATCAGAAACTATGGGGAAAATGTGTTTTGTCAGACACTGTGTTTCCAGGTATATAGATAAAATATATTTAATTACAGAAAAAAGGAGGTTCAGTTTTGGAGAGTCAGTAAATGTTGGTAATATATTGATGTACTTTAAATGTATCTGTAAGTTTTGGCTGAAGGGGCTAAGTTCTCATCCCAGTGTTGGTTATATTCTTGAAAACAGGCATACCCTGCTGGTCCTTAAGCATATTCATAACACTTTTATTGTATCATGTTATCACCATATCACTGAAAGAGTTAATTACATGCCTAATTAGGTTCTTTTGTTTCATTCTCCTCCTGCTCTGTGAATTGGTGCTTTGCCCCAAGGCTCCTGAGAAATCTTAACTTACATAATTAATTAATGCAGTTTAACCCTTCAAACATGACTGTAACACCTCACCTAGTTTAACGTAATTCTAGATCTCTGGTTAACAGCTTGTGGTGCTATACAGTGGACAAGTTAAAGTCAAGTAATTAAGTGTTAACGTAGGGAAAAAATATAATTTTTGGAGAATTGATCAAAGAAGTAATAGGTGTGGAAGCAGCTTTGAGGAGAGGGAAGCATTATAATATAGATGAGTGATGATGTAAATTTTTCTCGTGTGTGTGTGTGTGTGTGTGTGTGTGTGTGTGTGTGTTTTAATGAGCATATCCTTCCTTACTTGTGGTATCTGCTTAATCTTTAAGGATTGGATGAGATAATGTCTATAAAGTTCTTGGTTCTATGCCTGGCACTATTTCTATATTGATTTATAGTTTCTCAGTATTAAATAAACATTGTTCAAACTGTTCTTTTTTTCTGGGTGGGACTCATTTATTTCCATTTTGTGGACAAGTAAGCTAAATTTCAGAGGGTTGTATAGTGATGGACTCAAAAGAGGGACCAGTCTCTACTGCTGGGTGAGAGGGACTGTCCTGAACTATATCCTGAAAAATAAGGAAATAAGAAGATAGAAATCGCATGGAAATGATAAATGTAGGTGACATGTTGGGTATATTGACAATAACCTGTATTGCTAGGGAGAGGGCTTAATTTACTGGAAAATGGGGCTAGAACAGTAATTTGGAGTCATAAAGTACCTTAGATGCTAAGGAATTTTGACTTAATTGTAGGGTTACAAAGAAGCTACTGAAAATGTTTGAATCAGGTGGCTGACATGACTCAACTTCTATTTTAGAAAATTAGCTTTGATCATGTGAAAGGGATTAGGGCAGGGAAGAATCCAGTGGGCAGAGAGCGTGTTGGTCTATCACTGCTATACTCCTGGTGAGAGACAGTGAAAGCCCGACTGGGGCTGTGGCAAAAGAGATGAAGAAAGTGGGAGAGAGATTTAAGAGACATTTTTCAGGTCTCTTCAAGGAGAGGACATGTGTGGTAGACAGGGTATGGGAGAATTTGGGAATAACTGCAAAGCTGCATGGGAAAAGAAGCCACTGATATAGAGAATGCAAACAAAACAAAAGCAAAACGATAAATTGATGTGGGTGAAACAGGTAGATTTGGTTTTGAATACATGGGGTATGTCTGGAGGATCAACAGACAGATGTGTTGTAAATATGGATCCTGTGTCTGAGAGAGGCTG
Organism: Lynx canadensis; assembly: GCF_007474595.2. Classification (NCBI taxonomy): domain Eukaryota; kingdom Metazoa; phylum Chordata; class Mammalia; order Carnivora; family Felidae; genus Lynx; species Lynx canadensis. The sequence continues at coordinate 182,182,689 of NC_044303.2, read as the reverse complement.
GAAGGAGGATTGAAAATTTGGAATGTTGTTGTATTTGTTTTTATAATTGCTATGACATATGAATTAAATGCCTTTGAGAATGTCAATTAATATTCAAAATAATGTATCGAATGAAAGTTAAATTTGAAGGCCCAACTCCCTGATGTTCCTCTCAGTTTTACTAGGTAACAGTTCCTGAGAATGTGCCAGGCTCAGGCTTAAGATGTTCATGAGTTATCTCAGTTAATTAAAAAAAAACTTGGAGAAAACTGGAGACATAGTATTAACATTCCTCTTTACCAGTGAAGAACCTGAAGCTGGAGAGGTGAAATTAATTTCCCCCTGTAGAACAAGAATCTAATCCTTATTTATCTCCACAGTCCATAAACTACACCCATTAGGAAGTGTTCAAGTGTGATTCATCTTTAAGTTACCCCGTTCTCATTGGTGATGCTTGTCAGGCTTTCATGGATAACGTAAATTTATTTTAATATAATAATTTGCTATACACTTAAAAATTGCTTTTATATGAATCTGACAAAATCATTATAATTGTTTGGATGGAAATGTATACTTCAAGGGTGCCTGGGTGGCTCAGTTGGTTAAGCATCTGACTTGATTTAGGCTCAGGTCATGATCTCAAGGTTTGTGAGATTGAGCTCTGCATAGGGCCCTGCACTGACAGTGTGGAGCTTGCTTGGCATATTCTCTCTCTCTCTCTCTCTCTCTCTCTCTCTCTCTTTCTTCCTCTCTCTGCCCCTCATCTACTCGCTCACTCTCTTTCTGTCTCACAAAATAAACATTTTTAAAAAGATAAAAAAAGAAAATATATACTTCAGTAATAAAATGCTATAAATAATATATGGTGATAATAATAATAGTAACTCTAATCTCTTCTTTGATGGAGAATTTATTCACAACTACCCAGCAGAAGACTTGACCTACAGAAGGCATCCAATCAATATTTATTTCTGTTCTCTTTTCACCCTTATCCTCTTCTCTCTTTTAAGCCTTTTAGTGCCCCTTCTGGATATCTTAAAACCCATCATTTTCTCTACCTTCATTGTAGACATTGCTACACATAATTTCATTCCTACTTGCCTATAGGCATTTTGGATGCAAGCATTATCTTTGCCTTGCCCACAATAGTTAGCACGGGGCCTTACGCTGTGCTAAGTGCTCTACTTCTGTTGCCTCATTTGTAATCCAATGAAGTTATACTGTAAGTATCTCCATTTTTAGAAGAGAAATATGTAGCTCAATCAGAAACATGCCCAAGGACTCACAGAATTGAGTCATACATGAGGATATGAACATCTGTCGAAGCAAGAAGAGTGCTTGGTGACTAGTGCCTTCCACATAGTAGGCTCTCATCTTTGTGAGAACAAATAACTAAAGCAGTTTTCATAGGCAATATTTTGGGGGCATGAGTATAGTTCCATTATATGGCAGGGTTTTTTTTTTCCTTTTTCTTTTTTTTTTTTTTTTTTAATCAGTGTCCATGGTAATAGGATTCTGCCTAATATGACTCATTTCAGGGAAAGCTTGAATAAGGAAGCTTGGTAATAATGCAAAAAAAAAAAAAAATTAAAATCAGTCTTCTAGAGTATCTGAAAGGCACACGTTTGTTTCTTAATCTTACCAATCCAAATAATGAACAGAGGAGTCCACAACAGAATTAGAGAGATTGTCCCAAAGCTTAGTAGCTAATTTGATTTTGTATGGAATGTTAAGAAAGGGCTTTAAAGAATTTTTAATGAAAAGGCAATTAACGTCAAAACCTTCATTAATGGATAGTTCAGAGGAAAAACTGGACTTCTTGCTGAGTTTTTGACTTTTTAACTAATAGCAAAACTTTATGGTATTTTTACTGTATATTAGAAAATGGTAAGGCACTATCTATTTAATACAGCTAAACCTTATGGGCAAATAGAACACTTTTAAAGGCTTTTAATTTTTTTTTTTTTTTAAGTAAAGAGGACAGAAACCCCAAGAACTAATTATAACTAAACAGCTCCCATTTGATAAAATGGATGCAGAGTAATGAAATGTTCACCAACAAACAGTAATTTTGACTCAGCTTAAAAGATTCTTGAAACTATTATTTGTTCCCCCATATTAGTGTACATTAACCAAAAAAGTGGACATTTTGTAATAAAACTATAAAGAACAATCCTGAGCATTGAGCAACAGAAAATAGGTATTACTTAAGAATGTTGGTTTGCCCAATCTAAGTCTTCTAAACTCTTTAGGTACAATTAATATCTCACTTTAACCCGAATGGTTAAAGTGAGTGGCACGTCCATTCTTTGGTTTTTCAATATTTAATTTTGGTACCAGCATTCCCAAACTTTGCCCTGGAAATGTTAGTAACTATTACGTTCCCAACCCTACCACATGTAAGTTCCTTAGGGCCTTAGAGCAAAGGAAATGAAGACAAAAGTCTTTTGGCTGGCAGATTATTAGACAGTTTTATTGGCTATATAGTATACCTTCATTCACAGTGTTGGGAAAAAATCTTATTTCTTGTCTTTCAGAGCAGTTTGAATAAAGAATTTTTATAAACTCTGGAATTAGAAGAACTTTCTAACTTGTCTCCCACCAACTTCTTTTATTTTACCTGGATAACTAACCACTGTATGGCAGGACCAAGGGGTAGAGGTGAGGAAGCTGAAGTCCCCTGAAGGAGAGATAGTTTGTTATCCAGCCTAGTTACCCTGTGGCTAGAAGTTTTTGTAATTTATTTTAATTAATTAATTATTTTTTTTATTTGAGGGAGAGAGGATGCATGGGGGAGGGAGAGGGGCAGAGGGAGAATGAAAGAGAGAGAGAGAGAGAGAGAGAGAATCTCAAAAAGCCTCTACTCTCATTATAGAGCTTGACACAGAGTTCTATCCCATGACCTTTAGCCAAAGTCAAGAGTCAGATGCTTAACTGACTGAACCACCCAGCCACCCCTGGCTAGTATTTTTATATGTCCTATTGCCCACCACTGAATCTGGCAACAAATCTGAAACATCCCAAATTTTAGAGTTGATATATCAGAAAAGCTAAAACAGTGTTTCCTTGCTTTTTTCATCTTTAATCATGTTTACTAGGGGCGAGGCAGGGGGAAGGGGGGAGGTGGCAGTGTGAAAGGACCTGAGGCACATTCCTTGCACCAAGAGTCTAAATCCATTTTTGGCTATAAAGAAAACAAACAAAACAACAAAACAAACAAAAAAACAAGGTACATGTTACTAACCAATCAAAGCCGTCCCATTTTGAGAGGCTCCATAGTAGAAAATGAAAGAATCAATTTGAAAAGTACCCCTTCCCTTTGAGTTTACTGCTCATTCTTTATCAGTTCTAGAATTCATTCAGTTTAATTATAGTATGACCTAACATACATACTGTGGGCCTTCAACATATCTATTTCTAGATTATCCGGTTAATTGACTGGTCAGTTCAGTACATCAAATCTATGAAGTTTCCAGAATAAATTGGAAGAAGATCTTGGCTCCACCTGTTCTACTTACCAGCTTCATTACCTCGGACATTCTTTAATATGTTTCTCTTGCTTGGGATCTTCACTTTCTAAATCTAGGTTTTTATGAGCTGAAACTATACTATCTTATTTGATTTTAACTAAAGCTTTTAGAGGCTCAGAAAAAGGTAACATATCTCTACTCAAAGGAAAATGTGTGTACAAGCATTTCTCATGCACCTGTTTTCCTGTATTTGAGAATGTGTACTTGGATTCATTGTAAGAAAAAGAAATATCGCAGGAAAGACAGAAATGTGACAGGCAAATGCATTCTTTCCTTTGATTGGTTGTTTTGTCCTAGCATAGATTTTTCTCAGTTCTCTCTTTCATATTCTTACTCTCTCTGTCTCTCAAAAGGAGTAACATCTTGAATAGCCTTCTTTGGGGAGATGGAAGCAAACAAAGCATTTGGCTGACAAAAATTCTGAACTTATGTTTTCAAAGAATGTTTTAATGAATTATATTATTTTATGTGGCACCTGGATGGCTCGGTTAGTTGAGTGCCCGATTCTTAATTTTGCTCCTGTCATGATCGCAGGGTCATGGGATAGAACCCCACATTGGGCTCCATGCTAAGCTTAAGATTCTCTCTCCCTCTGACCCTTTCTTGCTCTCTCTCTCTCTCTTTCAAATAAACAAATTAAATTTAATTTTAAAAATGCATTATATTATTGTAAATAACTTTGCAGAAATGTTTCTGCAAACATCCCCCCTATATTTTGATTTATTTAGGTACAATTATATGCACTGTTCTCATTTATAAACAGTATCACTAATTTGTGTCCTGTAGTTCTTTGATAACTCAGAAGAGAAAAATACAACACACTGGACCTTGAGCAAGGTATCAGAGATGCCAGTTTTAACTAATGAGTGAGTAGTTGTGTTAAAATCTGTATCAAGGTATAACTCTTTACTTTCTAGGTATTATTATTAACATAAAAATCTGGCATATTCATTAAGTTGCAAAGAGCAAAAAGAAACCAAAGTGACATCATGTCATCAGCTCATTTAAAAATCAGTGTTGTGGAGAGTGAGGGCTTACTGAACTAAGAAAACCAGTAGGAGTTCATAGCTGTTTTGTGTGGACAAAAGATTCCCTAAGTCCTTTCTCTGAGCTCAGGATTGTCATCTAGCCTATGTTTTGTATCCATGTTTATTATTGTTTGTATTAACATGGATATCCAGTCTGCACTCCAAACAACAAATGTAGATTTGGATACTTTAGTTTCTTTCTCATGTCAAGAAATCACAAGACATAGGCATTTTGAGTAAACCTTAATGCTCAAATATAATGTATTTAAATGGATGAGGTGTGATAATTTTATGAGAATGTTTTATTCACTAGTACAATATAATTATTGAGTTAACTTATCTGTATCATGTCCTTTGTTACTGTTTTCGTTCCCTTTATTATGCCTTATCCAAATTATTAATGTAAGTAATGTGTTCCCTTATTTCTGCATTAGATTTATTGATTTGTTCACTTGGCCATATGTTTGGATGCCTTGACATGAACTGGATATCAATTCCCTTGTCACTTTTTTCTTTATTCTGCCATATTGTGAGTTGACACCAAAATACACACTGCAAAATGTATGTTAGGCCGGGACATTAAAATGATTGACAGTGAACTTGCAGGGCAAGGAGGAGGCTAATCCATATATGACACACAGAAGCTGTTTTCCTGGCAACAACTTCATCATTGTTTCTAAACATGAGAGATGAGCCAATGTACCTAAAAAATCATTCAGGTAAACAGCAAAGAATTTTGTTTGGCAGGGCATGAATACCATAGTCTTTCTCCTTCTCACTTCACTGTGGTAAATGGAAATAGATTGTTCCCACTTAGATTAATAGCTGTTTTAACTCAATAAAAGATGTGTAAATCATTGGCAATTTCCTATTGAGTCATATTCCGTCCTTTTATGTGTCTGTAATAACATCTCAGAGTAGTTAAGATAGAAGTCAGGTCCTTGGGGGAAAAAATGTTCATGTACATTCAGAATTTAGGCTAGAAATGTAGATACATCTTGGGGGGGGTAAGTTGTTTTGAGAAGAAGAAGTTGGAATCTGATGATAGCCTCTATCAAAATTTTAAGTCCAATATCTCATAGATTCGATAGTTCACATTACATGAAGCAAAGAGAAAATCGGAGGCTAAGTCGGTTCAAAACATTATATGAGGCCTAAGAAAAGACTGTTCCCAGATGGAATTCACTGAAGACTCTGTTTCTGTGCATTTTCATTATAATTAATTCTTTAATATTGCCAGTTGAATCTCACAAATTGAAAATGTTCCAATCTATACAATCTGGCATCATGCTGCTCTTCTGAAATTCCAGGGAGCTTTCCTAAGGGAAGATTGGGAAATTCACAGTATGAATGGAGCAATTAGAGCAGAGGTGTGGCTTCAAGAGATATGGGCCAAATTGATATAACATCATGACAATGGCCTCTTTCCAAATGCACATAGTCAAATTAGCACATGGTAATAGGAGTAGAAGAAAGAGAGATGTTGCTGTTTGGAAAACAGTATAAATTTAAGAATTTTAATTCCATGGTCTCCAAATCATGTTCTGAAAGTGATGTGCATCGAGGGGTTTGGAAGCAGCATTAGATAAATTGTCAAAATACGCAGTTTCAGGTAAGGGTGCATGAGAGTCAAAGAGAGTGGGAAACAACGAGGCAAACATGCCATTGCCTGGAAGATAAATATTGATCAGGGACCTTCAGGCTTAATTGGGATGGAGAATTAACAAAGATGGGAACTTGATGGTATATAATCCAATTATTTGGGAGAAGAAGAGGGTGAGTCACAAAGGTGCTCACATACATAGGCAGTGGCAGTGTCAGGGTCCATTATTTCATGTCGGTCTCTAGGATTGCCATGAAGGTTTAGAGTATTGACCCATTTAAGAAGTTAAATATATAGGAAGTGTCAGCTTCCTTGAATCTAATGTAAAATTCGTGTCATCTTTTATCTTACTTTATGACATTTTAATTTTAATAATAATACATACTCATTGTTGAAAATTTATAAAACTTATAATGGAATATTTGGTATATATATATATATATATATATATATATTTGGTGTGTGTATATATATATATATATATATTTTTTTTTTTTTTTTTTTTTTCCCTTCCCATCCAAAGATAACCATGGTTAACTGTCTTATACCTGGTCCTGGAAAACTGGGAATGAGCAGAAAGATGGTGGGAATAAAACTCATAGACAACTATCCAGTTTTATTTACAAGCTTTATGAGACATAAATAGAGTTCTGAAAATCAGTGTAGACAAAGGATTCATCTGAGCAAAGCTTGTATCCCCATTCTACTCCTCAGAGGGATGTGACCAGGGGCATGACGATCTGTATCTTTTGTTAGCCCCCGAAAATGATCCCCGATCTTTAAACCTCATGACTCTCCCCCTCCCTAAACCACCACTGAAAGAGCCACATCAGTTCACAGAAAGACCATTTTATTTATTTCATATTTCTGTCAAACTTTTTAATTCTATTTTCCATCCATCCATATTGACAAGTTTGAGCTGACAGTATATACACAGTAAAGGATTCTGCCCTTTTCATTCATTTAATACTTTGAGTTTTTCCCATATCAATATGGGAAGACTCTTCAAAAACATGATTTTAAATTATTAGGTTAATTTTGCAAAGGCAATGGTAGACCCATTCCATTCCAAAGGAATGGGTAGACCCAGTTCCATTTTTATTTACTTGGAAAAAATCAGGAGTTAATTTAGAAAATTCTTATATCTAGAACTCAGTTGCCAAGTTGTGAGGGCTAAATTTACTGAACTTTCCATTTGTATTATTAGGAAAATGATCACTAATGTTTGCTAGCAAAGACACGTGTTAAAATTGACCATGACTGGGCGCCTGGATGAGTCAGTTGGTTGAGCGTCTGACTTTAGCTCAGTCATGATATCACAGTTTGTGAGTTCGAGCCCTATATCGGGCTCTCTGCTGTGAGCATGGAACAGAACGCACTTCAAATTCTCTACCCCCATTCTTTCTCTGTACCTCTCTCGTTTGCTCTATCTCTCAAAAATACATAAACATTAAAAAAAATTGACCTTTACTGTGACAGTTTACCTCTAAAAGGAACGAACCAATATTCAGAGGTGTCACTCAAATAAGTTAAAATTCTTCATGGAAAAAATTCCACATCTAAATGTTTCTAATTTTATTTTTGCTTTTTTAAATTAAATCTTTATTTACTTTTTTTTTTTAACTTTACCTTCTCTCTTTTCTCTCGAACCCTCAACAGCATCTGTATTTTACACTATGTCATGTTAATGGATTCCATAGATAATTTCCAAAGGTTGAAAAGGCCTTTGACTTGAAGAAATTGAAGCAATTTTGAAAGAAGCCAAAGAGGTGTATATTAGAATCCTCCCCATGCACATGAATAGTGAGTGACATTTGAATTTGACAGAAAGAGTGAAAAGATCAAGTTGAAATGTGGCACTGGAGAAGGGAATGCTGCCTTATCCGTGGCTTCTCTGTTTGCTGAGAGAAGATAGTCTGAAACTTTGAATGAGAAGTAAAGGGCATTAGCATCAAGTGAGAGTACAAGAGTCAACCTGCATTTGCAAATAACAAAGTCATACAGCTAAACTCCAGGAAGACCTTGAAGCTGAGATCCAAGATCACAGGCTTAAAAATAAGTAACTTTTGTTAAAGAAGAGTGTGTGGGTGACCAAAGTTGAATTTGCACAATAAAGGAGAGATCACAGAAAGGAGACTGAAGGAGTCAGGCTACCTGGACTGGTTCTGGGAGTCTAACTCAGGAGGCTGGGCTAGTCTCAGAGTCTATAAAAATGATTTCTGAGAGGTGAGCAACTTACACTTCGGCTTTAAAAAAAAAATCTGAGAACACCTACATAGACATTTATCTCCTTTATACGATGGACTCCTCACTGCAGTTATATGTATTTATTTTTATTAATAAGGGCTGCATTTCCCCCTTGATTCTCTTAAAATTTAGGGCACCCATGGCCCACCATTTATTTAAGCTGAACACAGTATTCAAACTGTAAGTTCAGGTATCACTGCACCTGACTTTCTTGGAATGAAGAATAATTCAGATAGGGAACTTCTTGTTGAAATTTACCTTTTCGAAAGCCATGGTCAGTAGTTAATTGGTTATAAACAGTATTTCTGTCTCTGTATTGTTTGATTCTGCTAGAATAAGAACACATTCATGTATTTGGAAATCTAAAAATAAGTTTAAAAATAGAAAACAAATTATAGTGCAAGAAAAAATAGCACAGGCAATGTTGAAAAAAGAATTTTAATTAGGGAATGAATTAAACATGCTTTAATAGTAATGTTTACCTATAATAAATAAAATGGGATGGGGAAGTGTGGGAAAATGGGATGGAACAGTGGTGAAGAGAACTTGGGTCTACTGTGTCATACTGCCTAGATTGAAGCCTAACCTTGCCAGTAAATCACTGGGAGAACTCAGGAAAGTTATTCATTTGTAAACTTGGAATAATAATACATTATTATTGTTTTGAAAATTAAGTGACATACTTATACATTATTATTGTTTTGAAAATTAAGTGATATACTTATAAACCAGTTAACAAATGGCATGGCACACAGAAAGCCTTCTGACAATGCTTGTTCATGTATGTAGCAGAAAAGGCCTGTGTTAGCTAAGATCCTTGGAGAGACAGATGCTGAGATGGAGATTATTCATGCAGGAGATTTATTGAGGGGAACATCTGTGAAGGATAAAGGGGAGGAAGCAGGAGTAGCAGGGGAAGGTTTCAGACCATAATGTAGGTCTGACACCTATGAAAGAAGGGGAAGAAGGAAGGCAGCTTGAGTAGAAAAAGTCTCAGACTACTGCACAGTTCCAAGAAAGCTTGGGACAGGTTGATACAGAGTACTTGAGGCGAAGTCATCTGCTGGAGGAGTCTCATCCCACAGGAGTGAGCCTGTGCAGTCATTGGCAGGGAACATTCTGAAAGAAGCAAGGGCTCTTTGTGAATGTGGTAGTGGATCCAGAGAGATAGCCGGTGATGTAGGGACCTGCAGGAGGAGATGTGAGTGTTTAATTTCTGTGATTGCCACAGAGATAGGCTTGAGCCGATACTTTCGTACCATAGCTATAAATCATTAGTACTGATTGATTAAGGCATCCCGTCACTCCAGTTGTCTGGCAGCATTGGTTCAGGGTACTCTGTCTCTGGACCTCAGTTTTATCACCTATGGAATAGGTAAAATAAAAAGTATTATACACTTATTTCAGGACGGATTTAAAGATGTGAGATAGTACATGTAGAAGCTTTTTTTTTTTTTTAACAAAATATGCTTTGGGAATGTAAAATATTCCTTTAGATATCTTATAATTCAAAAATTTCTTTCTCAAGTCTGGCCTTTCGATTAGCCTGACTTTGTAAGACTTTATTATAATTAATTCCAAATGAAAACATGTGTCTGTGGAAACAACTAGACTCTCTTATCTTTGAAATTATTAAGAATTTAAGGTTTACCACCACAGTGTCTTATTTGATAACTATTTTAAGTATGTGTGATAGTGAATTGGCCTTCACTATTCAATATACAGCTTATAGAACCTGAAAAATTTAACCCACTGGATCCAGAAACTTGTTTTAAAGGTATTGTAGATTGGGACTCAGGAATACTGTTAAGTGATGCATCAGCTGTTCACAACTGTATCATGGGGCCTCACCAAATGATCCGAACACAGCAAGTTCTCAATAAAGATCTGTTGAGTGATTCACTGAATCAGTTAACGTCTTGCTTTTTTTAGGTTTATCTCTGTGACTTTTCCTCCACAGAGATTAAGGACCCTAAACATAAAAGCAAAGAAGGAAACATGATGAAAACCCAGATTTGTGATGTTGGTGGAAATGAGAAAGGGATGGGTCTGGTATTTGGACCCTACCTCTTAGAATCACAAAGGTGATAGAATCTTTGGAACTCATTTAATCCTATTTGATTTTAGAGCAGGTTTTCCCAAAGTGGTCCAGATAATTCTTCATTGTGGAGAGCCACCCATGGCTTGTAGGATGTTTAGCAGCATCCCTGGCCTCTGCCCCTGAGATGCCAGTAGCATCCCTCCCCCTGTTCTCCAGTTGTGACACTAGAAACGTATCCAGCATTGCTAAATGTCCCCTGGGGGACAAAAATCTTCCCTAGTTGAGCTCGGCTGTTTTCAAAGATTGGCCAAACTAGTACTATAACTCTAATCCTAGGACTAAGTGTCCATCCACTTCTTTTTCTACTCTCGGACACCACTTCTCTGATTCAATATATGATTAAATGTGCCTCCAACATAGTTGCTGTTATTTCATCATGACTATTCATATTTATTCATAGCATCCGTCCACTTTGTAGGCTGTTTGCTGTTATACACATTTTTATTGCATGAAAGGCAAGGCTTGATATTTCCTTCTGTACTGGATTAAAAATGAAGTTCCTTCTGGAGGTGAAAGGGGCATGTTTTGAAGTCCAGAATTGACAGGGGAGAGAGAGTTCAACAATCGTTCTCTCAGGGATTGACTTGGAAATGTATTATGCTTTCTTTGCCAAGCTTACACTGGAATAAAAAAAAAAATGTATCTTTACACAAAGATTTATTTAAAAAAAATGCCCGCCAAGTCCAGAAGACACCTCTCTAAAGTGGCAGAGAACAGAATGATCTTGTAGGAATGGTCGAGTGTAATTTCAGATAATTCTATATCAGATTTCTGAGAACCCTTTTGGAAAGCTCTGTTATATGTTAGTGCTGGGTCTCAAAGAAATGGAAAATTAGTATTTTCTTTCTCAGCCTACAATTTATTGATCAAAGAAAACTTATTTTTGGCTTTGTAGTGTTGCAACAATCTGAAGCATATTAATAAAGAAAGAGAGTTGCTTCTTGGGGAGATAACCTTGATGACTGTAATTTTTCTCATGAGTATCAATGCTGCTTATGTGCCAATATATCACAAGTGAAAGGGAAGGGAGGGAGCAGATGTTGCCTAGCAAGGGAGTACAGAGTTCTGTGTATTTTGCTTTTTCTTCTTCCAGCCTTTCTCAAAGAGCTCTCATCCTTCACTCTTTATTCTGGAGAAGGTCTTGAAGATAGAGTATTTTAAGAAAGGCTTTTTGAATGTAGAGGTAGAAAGAACTGACAAGGACTTGCCTAGTTCTGATCATCGGTTGTGCCTGGTACAGTAATCTGAGGACTCCACTTTGCTTTATTCCTATATATAATGCATGCGTCCATTCCAAGAGCCACCTGGGTCGCATCCTGCTTCACTGCCTTTTCACTATATCACCTGGGCCAATTACTTGGTGTCTCTTTGTCTCAGTTTTCTCATCTGTAAAATGAGGATATTAGTTGTACCTCGCCCAAATGCAGATCAAATTAGTGAATGTCCTAAAAGTATGTAGAAATTTGTCTGGTAGATAATTTTGTGTTTATTACATGAAAATAATATGTTTAAAATTCATAACAGTGTATAATACTGGGCGAATACAACAAAAAAGAAAAAAAAACTTCAAAGAAAGGCAAACCTCAAAAGCAGGGAATTGGTCACATTTTAGAAATTCACTAAAATTAAAAAATGTGCTTCAGGAAGGCCACTGTGCTCGCCACAGAGGAGACAGAGGTAATGGTCAACATTTCTGTTCTCTAAGAACTCTGTCTGGTGGAGGAGGGAAAATGAAATATAATTGTAAGTTAATGGGATAAGTGATAAGCATAGACACAGTTTAATATGATTTCACAGCAAGACTGCTATCTCTTCCTGGGGATGGGGTGGAGGATGGAGAAGACCTGAAGAGGAAGCAGCCTGTGAGTCTGGTCCTCTTGGCTGAGTCAGACTGGTTAGGTTCTCTCTGAACACGCAGAGAGAAGTGAGCTTTGGAGCATGGTAAGGAGGCAAGTGGGGGAGGAGTTTAGTGCTGAGGCATGCCTACACAGGGAAGGGCTTGGGTGGGGGGGGTGGTAAAGGGTATAGGCACCACCATGGAAGAGAAAGGAAGACATCAAAACATTTTCAGTTGGGAAGTGATGGGGTCAGAGAGGCAAGGGTTTTATTTGATAAATTGCAGTCTTGTGCTATGTGGAAGAGAGGCTGGGGGAAGGCCAGACCAGAAAAGGCCCAAATCAGTAAAGCTCTGGTGAGAGATGAGGCTTGAACCTCATTGCTTTAAGAGAGGTGAGAAAGTAGAGACCGATAGGTAAACAGTTCCTAGTAAAACTCCAAAGTCATCCTGACTGTTATCCCAGAATGGGATTTGAATTGAGAAAAAAGCATCAAAGTGAAATTACTATTTCTCATAATATTGAAAACTCTTATGGGGCCTTTTCAGACCTTTAGAAGAGAAGGAAAATACATAATTAGTTGTTATCGGGAGTTGTCTTTCTGAGACATTCATGCCATCGTATGATACTGTGAACTTAGGTTTCTTATTGGTAGCTCTTGCTACCGTCCTCTTTCTAAGTCCTGGTGTGTGGCCCTAATTTTTTGGCACTTTTGATTTGACTTGAGAGAATTTTTACATATGACTTTGGACTTAGACACAGAAGGGGAAGGGACTTTAATATATGATTTTCTTTGGCCCTTTTCTTAAATCGTAGATATCTGTACAGAGCCTGAAAGAATCATTGGAGATCATCTGGTGAAAACTTTTTATCTCACATGCCATCAGCAAAGTCTTAATAGTGGCTGCTTGGAGTGCTGTGTTGACAAAGAATGTGAGGCCCATATGGTTTGGTGGAAAAGTGACAAGATCAACTAAAGATGCCCATCATGGGTGCAGCAGGGCGGAGCAGGAGCACATATGCTTCATGTATCCATTTCTTGGATAAAGAATCCGGGCTCTTAGCGTTAATGGATTTGACAAAGGTCACAGATTTAGTTAGGAGGATAGCTGCAGGGAAAACCGGGTCACGTGGCTCCCAGTGCCAAGATACTTCTTTCATTTCTTCAGTAAATATTTGCCAAGGATGGCTGGGCCCAGATCACTTTTTCTTGTGTTTTTGTTTTTAGTGCTTGATTTTCAGCCTTTAGCAATGCAGACCAGGTCCCTGCTTTCATGGTCCCATCTTCCAGTGGGAGGTGGATAATAAATAATAAGGAAGATAATATCAGATGGCTGTTGAAGATTATGGAAACAATAAAAGCCTGGGTGTGGTGATATGAAACAAATAAAACATGGCAGTGGGTAGCCAGTCAGGAAAATTGCTTTAGAAAAGAGGACTTTTTAGCTGAGACATGAATGAGAAGAAAGAGCCAGTGAGGCCAAGATCTGACAGAGGGATACACCAGGTGGTATAGATAGCAGGTGCAAAGACACTAAAGCTGAAAGTAGCTTGAGTGTTTGAGGAACAGAAAGAAGGCCTGCAGGGCCAGGGCACAGTGAGTGAGTGGGACAGTAGTACCTGCGAAGACGGGAGAGTTACGCAGGGGCCAGATTACGTACCACCATCTTTTGGGGACGGGAGTCTTAGGGTCCTGCTCAGTGGCCCCAGCAGTTGAAAAGTGAGGGGCTAGACTGTAGGTCTCCAGTTTCTTAGTGCAGTGTTTTTGAAAGTCTCTATGAGTGCGTAGCCCTTTCTTTCTTTTTATAGGAAACTCCTTGATTATAACTGCCAAGATCAAACAGCTGATAAGATCAAAAACTTTGCTCTATATAGATTAGAGTGGAAAATAGAAACCTGGAATAAATGTGTTTCCTTCAGGTGACCTTAGTAAAACATTCATGGGGTGCTGACAAGTACTTTGAATTTATACAATGGGGAACACAGTTTAAATACTTTGATATATTGCAAGCAGCTTCTACAGAATCTCAAAAAAGATTGCGAAGCTCATTTAAATCTTGTACCAACCCTGTGAGAATTGGTAGGAAATAGCTATAGCTATTTTTTTTTCCAGATGGATAAAATGAGGCAGAAAGATTAAATTATTTGATTTCAGATTTCTTTCCATAGTCTTGCATTCAACCTAACGGGTACATTCTACACACCTTAATTTATAAATAAATTTGTGGTTGAAATCCAAATGTGGTAAAACATTAGACTCTTTGATTTTGTAGTCCTAAGGTCCTGACTTATAAATTCACCTTACTAAATAAGAGTAACAAATACAATGAAGTGAATCTTTTAAGATTCGTGTTCTTGAGCAATGTGCGGAGCCTGCTGAATTTATTTTATTGGGCAACTTGTTCCCAAATATTTTCTGCTAGGGTTTATAGTGGTCAAAGTTTCAGGCTTGATATTTGCATATATTTCATTAATTGCATTGTCCTTTTCCTTCCCTCCCTCTCTCCCCTACTCTTCCCCTCCCCAGGCTGATTTACCTGTTCTGTGCATTCTGTTCCTTATAGGCTGTGCTCTCAAGTGACAGCTTATGAGCTTAATAAATCCAGGCAAATGTGTAAATGGATGTTAATGGCCCACACTCCCCTTCAGCATAGCATGTATACACTTTAATGGTGACCTTTGATGGTTAATACCTAACTCAAAGGGATGACTAATGGCAGAATTAGGAAGCCAAGTAGATTTGGAGGTCAGCGTTGTAGCTAATTGAAAGTAATACATTTGGGGGAAGTCAAGGACTCTGTGTGCCCCCTCAGATAATCAAGATAGGCCTATTCCCAGAGCCAGCTCTCCTCCTAAAAGGTGGGTGTCATTATACAGAATTTCATGGACCTCAAATGGTTTTTCTGATGTGGATATAGAAAGGTGTGAGCTGTACCTAGAATGTTTCTCAACAAATTATCAGAACTTTATATTGATGTGCAAAGTAATATCTAGAGAAGAAGTGAACTTTAGGAAGAATATAATTATCTTCTGCAGAATCCTTTACTCCTCCACTTCTTAGAAGCTAACTGTGCTGTTAATGCGTCTTTTGTGTCCTACCATATTCTTTCTATGAACAGACCGGATTCTGGTCATTCTTTCATCTCATTGACCCAGGATCTTAAAGACTATTTCAAGTTGCAGTAAACCAGGGATATAACATAAGGGATGAGTCCAGAATAAATGGACCTTTAGATTTTTCTCATTATATTCCCTGGTATATACACATCCAGGATTGTATGTGTATAAGAAAACTCATCCTAATGGGATACCTCACATTCTATTTTAAAAGTATATCTATTTAACTAAGCTCTCAAAATATTGAATTTCATAATCTCCCTGTGCAATGTTTTCTTCTTTAAAGGAAGATAAATGAAGTTTAAATCTGCTTTCTATATAAAGGTATATGCAGGTATATGCAGAAAGGAAATGATTCTGCCAAAAGTACAGAAAAAGAAAAATTATATTTATATCCAGAACAAGTTAGGCCATATTCCAGAGATTTTGATATCAGCAGTGCATTTTCTAATTCTATTGAGAAAAGTAGATTTGTTAGATCATATTATTCTGAATAAATCTGGTTTGAGCCCTGAGTTAGTAAAGGGATTTTATTTTAATTTTAAATGATGTAAATATTGTATCTCTTGGACTGCTATAATTTAGACCAGTAGTGTATGTATGGAGAATAGTTTCGTATGCCACCGCTTTCATCTGGTTAGGAATAACACTGGTCTAGGATTCAAGCAACGTGATTTGTTTAAGAATATTCGCCTTGTGATCTTTGACTTTTTACTTTTCACAGGACCTCAAATTGCTCATCCATAAACCAAATGGTTTGGTAAAAGTTTATTTGAGTCCTCCTGGGTGGTTCAGTCGATTGAGTGTCCGACTTCGGCTCAGGTCGTGATCTCACAGTTCATGAGTTCGACACCTGCATCGGGCTCTGTGCTGACAGCTCAGAACCTGGAGCCTGCTTCAGATTCAGTGTCTTTCACTGCCCCTCCACCACTCATGTGCTCGCTCTCGCGCTCTCTCTCTCTCTCAAAAATAAACATTAAACATTTTTTTAAATACAAAGTTTATTTTGAGGGTGCCTCTCATCAATAAAATTCTAGGATTCCAAGAAATAAAAGCAAAAAACATAAATGTTTCCATAAGGACAGAAAGAGATTTGGTGATGTACCATCCTGGGTCCATCTTCCTAATATTAGGTTGTGACTCCCATAGCAATTTGTCTATATTGTTTTATTTTATAACCATCTTAGGATATAATTATTTATATGTTTGCCTTCCCCTCCTAGACTTCAAGTGAAAATTGATATAAAATATGACTTTATATAAAACTTTGCCCCTGATAGGCATTCAATACTCACATCTCTCCTGGAAGGTTACCTCCCACATAATGTTCTTGTGTGGCTTATAGAAACGGGCATCATTGCTTTATTTTTATGATATGGCATTCACTACTTCCTTTGGTAAAACTTTCCTGAACATCTGCTATGAACAGAGCACCATGCTAGATGTTGGGAAGGTTATAAAGATCCCATCTCCTACCCCAGGGAGTTCATAATCCAGTGGTGGTACATGAAAACCTGCAAATGAGGGAGTCATTAGTGTCAGGGCCCTTCGCAATGCCTGGTAATAGCCAGTGTTTCATAAATGACAGCTGGTATCTTCATTGGCTGCAAGTACAATTTCTAGTACCTAGGATTCTCTATAGAACCTAAGATAATCAAATGTGAAAAACAACATGAATATGCTAGAGTGATTAGATAGTGCTGATTTGTCCTCATCATAGGTGTCTGGATTTGGTTAAAACTTGTTGGTGGTGCTTTGAAAACTATATGGCACTTCCTCACAGTGGAAGGAAATAGCTGTACCACTTCAAGTGTATGTACAGTGTGGTTTCTAGAACAGTAATTAACACCATCACCTAGAAACTTAATAGAAATGCAACTTCTTACCGAGTAGAATCAGAAACTGTGGGAGTGGAGTTCAGCAGTCAGTGTTCAAAGAAGTCCTGCGGGTGATTCCGATGTGCTCTAAAGTACGAAAGCCATCTTTCCAGAATGTCTGTAGAGACTTGGTAGATTTACTTGAGGAGGAACATCTGAAAGTGAGATGCCAAATGAAAAATGGGTTAAAAGGAGAGGAATTTCATAACCCCTGCTCTCACTGAGTTTACAGCCTAGTGAGAAAGCAAGTAATCACTAAGATAAGTATGCAATCACAAATTCGGATGCATGCTGCGAATTCAAAGAGCCCGTGTAATCTGGCCTGGACCAGGAAGAATTGAGGAGTATAACTTTTACTCATTCCACTAAGGAATGGGTTTGAGCAGAGTTTGTGCCTTTGATCCTATGAGGTGGCTTAGAATTAGTTATGGGGTCTGTTTAACAAAATGGTTTTGTATAGTTCTTTTCCCTGTATTTTGTGTTTTTCTTGGAGTTAGCGGCCATATTCTGAATGGTTTTTCATAAACGGATCCAGTAATTATTTACACAGGTATGTATAGATACACATATATATGGAAATATTCACTGATGGCTATGATATCCAGTACATAACTTGGCTTTGTACTATTTGCAGACAATATGTCTTAGGTACCAACCAACTGTGTACTAAGCCCTGCCCTAGGTCCTTTACACACAACTTCTATTTTTCTTATGTTTATTTATTTAATTTGAGAGGGAGAGGGAGAGAGGGAACACAATCAGAATCAGGGGAGGAACAGAGATAGAGAGTCCCAAACAGGTTCTGCACTGTCAGCACAGAGCCCAACGTGTGGCTCTGTTCCATGAACTGTGAGATCGGGACCTGAGCTGAAATCAAGAGTTACAAACTTAACCAATGGAACCACCGAGGTGCCCCTTTACACACAGCTGTGTTTAAATTTTTTTTTTAATGTTTATGTGTTTTAGACAGAGAGAGAGACAGAGCTAGCGGGGCGGGGTGCAGGATAGAGAGAGGGAGACAGAATCCCAAGCAGGCCTCAGGCTGTGAGCTGTCAGTGTGGAGCCTGATGTGGGGGTTGAACCCACGAACTGCGAGATCATGACCTAAGCCAAAATCAGGAGTCAGATGTTTAGCTGACTGAGCCACCCGGGTGCCCCTACACACAACTTTTAAATTAACCTTCGCAACATTTCTTCAAGTAGGACTTGTTGACTCAATTTATGGTAAGTTAAATGGCTTGGTGAGATTAAATCAGCTGTCTCAGGTCACATAGCTAGTAAGTAATATAGCAGGGTTCCATCAGGTGGTCTTGTTCTAGATTTCTCTCTTTCAACCACTACGTGAAGAATGCATGGGATGGAATATGTTTCTAATTAGAAGTATGCACACAGGGAAGCCATGTCTCATGAATTTATATTTTCTCCTGACCTGTAACTTTCCTGTCTCAGACTTATCATGGAAGAAAAGATATAAGGTGCTAATCGTTCATTGGATTTGAAGCAACCTCAATAATTTTTTTTAATGTTTATTTATTTTTGAGAGAGAGACAGAATGCGAGTGGGTTAGGGGCAGAGAGAGAGGGAGACACAGAATCTGAAGCAGGCTCCAGGCTCTGAGCTGTCAGCATAGAGGCCGATGCAGGGCTCAAACTCAGGAGCTGTGAGATCATGACCTGAGTCGAAGTCAGACGCTCAACCGACTGAGCCACCCGGGCGCCCCTGAAGCAACCTCATAAAGCCTCAAAAAACATCATATGCACATTCAGAGAAGCTGGGAATTTTAACTTCTACAGATATAGAACTTGAGCCATTTCTGAAAAATGGCAAACCAGGACATAGATATGAGGATATGAGCGTGGGTTTGGGGAGAGGAACAATATAAATAGATGATCGGGCATATTTCAGGGCCACAGCCATTGGGGAAGAAGGAGGTGTCTCTACCAGCTGGCAAAAATGGATCCTACATCTTCCGTCTCCAACTTCCAAATGTTTCTCCATTTCTTGGCAAATGGTTAAGGTGTCCTCTCTATTTTCACATATTTCCCTCAACGTGCCCTATTATTTCCTCCCTCTCTTTGTTATTAATTGATATTAATTTTATCTTTATGTTAAGTTATATAAATAGAGGGGTGCCTGGCTAGCTCAGTGCATAGAGCATGTGACTCTTGATCTCAAGGTTGGGAGTTCAAGCCCCACACTGAGTGTAGAGATTACTTAAAAATACAATCTTTAAAAAAATAAAATTAGAAAAACACACAGTGTATATATTGTCCCAAGTGCTAATTCCTCTTTATCAACTGAAGATAGAAGAGTTATAAACTAGAAAATAACAAAAAGGAAACTCGTTTATTTCTAAGAGTGAGAATGCTGATGGCCTAATAATTAATAATAAAACCAAATTAAATGGTAGTGATGTTACCTTATGGAATTGCTTTGAATGCTTTGCAAATTATAATATTTTTGGTTTAATTTCTAAGCTAAAACATATCTATATTATTTAACCTTAACCAGGGCATTAAGGAAAACCCTAAAGATTGTTACTTTAAATTTCAGTTGTGTGGTGAAGGAAAGTTTTAGGCAGCTAAGTCTCCATGGAGTTTCTAACGTACTAAGGTAATTGTGTAAGATCAACTTCTGTGAATGGGTATGGCCCCAGAATGGTGTATTAATATTTGAATTTACATTTTCATGCGTAGTTATTTTTATAATCTCTAAATCAGTGCATTTACAGTGGAACCATAAATTCACTAGATAGAGCAATGAATTCACAGGTGCATTTTCTTTACCTGCCTTAACGTTTAATTGAAAACTGCCCTATGGCCTGAAGCTTCCCAAGCAGGGTGACATGGAGCTACCAGGAAGGCATTTTTGTCCAAATAAGGTTCATAATTTTGATTCAGGCTGAGAATAAGAACTTGGTTAGTTTAGCAGAAGCGGAAATATTTCCCAAATTTATACCTTCTGTATGAATGAAAGGTCCCTTTTAAAAACTAAGCTCTCAATGAGAATTAGGGGTTTTCAAAATGAGCAAAAGCAATCGTCTATAGGGGATTCAAAAAGCAATTTGTATGCAGCTTTCCTTATACTAAATAGCTCTAGTGAAAACAGCACTGTTTTTATTCTGTTTCTTTAAATATGCAGGTTATTAACACATTTTCAAATTAATAGTTTAGAAATGTTCATACCCTTCTATGTGTTGATAGTACATCTCTACCGGCAAAAATGACTTGATGCATTCATTTTACTACAATGAAAGTGTCATTTAGAAAGCCATTAAAACATAACCTTAAAATTAACATTGTGACCCTACAAGGAAGCATTAAATGGGTTGAAAAGGAATGATCTTGAAAAGGAAAGGCCTGCCTTTAGAGTCCAAGTTTAAGAAAAAAGAAAGAAAAAAGGAAAAAGAAAAAGCCACTAATGAATAATTACTGTAATGAGCTTCTGGTCTCCGAGCCACTCGCATTCACTTGCATTAATGCTATAAAATATTGGATGGTGTGGAACATTAAAATATTCATTTTTGCTGGTTTTTTATACAACAAAGCAATGATGTATCCTAAACTCCTCCATGAGGAGCCCCTTTGGCAATTGACCTTGTCATCAAAATACTTATGCTATCCAGGATCCTTCTGGAGGAGCTTCCTAAAACACTAATAGGACCATGGATCTACTTCAAACACTCCAGCATCTTAGTTCCCTCACCTGAGACCCAATGCACAGGCCCTTTCTCCAGAGAAGGCATTTTAGCAAAGCAGCAAATACTGAAGTCTGCAGTGTATGATGCTAAGTACAAACATTACTTTCACAATCTGGGACAAATTCCATGGCCTTCCTGTAGGCCTCCAAGGTCGTATATGTTAAATGAGCAAAAACGTAGCACTAGTATAAGGAGTTACTTTGAAGTGTGAATGAAAGAACCTAGGCAAAACCTTGACATGTGACATCTTTAATAAGAAAAGGGGGACTCTGATTAGGTTAAGAATGATATTTCCCAGAACAACTTATAAGGTTCACTGTGAACTGGCCCCAGTTTACTATAGACGGTTATTTCTTGCCGTTTCCTTTTCATCTCTTGCTTCTTTATGTTTTGGCCCAGAAGAGTCTTAGACTTGAGTGTGCATCACAGATTTCCTGGAGTGCTTATTAAATACAGACTGCTGGACCCCAAAATCAGACTATCTGAGTCAGGAGATGTGATGATGGGGCTCAAAAGTGTATACTTCTAACAAGTTCACAGGTGACATTGATATTTCTGGCTTGTGGACCATATTTTGAGAACCACTCGTCTACCATTTCTAGGAAATGCCACTCCTCATTCTATCACTTGGAAAGTTGCCACCAAGATCCTATTCACAGACATCACATCTGTGTCTTTGTTAATTCCTCCAGCCGAGATTGGCTGCTCTGTGCTTTGTACTTTTGTACCTGTTTTTTCCATTCACTTTTATGGCACTAATCACCTTGCATTGTAATTATTCAGTCTGTGTGTTGCATGTTTATCTAGCCACCTGGATGATGCACTCTTGCCAAGGGCAGAGACCATGTCAAATTCATCTTTGTATTTTTAGGGTCATATGTGCTACCTGCTACATGGTAGCTACTAACTAAACATTGCCTAAATGAAACCTACACCTTGTGCCCTCGGCTTATATTCTCTTGCCTTTGTAAGACTAGTTTTGTTCTTCAGAAATACTGTTATTTATTAAGCCTGATGGTCCTGATCTGTCATTTTAGACCCTGGGCTAGTACCTATTTTTAAAGTCACACAACTTTCCCTAACTTGCTAGAATAGGCACTCTTTCCCCTAGGTACTCATTTCTCAGAAGTTTTATTCTTTTCTCCCTCATTTTGATTAGTTTTGCTAGGGCTGCAACTGTGCCTTGTTGATCTCACTGCCCCCAGAACCTGGTGAAGTGGCTGGAACACAGGAGACTTTAGGGAAATGTGTGTGGAATGATGGAATATTGAGAGAGGACGCTCCAGGCCAGGACAGCCTAGTCTGGGAAGCTGACCGAACCCTTCACTGGTAGCCCCAGCTCTCCACTCCTTTCCTGGAACCCTTTCCAAATATCTTCCAGGTTCCCACTTTCCACCAACTGTTCGAGCCATATAGAGAGTACAGTTAGAGAGCTACTACCATAGCTCAGGCAAGATAGGATGAAACCCCCAATTAAGTGATAGTGCAAGAGCAAGGCAGAGAGGTTGATTGGGAGAGGAATCATGGGAAAGAGAATCTCTAAATTCACCAGTTAGGAATATTGAGTCTCAGGCTCTGGGATGAAGGTGACTTGTGTTTGATTTTCTACAGATCTTGTACTTTAACTTCCTGAGTCTTGTTTTCCTTATCTGTAAAATTGGAATAGTATACTAGTATAAGTATTAAATGAAATGACACCTGTAACTTAGCATGGTGCTTGGAATATGGAAAGTCTGCAAGATATAGAAGTCTGTGAGGTACTTGTGATAAACTGACAGTGCATACTGGGCTCAGGCCATGTCCTGTACACAAAAGGTACGTGATGTTGTTCTTTATCCACAAAGAGTTTAGAGAATAGTTGGGTAGGAAAAGCTGACCACACTCCCAGAATCCCACACTCCCTTTCATTCTAGGTTGTCTAGTATTTATTACCAATGAAATAATCCAGTGCAGATTTTAATGTGGTTGGAGTTCATAAAACATAATGGCCAGTGTTGGACAACTTGGACAACATTTATAATCCATAGATAGCTGTGCGGTAGTTGGGGAGCTGAAATTTAATGATTAGTTGAAATATGGGAAACAAAAGGAAGGATCTGGGAGCTTAGTAGAATGTTCTTATATGTAAGGTTCATCGTGTATTATAGCATATTGGTATAGGCATTTATCTTTTAAGGTTAAAGAGTGTAGATTCAATTAGATGGCTAGGGCACAGTTAATAATTGAGTTATTTGAACCCAGTGTACAACAAGTCAGGCCATGCAAAGAAAGACACAGGAATTTTAATGGGTTTATATAGACATAGAAATATAGATCATTATGTGTATATGTGTGTGTGTTTATAATCTGCAGATGGTGCTACTAATGAAGAGATTTCCTAAACATCTTAGTTTGGGCAGACAAAAATAATAGTAGCTAACACAGATGGTGATGACTATGTGTCAGGCCTAGTTCTAAGTGCATTTACATTTATTAAGCCATGTAATGCTCACAACAGCATGAGGTAGGTACTGGGATGATTCTTTTTTTTTTTTTTTTTTTTTTTTTTTTTTTTTTTTTTTTTTTCAACGTTTATTTATTTTTGGGACAGAGAGAGACAGAGCATGAACGGGGGAGGGGCAGAGAGAGAGGGAGACACAGAATCGGAAACAGGCTCCAGGCTCCGAGCCATCAGCCCAGAGCCTGACGCGGGGCTCGAACTCCCGGACCGCGAGATCGTGACCTGGCTGAAGTCGGACGCTTAACCGACTACGCCACCCAGGCGCCCCTGGGATGATTCTTAATTTGTGGATGAGGTAACTGAGGCACAGAGCGGTTGGATCATTCACAAGGTCCCGTGTGACCCCAGGGCAATATGGCTTCCAAGGTTATGCTCTCAGCCAAATGTCATTGGCAGTTTCAATCTCTGTTTCCAATCTGAAAAGTTCTGCCTGCATCCTGTCAGCACAGCCTGGGTTAGCTGGGTGGGACCACCCAGCCCTGTTTGTCTCCCACCACATAGTGACAGTGATTCAGCAAAGTCTGTGGTGAGTGTTTATCACCACTTTCCTTGGGATACCCACACATTCCAAATGCTAGTCCCATCCTCTTATTTGCTCAGACAAGTAGATTTGTCACTTGAAACGATCTTTTAATTGTTTATTTTCTTCTGGCTTCTTTCCAGGGCTTTGTAGCAAATGTTAAATGCTGTTTAAAAAATGTTTTTCTTCTTGTGGAATAGGTTAGCACGTATGTTGGTTAACTGTTGCATTTTGAACTTCCCACTTGGTAACTGACAGCCCGTAATTAAGCATAACTTGAACTCTGACCATGTCTGCATGTAGTTTTGTAGGCTGTCACCAAATTTCTGTTGATATTCTCTGTGAAAATGGCATAGAACAAAATGCTTCCTGGCTTAGCAATATCTCAGTGTGGTTAGGTTAAAACATTGATGAAGGGTTAGATATCTAGAAATTCTCTTACCATGTTGCAGATATTTTTATTTTTTCTTGAAAATGTAGTTTTTATATAATACATTGGTTACTTATTTTCCGTAGGGATACAAAAGCTCAAATCAAGGAATAGAAGGTGAAGAGAATGACACTTCTTGAAATACCTACTACATGCTAAGCTGTGTTTGGGCTAATTGTTTTCCTGACTTTAGAGTGGGGTAATCAAATTCCTACCTATCTGGTGGTGACAGTCCTTATTGAGAGCCTGTGTCCTAGCACCTATGACAGAGCATATAGCTCTGACTTGGGCTTTGTCTCAGATACCACTGTGAGTCCTAGGCCACAAACTCACATACCCTGCACTATAGGGAAGGGTACGGGCCAGACAGCTCTTTCCTTAAGGGATCTCCATCCTAGTTACTGAGACCCTTTAGAGTAGCACTGATTAACAGTATTTCAGAGTTCTGAATCAACAAATAAATAGAGAATATTAGATCAAAATAATACCCTCTTTACTGATAAACCTGATATTAGAAAACAGAAATGGAAAAACATGCTCTGCTAGACATAGACAGAATTTGGAATTTCATAAAAATGCCTCAGGGGGAAGAAGTACCAAACCCCCCCTTTTTAAAAAAAAATTTAAATGTTTATTTATTTTTGAGAGAGAGAGAGAGAGAGAGATAGAGAGAGATAGAGAGAGATAGGAGGGGCAGAGAAAGAGGGAGACAGAATCTGAAATGGACTCCAGGCTCTGAGCTGTCAGCACAGAATCTGATGTGGGGCTCCAGCTCATGAACCGTGAGATCATGACCTGAGCCAGAATCGGATGCTTAACTGACTGGGCCACCCTGGCGCCCCATCAAACCCCTTTTTTTAAAAAATTTTAGGTTTTTGTTGTTGTTACTGCAATTTTAAATTTTGCAGCGTTATACAACTTACAAAAAGTAAAAAGTCTTCTACAGCTTGATAATATTTTGGTTGTGTACATACATGTGTAGCCACCACCTAGATACAGCAACTGCCCTGCATCCCAGAAGGTTCCCTCCTGAAGGTAAACCCTGTTCTGACCTCTATCATCATACGGAGAGTTTGGACAGGTCCTTTCAAACATGATCTAGGAGTGCCTGGGTGGCTCAGTTGGTTAAGTGTCCAACTTCGGCTCAGGTCATGATATCATAGTTCATGAGTTCGAGCTCCACGTTGGGATCTGTGCTGACAACTCACATCCTGGAGCCTACTTCAGATTCTGTGACTCCTTCTCTCTCTGCCCCTCTCTCACTTGCGCTCTGTCTCTCGAAAAATAAGTAACGCTAAAAAAAAAAAAAAAAGTCTAGAGAAAGTATCATTGTGTATCTTGTGAGAAGCTTCCTATGGAGGAGGAAAGAGAGAGGAGGAGAAGGAGGGAGGGAAGGAGAGAGACAGAGACAGCGAATAGAAGAGAGAGAAAGGGACTGGGTGATGGCTGAGTAGTTCTTCCTTTCAAATTTACCAAGCAGACTAAGTCTTCTGGCCTCCCGTTGGAAGATACTGGGGGAGGGAGGTATACTCAGAGTTGCCAGGGAAATAATGTTAATAGATCACCCTTCATGTGGAAAGAAATACCAAGACTGAAGAAGTCCACCCCTACTTGGATATGTAAATCTCTAGAGGGTAGATGATGCTATAACAATATGTACAAAATATCGTAGGATTAACATGACACATCTTCCAGGAGCGTCAGTTTTACTCAACAAATTGGGGAGATGTATTATTTTAATAGTAACACAAATATGGAGATATTTATGGAACAGAATATAAAATTCACATGAATTTTTAAAACAAAACATAATACTTTAAAGCTCTTTTAGGCTTGCTTTGGGCTGCTTTGGGCTAAGCCCTCAGGTCCCCCAGGGGTATATGTTCATTCCTTTGCCTAGGGTAACTTCAGTGGAAACAGTCTGGAAGCTCTCCTAGGACACTGAGTGTGAAACCTTTAGCAAAGCACTGGCATGAACTTGGTAATGCTAGCAGATTGAAATGCAGGGAAGAGAGGGATTCAGCATTAGGGAGAGATAGTCATCAGAGAATCATGTGGTTCAGGAGGCAGATACACAGCACAGCCCCAAGTGGGTAAGCTGAACACTGGCCAGGAAAGAGGGAAGGAAAAGGAAGGATGAGAGAGAGAACATAAAGTCTGAAGACAGTGAATGGCTAAGGTAACAAGGGAGGGAGAAGGACTTGAAGGTCAGAGCTGAGGCAGACACATGCATCCTTGTCTGTCTCCTGCTGTTGTGATCCAGGGAGCCATGCCACACAGCCCTGCCCAGCTCTGCCAGGGGTGCCTTCTGACTGAGGTATGCTGCATGGGATTTTGTTTGCAGAAAGGTGGTGCTCACTCTTGTTACCTGGCAGCTTAGCCTATGTATACCTGGTGATCATATCTGACCACTCCATAGAAGAGAAGGGATGAGAATCCTGATCCTTTCAAGCAGGACTTGCTGCCCAAAGTTAAAACTCAAATGCCTGTGGAGGCAAGGCAGACAGAATTATGGTAAGCCTGCCAGTTATTATTTATTGCAAATGCAAGGGATTGTGTAAACTTGAAGGTGGGTGCATTGTTTAAAGGCACTCAAATGGAAAAACAAAGGAGATAAAAACAAAAAATAAACCTGGCTGGCTAGCCACTTCAGCTTTTCTGTTGTATTTGGTTTGTAGGACTTCAGTTTTATCTTCCCTGTCACCTCCAAAAGACCTCCCCCCCCACCTGTAGTCTCAACATATAGGTTGTTTCATTTAATTTCCCTAATAATCAGTGGAAGCCATGCTATTATTCACATTTTCCAGAAAAAGAAATGAAGGCCCAGAAATTAAGTAATTTTCCCAAGGCCACAAAACCAGTAAAAGTTAAGACTAAATTAAAACCAAAGATCTTTTTTTTTTTTTTTGCTTTTTTAATTTCAGAAGTTTTAAATCGTGATATCCACTTGAGAGCTTCCAAACCTCTGAGGGATGTTTACTACAAGACCATAGAGATAGAAAGCCATGATCCTCTACAGAAATGTGGTTTGCAGAATATTTATCCATCGAATAGTTATCAAATATAATAGTGCTATTTAACAAAATATAGTGACAACTTTGCTATTTTAAATAACATGTTTGAAAATAAACAATAACAGCAAAGCTGGGATTCTTGAAAGTCAAGAGAAGAAATGGTTATTGATTTGGAAAAAAATAATTGCTTTAACAGCAGAAACATTTTAATATGAAACTTAAAAAGAAACTGTCAGTTGATGTGGTCAAAGACTCATTAATAGACAGATATTGGACAGCTTTTTCACTAACTATTATCTTGGTGACATCACTTTGTCTAATGAATTTTGATTTTTTTGGCATATGTGTACAAAATCCAATGAAACATTGAAAGGAGAAATGATAAAAATTAGTGAAGGTGAATGCCTTCTCTAACTAGGTGACTGTTCCTAGCATTCATTATTAGCAGTAGATATTTTACAACTTATACTTGTTACATTCTACTTCTTGTTTTATTTTTCTGAGGACTCTGTCGCGAATGTTGATTTCATTCAGCAAGTGGAGAGTTTACAAAATGCCTGTCAAAGCAGAATTAGATTCTGAGCCTGACCTGACTGAGGCTGAGTATTTCTTTGACTTAAACGTTAGAGACCTACCATTATTCACCTGTCTCTGACCCCTTTCTTACTGTTTTAGTAGCCAAACACAGATTTCATTGCCAAGGACCATTACCATCTTGGATATAGAAAGTACTATCTTCTAAGTACATATTTCCCCTCCCGATTCTAGGCTTTTGGTAGCTTGAATTTAAGCATAATGGTGTAACTCCAGTAGCCACAGAGGCCTCAGTAATGACTTTAAAACACCCACACAAAAAATTACCTCTCTCCTGGATGTGAAGTCACAAAGGAAAAACATTATTGTACCCTCACACTCGTGAACGATTCTATTGTTAACGATGGTATATTAAGTTGGTAGCTTTATTCATTAATACAAAATACAGCAGAGTACATTTTCAAGTGTGTGCAGTGAATTGCATACACAGTGCACATTATTGTCATCAGAGCTGTGCTGAGGGAATTTAGCAAAAACTGTTTAGAGGCACCCCATAATAGTTGTCTGTAATTGTTTCAAAATTGGTTTTCTGGGGTTTAGAGCTTGGTTTTTATTATTGTTGTTATTTATTAATCTCATTCTATGACTGTCACAACTGATCCTGGTTTTGTAACACTTTCAAAACAGGAACAATATATGAATTTATTTCATCAAATAATTTAAGTACTACACTTCACCTTTAAGTGAGTAGTAGAACCCTCATACACTTTTAAGCTATTAACAGACTTCCTTAAATTTGGCTTAGAGTTATAGGTCCACTGAGAGCAAATGTTTGCCAATAAATAGAAAATTTCATTCTGTCTTATGTATCAAAGTTTTCTGCCTGCCTGCCTGCCTGCCTGCCTTCCTTCCTTCCTTCCTTCCTTCCTTCCTTCCGTTAGGTAAATCCTTATATCCTTGGTTCTTAAAAGATAAACAAATGGCATGTATTTTCACAGTTCTTACAGAAGTATATAATGAACTTGGTTATTTATCCTGGTTCATTGAGAGTAGTATAAAGCATAAAGTAAAAAAAAGGAAAAATTAATTTTATTTCTAGTATTATGTTAGTACATAATGATTTTCCTTTTTTAAAAAAAAATATTTTTAAGTAATCTCTACACCTAATGTGGGGCTCAAACTTACAACCCTGAGATCAAGAGTAGCATGCTCTACCAATTGAGTTAGCTAGGTGCCCCACGGATTTTCAATTTTTAATGAGACAGGTTACAAAGTAGCTTCCAACTTCATGTCCCACCCCACTTATTAACATATTACACAAATATGGACAACTTCTGACCTCTATATTTGATGAAAGAAGGTGATTAACTTTTAAATGTATTTATTATATTTTATGTTTTAAAAGGTTGCCATTAAACCAATATTTTCTAAATTTAGTCCCTTAAGGTATTGCTTTAAATATTTCCCATATCTGCGTATCAGTCCAACTGAGCTTTTATTATTTGACGTGTGGTTTATCTCATTCCTCCTCACTGTGGTCTGACTCTTTCTGGTTGAACTAATCAACACACTGCTGTCATTGCTCCAGTCCGCAGCCTTGGTCCTCAGGAGAGCGAGCCCCAATTCCCTCCTAGGTATTGACACTAATAGAATGGATGAAAAGCAATAGAAGTGTCACTAGGTTGGTTTCTTAGTACTGGTTGTGAATAAACCAGTGGATGAAATAACAGGGGAACACGATGGTTCAGAAACTCTTGGGAATGTAGCCATGTTAAGCTCATTGTTTTGCTTTTGTTTTTGCTTATACCTGTCCAGATTTCTCCAGACCTACCTTTGGGATGGAGCTAATTAAGATAGCGTGTTGTGCCACTTCTATTTTTCTTCCTTCCTATGTTATTTTTTTCACACTGTAAAGGGGATAGGTCCTGTTACTAAGATGGCCAAAAGTGGTACATGCTCAGTGCAGCCTCGGGGAGTCCTTCTATTTGATTTCATTTGAATTTGTGGCTCATCCCAGCCTCATGGTGGGCAATTCTCTTCCTCATATTGTGTCCTTCATCCCAGAGTGTTGGTCGTGTTTCTATTCCATATATTTCTCTAAATTCTCTGACTGTATTAGTCTTGTCAGGCTGCTATGACAAAATACTACAGATGGAGTAGGTTAAGCAGCAAATACTTCTGACAGTTTTGGAGGCTGGAAACTGCAAGATCAAGGTGCTAGGTTATTTGGCTCTTGGTGAGGGTCCTCTTTCTGCCTTCCCACCTTCTCACTTGTGCCCAAATATAGTAGACAAAAAGGATCTTTCTCTTCCTCTACTTATAAAGGCACCCATTCCATCATGAGGGTGCTACCCTCATGATCTCATCTAACCCTAATTACCTGTTAAAGGTTTGCCCCCAAATACCATCGCATTGGAGATTGGGACTTTAACATATGAATTTGGGGAGGGGAACACAATTCAGTCTATAGCACCAACAGACCTCCTCTATTTTCTTTGATCTCTCCTTCACCCTTTTCTTTTTTTTTATTTCTTTTTATTTTTTTGTTTATTTTTGAGAGAGAGAGAGAGAGAGAGAGAGAGGGAGAGCACACCGTGGAAGAGAGGCAGATAGAGAGGGAGATACAGAATCCGAAGCAGACTCCAGGCTCTGAGCTGTCAGCAGAGAGCCCGATCTGGGCCTCGAACTCACGAACCACAAAATCATGACCCGAGCCGAAGTCGGATGCTTAACCAACCGAGCCACCCAAGTACCCCATCTCCTTCCCTCCTTTTCAACGTTACTTAATGTTTTTACTAAAATTGGGCTCATTTCTTTTTATTTAAAATCTTTTTAAAAGGAAACTTTATGCTAGTACCATAAGTAGATCAGTATCATTTGTCATAAGTAAAAAGTGAATTCATAAGTATAAAACTATGCAGAAAAAAAAAGATATGAACCCTATTACATCCTGTACTTGAAGAACACTAGTGAATAAATAAAACATGTGCAGGTTCTAAATTTAGGAATTGCCCCAGGTGTCCCAGATGTTTGGTTACTGTTACAGCTTGATAGTTGACTCAAGCCATGAGATTTCTGTATGACTATACAAGAGACCCTAATCTAGTTTAGAACTTATCTAGAGTAAGGGAGATGAAGAATTGTGATTCATATTAATTCCATCACTTTTCCTTTCTGAGTCCATATTTATAGTTGTGAGTAATATATATTTGTTTCTTGATATGAGCTGTAATGACTACTGGCTTGTTAAGTTTAATTGGTGGAACTGTGATCATTTAGGCTATTAACAGAAACTAGTCATGTGTTTTCAAAGAAACTGGTATAAATTAGAGTCTTTCATTAAAGACCAATCAGCCATTTTCACATTTCAAAATTTGATGCCATTGCATTCTTGATGGGGTAGCAAACTGACCAGAAAATTCATCTAATCCATTTTCTAAGACTAAGAATCAAGAAAATAAAAGTCTATTCATATTAATAGCTTAAAATATTTATATTATCAATTCTGAAATAACTACTTCAAGAGTAATATTATAAAGTGATTTAGCCAATGTTGCTTGAAAGTTAGACATAGGGAAGCAGCAGCAGAATCAGCCTCATTACTGTCTGCTCGAATCTCTAATGTTTGCTTCCAAAGATTTAGAAAAGAATCAAAGAAATGTTTACCTAAAAAAGAATCAAAGAGGCATCTGGCTGTAGGTAAAATGGCATATCTTGTGTTTCTAAGAGCAAGATATAGTACTTGAAAGATAATGAAAAAAAAATCTTTTTTTTTTTTTTTAATTGACTCAGAACACATTTCTTAATGAAGCTCCGCTGTGACCCAGGGCTGGCATGAGGGACAGGGAGTTCAGCGACTTCCCATAAATGATTTGATGTTTATGTAGGGGACAACTTGGTTGGTTGCAAGAACCTTGAGGTAGTAGTAGACCAATGTCTTATAAATTGCATCTGCCACTTGGAAACTCTGATTTTGGGCAAGGCATTGAACCTGGCTGAGCCTCAGTTTTTTCATCTATGACTGTACTTGTATGGCCAAGTTGCTGTGATCTATTGTGCACATCTATTTTCCTTTTATCACTTCTGCTTTATGTGATCTGCCTTTAAGTGTCAACATTTCCACAGCCGATACAAAGAGGAAGACAATAAGAATTAAAATAGTTTTCCTATATGGTAGTTGTTTTGAAAGAAGGAACATCTATTTTTCTGTGATCTGTAAACCTTCAAATTGTATGCTATATAGATTTGCATCTTGGGTGTATAACCAAATGTCAAAAAGAGTTTAGGGCATAAAGCACTGAACTTCAAACAAATTCATAAACTTCTGGACGTAAGCTCTTCTTTATTTATCTGTAATGATCTTGGTAAAATAAATTTTAGGAGGCTTTCTGACATATATAGTTTTATATGAGAAACACTTTTCCCTGAGTGAAGTCAATCACCAGCTAATGTTAGTAAATTATTTTGTCATACAGAAAACTTTATTACAATGCCCAATGTAATTCTTTATGTACAATTTGTCTGTCCTTTACATAAACTATAAAAGATTTCATGAAACTGACATATTGAACGTACGCAACAGAAGATACAGATATGAAAAAAAAAAGGTTCTGGATGAGAGAAATGTAAATAAGACTGAAAAGTCAAAACCAGAGATGGTAATGATCTCAGAAATGCCATTAATTGCTTTCATGACACTTGGTTCTGCACAGCTTTATTATTGGTTAGAAAGAAAGATGCTTGTCACTTTAACATATATTTTTACATTTCATTACCACACTAACATCATAAAAAGGATTTCACTCTTTTTCGCAGGTGATGAGACTTATTTTTATAAAGGTTGAATGGCTTGCCCCAAGTTTCTCAGCTAAAAAGTGGCAAAATTCTAAATTGAATACAATGCTAATTCCAATGCTGCTTTGACATTTGACACACACTACTTTACACAATATCTGATTACTCTTAATTCATTCTTTATTTGCTGTCTTCACTCCATAGCTAATACCTGCCCCTCACCACCATGGTTACCTCAGGTAGTTTTATGTTCTTAGAAGCTGGCACTAAATATTTCATATTAATAAATACTCAGATTTTGCCTGAGACATAAATGCCAGATAGTATTAATTGGAGAATATTAAGGAGCTTTGTAATAAAAAAAATCCCTTTTTATGGAATCTTACATAGCGTGGGGTATGTGATATGCGTGCTGACAGAACTGCTGTTGGGCGCTTGTAAATCACATTGAGTGTCTCCGGCTCTGCCTTCTGATTTGTCAGCCAGGCGCCCTCTGATTCTTTAGGTATCAGGTGACTGAAGGGCAGAGTGACACCAGATGGGATCAGTATACATATGGGCAATAGGGATTCTTTTAAAATGCTTGTTATCAATGGCTTAATGCAGAATAAAGACAAACACTTAAATCAGCGTTAAAGCTTTATTCTCTGCCTGCCATTAAAACCAGGTGGATTGCAGAGTGCATCAGGGCAGGACTGGGGTGTAGAGCTTGGCAGCAGTACCCTCTTCCATATTTATATCAGGACATCTATTTTGTTTTCTGCCTCCTTCAGTTTCAGTGTAATGTAGTTGGTAGATTTTTTCCATTCGGTTGACTCAGACTGGCTTTAGAATTTGTATCTACCAGATTCTTCCCATGTGGAAATGTGATCAGGAGGGAAGGGAAACCACACGCTGCGATTTGCTTCATGCATACACAGCTCTATTTTTATTGTATATCAGTCAACGGAAATTAATTGCTAATTATCCAAACATTTCTATGATAATATTTCAAGCTCTCTCGAAGCAGATGTGGCCTAAACAATATTTGGAAGAGAGGAGATGGTATTATGTTTCCTGATGGGAATGATTGTGTAGGGCTTTACAATTTTTTCACCATTTTTTTTATTTTAGAAAGAAAAATGGTTATCATTCTTTTGCAACACTTGTTAAATATTCATTCTGACCAGAGTAATTATGCACTGACTATATTAGCAAACATGTAACTCTGTCAACTTTAAGAAGTTGGGAAATTAAATTAAACAGGTTGTGGATAATATATTCGGTTATACGTTCATACAGTCGTATAGCCTGTTTAAATAACCGTCACCACACTGCCTTTGCAGTCATTGGCAATGACAGACTTCTCTTATTTGGGGACTCTCATACTGAATTATTCTTTTTTATTGTGTTAGATGTCTGTCCTTCATTGTCTGAACATTGCTTTTTCATTTCCCCTTTATGAATGCTAATAATATACTGGATAGAGCACTGGCTATTTTTAGTAATTCAGCATTTCCTTATATTTATACTGTGAACAAACTTGAGAGAGTTTAGCTCTGATTAAAACAGATAATTTTCTTCTTTTTAAAAAAGAAAAGTGTGGGACTGATGCATAGTGAGGACAAAAGGAATTTGGCGGGCACGGTGTCAAAGCTTAATTGTGTCAATAATTATTTGTGTATTAGTGCCAGGTTTTTAATGAGGAGTACTCACTTGTGTGTAATCATGATCAATGACAAGTAGTTAAAATATCTTCATGAAGTGGCAAACTGGGGGGAAAAATGAAGCAATGTTAACACTGCCTACAGTTCCTTATATATTAGCACATTTGAACTCCATGAGCAGACTTAGTATAAAAGCACTGAAAACCGTGTGAGAATGTTGCTGTGGGTGTATAGATACACGTGTTCCTAAAAGATTTTTTTCCATGCATTCTAAGCTTGGTAGGGCCTTTTGGGGGGAGGACTCTTGCCCCCTTGCTCATTAAGCTGTCACTCCTGCCCAGACACCTAGCCCTATCTATGTGTACCCTCACTGTTACGCTACGAAAATGGCCCTTCCTCCTTTTCTGTGTGTGTTGCGTTCAAGTCATTAGGACTAGTCACCCACCATTCTGAGGACCTTTTGCTCAATTTTACTTAATGTCCTGACACTTTCTGAGTGTCCTGCTCTTAACTCTTCTCCGTACTTTTAAGCTAGCAAATCTAAGTGGCCCACACTGCAGCAATGTGTGATTTGAAGTGTAAGAGGCAGAAGCCCAGAAACTTACTCCCTTAAGCATGGTCCATTTTATCAGTTTGCTTGCTGTCATTGTAAACTTTGTTATCTGTATCAACTAGCCTCAAATTGTGAATTAGGGAAATCCAAATTAGTATAGCCCTGTGGTGCTTATAGGCATTGAATGAACTTTTATTTCCTGATGAACATGATGAGGCTTAGATATGACATGGATGTGGGTAATTGAGACAATGGCTGTAAAATGATTTGCTTGGCAATAACGTGCAAACAGAAACACAATTTATGGATTTTCCTAATTGTGTTTGCTTTTACCTAGAATTCAAAATTAGCAGTAGTGGGAAATCATTAATGGTTTTTATATGCTTTACTGCCATTTGTTGGAATGCCCATATTTTATCTCCTCCGTTATAATTTCATTCAGTCTGATTTGCCTTTGTGAATATTTTCTGGAGCTAGAAATCGGTATCTTATATGTTGTGGGATTAAAAGGAAGAAAAAAAAATTCACTTCATTTGGTATCTTAACAGTGAACTCTTTCCTGTATGAATATTCACTGAGAGGGGAAAAAAAACCCACACCGACCACGAAGTGGTTGCTAGTAGCAGATTTTGAGTAGGCCTTAACCAGTGAGTTGAAGTCTGGAGACTTGCTGACATTTTGAAAATAGTTTTTAGAACAAAATGTCAGATGATGGGAGCTTTACATCATGCAAGAGTAACTTGTGCAGCTGATGCTAACGAAGCCGATTCTTACAAAGCCATATGAGGAAGGATGACCACTGTGCTTTTAAAAGAACCAAATATATCCACATATATATTCAACACTTCACATTTTGCACATGCTTTGCTTTGCCTGGCTTATATATGAGCCACAGTTGACCGACACCTTTGTGGACCAATGCAGTGCTGGCAGATTAGCGTTTATTTTTAAAAAGGAGCCATTGATGATAAGACGTCATTACATATTCCAACTTTGAACCAATGGCACCGCCACCCTTCTGTGATCACTCATCAAGGCAGCTGTGCTGTATTCACATTGAAATTAGGAGATTTTTAAAACCCACGCAGCTGTATTATTCATACTTAAAATAAAAGCTTAGTTTCCCCAAATGGGTGTGACGTAAACATCTCATTAAATATTTTTAATTTGGAAAAAAAATATTTAAATGACAGTGACTACACTGGCGGTGGCAGTGGCTTGCATTTGTGTGTGGGCTTGCGGGAGCCGTCTAAACTTCGTCACTAGCGTGGAGTGTACTTTTGCTACGAACATGAGTCTGAGGGCTAAAGCTCCATGCTGTAGGTGGCGGGAGATTCAGAAACACGGCGTGCACATTCCAGCTGTCTGATAACTTTAATTAGGTAAAGTACTCAGGAACTCCAGGTGCTTTATTCTGGCCCTTCCTCATTTTCTTTGAGTTACAAAGTACAACAAGCTTAGTCTAAAAAAGGGCAAGTCTAGAAAGTTTCCTTTCTCTGAATTAATTAATTAATTAATTAATTAATTTATTTATTTATTTATTTATTTTTATTTCTCTCCTCCATTCATTAGAGTTATGTGCTGTCCATGATTTACGAAACTGCTGACACTCCCAGGAGGGTGACTCAGATTCCATAGACCAAGAAATCAACGGGATCCATTAGGACCTCATCTCTTTCCTTCTACTTTTGTGAGGAAATAGCTTATTAGTGGCCCACCCACCCAGCTATATGCTATTAGTTAACTGAAGATGGGGGTGCCTGGGTGGCTCAGTCAGTTAAGCGTCAGACTTCAGCTCAGGTCATCATCTCATGGTTGGTGAGTTCAACCCTCGTTGGTCTATACAATAAAGACTCTGCTTGGGATTCTCTCTCTCTGCCTCTCTCCCACTCACTCACTGTCTCTCAAAATAAATAAACTTTTCAAAAAAAGAAAAAAGATAGAGATGACTTCTGTGTCTTAATGCAAGAG
This sequence comes from Lynx canadensis, assembly GCF_007474595.2. Classification (NCBI taxonomy): domain Eukaryota; kingdom Metazoa; phylum Chordata; class Mammalia; order Carnivora; family Felidae; genus Lynx; species Lynx canadensis. The sequence goes on along the minus strand of NC_044303.2, from coordinate 182,145,710 downwards.
CAGTCCATTTGCCCAGTAATTTATTAAAAAGGCATTGCTACTTGGGGTATTCCTTTTCTCCTGCTGCTATAACAAATCTTCACAAGCTTAGTGGATTTAAATAACACAAATGAATTCTGTTTCATTTCTGGAGGTTAGAAGTCCAAAGCGTCTTTTGGGAATTCAATTCAAAGTGTCACCAGCGGGGGGCGCCTGACTGGCTGAGTTGGTTACCTGTCAGGCTCTTGATTTCACCTCAGGTCACCATCTCACAGTTGGTGGGTTTGAGCCCTGCCTAGGGCTCATTGCTGACAGCGGGGACCCTACTTGTGATTCTGTGTCCCTCTTTCTATGTCCTTCTCCTGCTTGTTCTCTCTCAAAATAAATAAATAAATATAGAAACAAAACAAACAAAAAACAAAACTGATGTGTCACCAGGGCTCTTTCCTTCTGGAGTTTCCAAGGGAGAATTTCTTCCTTGGTTCTTCAACTTCTAAGTGATATGGGCATTCTTTGCCTCTTGCCGCCTCACTCCCACCCATGCTTCTGCCACAATTTTGCCTCTTCCGAGAATCTCCTTCTGCCTGTCTCTTAAAAGGACTCCTGTGATAATGAGCCCACCGGGATAATCCATGGTACTCTCTCTATTTTGTGATCCTTAATTATATCTGCAAGGTCCTTTTATCATGTAGCATATTCACAGTGTGGGCAATTCAGACAATGTACATTTTCAGGAGACGATTATCCAGTCTACTTACTACAGAGTATGAACTTTGGAGGGAGTTGGATCTGGATGTGAATTCTAACTTTGCCAGTTGCTATCACATATCCTTGGGAAAGTTATTAATTCTCCCAGTTTCTCACCCCTAAAATGGGTCAATACTGCCAACTCCATAGATTATGTAAAACAAGAGGGTATACCTAGCAGGTGTTTCACAAATTTAATTCACCCCCTCACTTCTGAGAACAAAATGGAGAAGGAATGAAAAATTTCACAGGTTCTACCAGGTGAAGTTATCAGTCAATAGAAATGGCTAGTCTCTTATTGTTCCTTCAGTGCACTGGATAGTTAGAGAATATTAATGTCCATAGGGGGTTTAAGGCATAAGTATTAATGCACATAGGGGGTTTAAGACATTCTTATTTTGTTAGTATTACTATGAACCAGGGCATTTTCTCACTGCACCTCCCAGTACTGGGTCAAGCACACTAGTGATTTTTGACAGATTCTTTCTGTCACCCAGCTGCCTTGTGTCATAGGATGCCAATGGCACTGAAAATCCTATGACTGATTCTGCCCCTGTTGAGAACAATAGCCATTTGAATTTGATTTGCCCATCTTCTGGGAAGACAGTCAAAGTTCCCCTTCAGTGCCACTGAGTTGACAATAGGCACCCCTTGTACTCTTTACAGCTCGTTCACCTATTATTATGATGATGTCATTATTCACATTATTGCTCTCATCATTATTATTATTATCCAGTGACCTCTGTCCTGGGGTGGAACTCCCTGTGACAGATGGGAGCTTCATTTATCGGACTGCTTTATGCTGCACAATTCCCCTGCCATTCTGAGTTTATATTGAGACGGGCTGCTTTTCGAACAAAGGCAGCCTGATCACAATTTGTCAGTGTACTTGGTAGCTATATATCACCAAAGCTCTCTGCCAGTCCTTCTGGGACCCAATTATTTATGGAGCTGACAATATGGGCTAACTTGTCTTGTTATGAATGCCACTATTACAATGAAAGCTTTGCTATCTTGAATGGTAAGGCAACAGGAGTTCTGGTTGGTCAAAAATTCCATTAACTAAGAGTTAATTCACATCGCCTCAGGTGATCCCTTGGTGCCCCAAGTGAGTTGATGAGATCCGTGGGGAAAGTTCTATTTCAATATTCTTTTCTGTCCAGACTTGGGAGATCTCTTGATAACTTTAGTTTCTGTGGCTTCTGTGTAATGCAGACTTGGTTTTTAAGTTTGGGCATAGCCTGTCTTCTGAGTGTAACATGGACACAGTTTACCATGTACTGTGGGGAGTGGAAGTGAAATGGAAGACTTGGGCTCTCTCTGTAAAGTGCTTATAATTGAATAAGGGAACAATCCAACCCAAATCTATATTTACCAAAGCAGATGATAGAGAAATAAATATCAGCCAAGTACAAGCTAGACTGCCTCAAGCCTGAAAATGGACTCAAATGCCATTCCAGTGAAGTGACTCCTTTATTCTCTGATATCCTTCACTAACTTCTGTGTCACACCGATTTTAAATCAAATCCCTCATCTCTGCTTTTAAGATGCCTCCACAGAACGCTGAAAAGAAACTAATAAAACCTAAAAGAAATTAAAGTTAAAAAAAAGACACAATGAAGAGATAAACAGAAAAATAGAATGCTCATCATTTAATATAAAATATAGAATATTGTTTTTAGGATGCTAGATGGTATGTTTGTGGCATTAGAGGGAATGGAGGAACCCCTTTTCAGTAATACATCATTTTAGTTTGATTGTTTGGACTTAGTTGCTTGGCAGAACCTAATCTAACATCTGTATTTCAAATATAGAACCTATTTACAGACACACCTTTTCCTAAAACATGTGCCTCCACAGCTCTCCTTGTACACGGCATTATTTTTATCCCTTTCTTTTTTATTAAAACAGTCTTTGAACTACGCATAGTACTTTAGTGCTTAAAAGATTAGATCTTATAGGGGAAACATAACATATTGTATTTAAATATGCTAATCTCTTAGAGGAAATGAAGGAGCTGAGCCTGCTCATTAAGAAATAAATTAATTCATCACCATTGCATTCATCATCAATCATCATCCAGTTGTGTCCAGTTTTCAATTAAGTTTTTCCAAACTGCTTTGTGCCTTTACCAAAAGAACTGATTATCTCTGATGATGATTTTTTGTGGGTATTCGGATGTTGATGGCAGTTGAATTGGCATAAACATGCTGAATATCTTTTTTATTCAAGTGGTTAAGCAGTAGCTGTTCAGTGCATACAAATATATTATGATGACAAGTAAAAAAATTCTTTTTAAGATGTATTTTAGTGGCCAAATAGCCAACTTCTCAGACTTAAAGAGAATAGTTTCCATGAGCAAAGCTAACACTAACATACACACTGAACATTTATAATATATCGTTTGTTCATTCATCCATCCAGTAAACGCTATTTACTAAACACCTACATGTTTCTAGTACCGTGCCAGGTGCTAAATATACAAATCCATAAAGGCAACTGACATTACTCCTGCCCTGATGGAGCTTCCTATCCATTTTATTTCAGTTTCCTTGTTCTGAAACCTATTTTTACTAGATAACACATTATCAATTGAATGACTATACACTCTCCCTTGGGTTGTTCTTTAAAATGAATACCAAAAGCCTTGATTATTTCGCCAGTGACCCTTCAGGTATACACAAGCCTCCTTACTCTTGGGAGTTAATGAGCATGGCATGCCAGAAGAGAAGAATTTCTGACTATCTCTTTAAGGTTTCCATGCAGAATGAGGATGTATGAAAATGACTCACCATGCCTGCCACTTATCCCTAGATTCCTATAACATGAAGATGATCACAATCTGCCATCGTGCTGTTAAAATGATGCATAACCCTACCAGCACTCTGAAATGATCGAGTATTATTGCAGCCTCTTACAAGTTGGGCACTGAGATAATTTGGCTAGTGTTGGAGAAAAAATGTTCCCCAACCCCTGTGGCTCACCCTTCATTGAATAAATATGGCATGCTGCTGCTTTTGTTCTCCTTGTGTATGGAGGAGCAATTAATGTGTCAAAAAAGAAAAATCGCAAAAATGTGCAGACTTTTTTCCCCCCTATGATAATTGCACAACTATGTTCAATCTGCCTTAAAATTATTGTACAACATTACAGGATGTTGTTATCTCTGAAATATTAGATAACTTGTGGTTGGCATTACATTTCTTATTGTGGTTTCATGACTTCTGTGTCCATTAAGGATCCCATGTTGGGCTTATGTATTTCTTTAAAAATGCCACTGGGCTGTAAGTGTTTACACAGACACCTTGATGTATTTTTTTTATTATTATTTGGATAGTTTAAATGAAGCATTAAAAAAATGCAATATCGGTAGATTTTAGTTAAGAGAAAGAATCATGAATATGGCCCGACTGCTGCTGTTCTTGCTTTCTAATCAATTATTTTCCTGATACTCACGCACATTTCTAGATTCATGAAATCTTTATGATGAGACAGGAATCAAAGATTGTTTTTCTGCTGCTACTGTCAGAGGAATGAAAGGAGGAAAAAAAGGAATTCAAAGTTTTTCTTTGCCCATTTGTTTGTGGATCTAGTCCAAGCATCTTAATTAATTGAATATTCTGTACCATAATAAGTGCTCTATGAATACGGGTGGATTGAATGAATAGCTGAACTAAATCTGAACAGTAAAACTTACCACTAAGCTTAGGTAGGAACTTAGACCCTGATAAATATTAAGCGAATTCATGAATTCCCCTTGATAGTTTAAATTAGAAGAAGTTCATTATTTTAAAATACAAAATAGATACAATTTGAATTGTATCTATTTATTTTCCCTCTCCCCTTCTAGGTTATATGCTCCATCAATCCTATCCCGTTTACTCCCGTATCTAGTGCCCAGAACAGTCTGGCACAAGTTAGGTCTTTATTGTTTATCTAGTAGGTTTTTTAACCAGAAATATGACCTAGTGTGTTTCTGAAAAATGTACATGGTCAAGAAGACTAGATAAAGATCCTACTTCTATATTATATTGTGTGGGAAATTTTAAAGGATAGTACATGTTACATAAAATCTTGTACACATTCACACAGTATAGATAGTCCAAACATAGACCTGATTTTCAGTTTCCTACCCAGGTCACATGGCTCCTTGCCTTTTTCAGGTTTCCCTTCTGTGTGGATCATCTACCATGCTGATTCCTTTTCTTCTGTGCCCACAAGTCATTTTCTACTAATTCTTGAGGGCTCAACTTGATCAATTCCTCATTCAGAAAACTTTCCTTACCTCTCTTTCCAACCCTCCTCACTCTACTCTTTCCACATTTTTGCTTCCATCTGTGATTATCTGTGTACTAATTGCATTGACTGTGATGATCTGCTTGTGTGCCAATCTCTTCCTCTTAGAAATGTGAGTATCTTGCAGACAGGTTTGTGTTTGATTGACTGCTGTAGCTCTAATACCTATTGGAGTGTGGCACAAGGCAGCTATTGTATGGAGAGAGGAGGGAAGAAGAGAGGGAGGGGGAAAGGATGGGAAGCAAAGGGAAGGAAGGAAGAGAGAAAGAGAAAAGGAAAACACTCAAAGAAAACTGCAATGACTATTATAAAGAAGTCTCCACTGGAAACAGCTAGAAATTAGAAAAGGGAGGGAACCAAATATAGGATTAAAAAATTACTTATAGGTGTTATGATTATTTTATGAAATACACTATTTCCTTCTATCTTCTCTTTGTCCTGCTCATTTCTGATTGTGTCTGTTCCCCTTTTCCTTGGGCAACCTTCACCATAAAATGGCAGTGCACTTTAATGGTCACCTATATTGTTAAACTAGTGGTGCAGTTTTAATTTCTGCTAGTATTAGAATTGTTATAAGCTTGTTTCTGACAGTTCAGAGAAAGATAATCATTATGGGGGGGGAAGAATTATTGCTTTGTAACAAGCTTAAAAATTCAAGCCTGGGATCAATTAAATTTAATTAGCTTATCATCTTGTTTTCAAAACACATCTTAGGACCAGAACAGTGTACTGGTCCTAGAATTGAAAGTTTTTACAAATTGACTGCTTTAAGCTCTCACAATCCTAGCCAATTCTTATATAATGTTTACTATGCCGGCAATTCTTCTAAGTGTTTAACATGATCCACTAATGTAATTGTCAGAGCAACCCAATTAAATATAATTTCTGTCTTTTATAGATGAGGAAACTGAGGCATATAGAGTTTACATGATTTGTCCATGGTCCTATGTATTATCTGAGTTTTTGTTAAAATTCTAACTCGGGCAGCTTTGATTTCAGGCTAACCCTGTACACACCTCTCATAGGAATTTATTCTTCAGTCAGGATGATGTAAAAGTTCTTTCATGGCAATGTTTGTAAGTAAAATTATGTGTAATATAATAAGCCAGTATAGTATGATTAAACTTTCATTTTCAAGAAAATGATGGGTGAACCTGGCCACAAAATTACATTATTTAATGTAATTATCAGAACAGTCTTAGCAGATTGGTGATGATCTTCCCCAAAACTCATTTCAGAGTAACTCAAGGTACATCAAGTGGTTGATCCAGGACTATAACACATATATCCTTGGAGTTTTTCCTAGCTTATTTTACTAATTTGTGGATTTAAAGTTTATTTTAGTGAACCTCTCCTCCAACAGGGATTACTACGTATTGGAAGATGTCCTATTCCTAGAAAGCAGACTGAGAAGACAGGAAATGATAAAGGAAATCTTGGGATCATTTAAAATGGAAAGTAAGGGAATCGATTAAAAATGGAGTGTAGGGGAATTTCTGAACATTATTTTATTTTTCATTTAGGGAAGTTTTATGACAATGCCTGCTTTCAACAAGGTGTCCTTTGAGTAAAGTAAGGTAAAAGTAGATAAATAATTAGTTGACCTTGTAATACTCTTTAGTTCTTAAAGTCTAGTTTTTAGCTACACAGCACTTTTGTCACCAAATAGTAGGTTTTCCACACCGGGCTGTTCTCTGATTCTCTGTGGATGCCAATGGAGGTCTTGCAACTTAATTCAACTCTGACACCAACCATCTAGAGTTAGCACAGACCCCATAGGTTAAGGTTTTAGTCCCACATGCTTGTCCCTCACTTCAGACACCAAGGGCTATACTGGGTCTTCCATACTTCTGACTGACAAGTGATTAATTAGGAGATTCACAGATTCATACAGCCCCCTCCTTGGGATTGACAATTTGATAGAATAGTTCAAAGAACTCGGGAAAACAGTTATGATCACTGGCCTATTAAAAAGGATGCGACTCACGAACAGCCCAATGGAGGAAATGTATAGCACAAGTATGTGGGTGAGGGTGCAGAGCTTCCAAGTGGTCACTGCCCCAGCACTTTGGTGTTTTCGCCACCCTGGACGTGCTCCAAACCCTATTGTTGAAGGTTTGTTTGGAGGTCCCATTACAAATACACAATTGATTAAGTTACTGACCACGTGATTGAACTCGAGTCTCCAGCCCTTCTCCCTTCCAGTTCAGAACGGGGCTGGAATCCTGTGGTTGGCTCCTCTGGCAGCCAGCCCCACCTAGTCCTTAAAGACTTTCCAAAAATCACCTCATTAACATAAACTCCCTGGTGGTTGCAAGGGCTTGCTATGATGAGCAAAAGATATTCCTCTCACCGTTACCACTTGTGAAATTCCAAGGGTTTTAAAGCTCTTTGCCAGGAACTGAGGACAAAGACCAAATATAAATTTCTTTTTATATATCACAATGGCACAACAACATTTGGCATTTATGACTTCTGAGGATAATTCGGGTAACAGTGGAGGAGCACTTGTGTGGAAGCTGCTACCTAAGGATCATCTTCACATCTTGGTAGCACTAGCTTAGAACTCTCCATGCTGATAGCTAAAGAGCCAGCTCTTTTCTTTTTCTTCAAAAATGTACCTCAAACCCTTTGGTAATACACGGTTTTCCACTCTGTGGGAGGTCAATAAATCCCTGTTGACTCTCTTTACATTCAGCAGCTCCAAGTAAAAGAGAAAGACACCGCGGCCATCCAGGCATTGCACGCACTATGGCTTTTTCACATGCTCCATTTAGATGCCTAATAGTTAAGCCAGTGTAGTGTGTGGGGCTCAATTTTGAACCAGGGGCAGAGGCACTTGTATACAACATTTGCTACTTTTTATCGAGGAAATAATCACATTGGAAAAGCAAGACACTATACATGCTTTCAAGCTGTTCTGATTTCTTCTACTTATTTATGTACCATGCACTCTATTTTTTTTTCATTTATTCCAAGGAAACTTACATGGAATGGCACAGAAATTTTATTATGAAGTTTATTCACTTTTAAGGACCTGAAGAAGTAAAGGCTTGGCAACAGCCTAACTGAACTTCAAATATCATTATAATAATTTTATGTACATTTACACACGTGTGGTTCAGACTTGCTTATGAATTTGTCCAGAGATTTGTGGTATGAAAGACTTTATGTAAAAGTAATGTGAAAGCTAGTAAGAGGGAGTTTCTTGCCTCTCAAAGTGGGAAGCATAGTTCAGTGTTCAGTTTTATAGGTTTAAAACAGGGGTACAGTTTTAATACAAGTCCAGAATTTTCTCAGCTGTTCATACAGTGTTTAACTGAAGAGAAAGCTCTCATATATAGTCCATGTTAAGGATATGTGTGTCAGACATTTCTAGACATGTCTGAAAAAGCCCCAACACAAATAATGTGTCCTAGTTACCAGAGATTTAGTTTGCCTTCTCTTGGGAATATTTAGTGACTTGGACTACATTGGAGTGTAATTATTTTGAATCATATGAACATCACAGTAAATGCATACAAATATTCCTTTTACCTACTATATATATATATATATATATATATATATATATATATTGCAAATTTTGATGTATCCAGACTTGGAAGTGCCTATATATATATGGCACACACGAATAAAGATGGATGGGTTTACTTGTTGATGTTTATTAGACATTTATCAGGTAATGAAATAAATGTTTAATCCTCTTTCCCTTTTTGTAAAAGATCTAAGAAAAAAAAGAACTTTGGTGAAATTAATGCAATTATCAGACTTCCCAGAAATTTATAGCATTTTCTAATTTTCATCCATTCTGTTTTAAAATCTAAGTTTCACTTTTAAGTTCATAATATCACCAAATAGTGTCTCTGCCATTGCTGTAGAAAGTGTAACAAATTCAGTCCAATGTGAAATCAATAAAAGCTGCTTTCAGCTCAGTGAAATACAAGGGCAAGGTCTCTTTGTGCATGAAATGAGACTGAGTGCTGAGTTTCTTCTAGAGATGAATATTTCTGTTTATATTGTTCACACTAGAGATAGCCTGCCAATAATCAATTGATCTAAAGCTAAATGATAAAGATGACAAATGGATCTGTTCTTGTGTCTATGTGCTGATGAATAGGGCCTTTGTTTTGTATGTGAAAATTACGCTTATTGAAGCGAATGAACCAATGACAGATTTTGTTTGGAACATGTATTTAAAAACTTGCAATCACTTTCCATGGGCTGAAAATATTTATATTTTTGTACTTTACTGGCAGGTCATGAACCACACAGGTAATTATAGAATAGACAGTACCTCTCCATTGCCTTGGTAAGTTGTGCAGTCTGGTATGAATCTGAGCATGTGAATGAAGGAAATACATGTGAAAGCATGAAGGATTCCAGTGTTTCCATTATTGAAAAATACAAATTAAAAAAAATTACAATAAAACATAGCTGGGAAATTATCTCGGCTGATAGTAAAAATGTTTCACTCTGATAAAATAATGACAGAATCAGATGATGTCTTCCAGAAAGCACAGAAGATTCTTAAACTAAAATAGAGAAATTTCTTTAGGATTTAAAATGCTTGCAAATTCAAATCCATAATCATGTTTCAACTAGTCCCGCATTATCTTTTTTCCATTGTGGTATTCACTAGCTGTGTGACCTCTCAGTTCCTGGATTGCCTTATTTGTAAAATGGGGGAAAATTAGAACCTAATTTGCATTTTCCACTTAGGGACAGATGAAATACTACATATAATGTAATAAGAAGAGTTTGGGGCACCTTGAAAGTGCTAAATAGATATAAGCTATTTTTACTAAATATCCCAATCCTGTTTGCCTTACAACAGCATAAAGGTCAAGCATGTTGCCTTGTAATCTTTCATGGTTTCTTATTTGAGGAACCTATCACATCATAACCACCTTGATTATAAAGGAGTACTTGTCCAAGCATGGCAGGCCTTTGTCGGCAGCCCCTCAGAGCTCCTCCCTTGCCTATCATTTCTTTGATATTACTAGTGAAGTGGTAAAGATGGAATCAGTTGTGTAACAGGGTCCATTTTGTGCCTCCAACATTAGGAATTCATGAAAATGTACATAGGTTTTGCTCTGTCAAGAAGACTACTATAAGAAATGAAACCAAAAAATGTTTAGTTATTTTGGAACCTACCCTGTCGTGTCATGCTAAAATATCATCATGCTTTACAGAGCCACATTTTCCAAACTATTCTCTATGGTATACTGTGTCCAAATGTAATAAGAAGTCCCTCCACCCCAAGAGTCCCATGGTCAAATAATGTTGAGAAAGTGGATTAACCAAGTTCCTGTTGTTCACGGATTCTCAGAGCCTTTTAATGTGCTAGTGTGCCCTGAGATAATTCAAGAAGGAGAGGTAGCAGTTTTCAAACTTCCCCCTGAAGCCTATTTTGAAGGGAACCTGTGGAGAGAGCATCTTGAGCTTGAGACAGTGAACAAAATGATTTGGGAAGTGCTACTCTAAATCCATGACCATGACCAGACCAGAGGCTCAATGCAGGTCTTCATCAGTGATTTCACCGTGCCTTGGCAGTGTTTTGCACCACGAAGTTTCCTCAATTAAGGATTGAAATTTTAGAATGATTTACAAAAAAAAAAAAAAAAGAATAAAAAGAGCCAACTCACAGATATCTCTGTAACTCTGGCACTGTTATTAATTTACATTTCATTGCATTTACTCCTCGAGTGCGAAGCGGGAAGCTTTGGGAAGCTGACAGGGCTTTTGCTGCACTTCTGTGGTCACGCAGCATGTGTGGAAAATGACAGTATGTCTGAGCAGCACTGGACTTCTCAGGCTCTTTCCTTTCTAAATGATTCCCTGGGCCCTGCATTTTACTAACTGCTTCTGTTGTCACTCTTGTGTTGTTGGGTATGGCTATAGCAAAGCACTTTAATTTTATGACTTTCAGCTGTCTTGTTAGTGGGCAAATGAAGTGATGGGACAAGTGGGTTTTGTCTAGTTGCTAAGGAATAAAAATAACAAGTGCCTTTATTACTTCGCTGACAATCTATTTATAAATTTCTGAAGGAGGTTCCTGCAGAGAAAAATATGCATATGTTTTGGACATACCTGAGATTTTTCAAATAAAATGATATATTGATAGCCCCCGCTCCACACTGTTTAGGTAGCATGTACAAATACTGCTCATACACTTCAGGTAAGCTTCAGGCCTGGTTGTTTGATGGCCATTATAGAAATGACATCTGGCAAAGGCTCTTCCTTTCACCTCATTTTTGGTATTACAAATACTGAATTGTATGTGGGACTCCCAAATTTTGAACTATTGTCACTTTAACCAAATAGGATGGAAGGAAAGAGGCAAACTTTTTTTTTTTTTTTAAAACATTTGCCCTAACCAGTGGTTATTCTGTAATGGAAATTAACCCATGGAGTTTTTCTGGGAAAGCCATGAGAGTTTTCCTGCTTTTTATTTCTCATCGTATTTCTCATCACAATCTTTCTTGATTTTCAAGTCAGAGAGTAGCCCTCAGTGACTGGTGCATTCAAACCCTTCACCACAACATGAGGTTGGGCCCTCACACTGCAGGGGGTGGGCGTGCAGAGAGGGGAGGTGACTAGAAAAGCATTGTGGGTACTGGCATGCAAATGAGCACATGCCAGATCTTTCTTCCATGCTGAGAGACTCAGAGTGTAAAATATGCTTTCCTGGCTGTACACCTGGCTCTGTCAAGCCCTTATCCAGAGTAAAATGACTCTAAAAATTCCTTGGTCTATGAGCATTTTCTGTACGAATGGCTAGACTTGGCATCTCTTGCTGTCTTTGAAATATTTAAGTTCGCGTGTTTGTGGTATTGTAAGGGGGTTTAAAACTGAAGGGAAAAGAAATGGTAAAATAGGGTAACCTGTTGCTTATATATTAATACTGTAGTATTTCTAACTTCTGAAAATCCATATATATATATTTTTTTTTTTTATGAACTAAGCATTGCCATTTGTTTTCATGCAGGTGTGATTCATAATATCCCAGCATTCTGAGTTAATAAAGCAGTTTTGTAGACTCACATACTGTTGATGCTGTGATAATTTGGCAGTCTCTTATAGTAGGAAAAATATCTTATACAGTAGCCTCAGTAGTTCCATTTACCTTGTACAAAGAATGCCTTCCCTCGTGCTATTGTTCTCTAGTGTTTAGGTCTTGAAAGTCCTCTCCTTGTTGAAGTCAACAAGATAACACCTATTCCAAAATAGAGTAAATCAAAGTGAAATGAGTGTGGTTTGTTTATTGATAAGCCACTCATTTAGAGTGAGCTCTGTTACCTGCTTAGCAGGTAATGATTTATATTGTTCACAGAGTACTCAAATATGAGACATCCCAATTTCTACCAAATTGCTATATCATGAGGGTATGAAGAGAATTTGTGCTCAAATAACCAAATATGACATGATCAAAGAACCTGGAAATTTTCCACAAGTAAAATGTCTTTCACAATCACTAGGGACTTTTACAATTCTGTGTGTTCCCTTTTGATGTCTGGGATGGGAAAAGGTAGTTTAGGGAGGTATTTCTAAACCTTTTTTATTTTAATTTTATTTTACATATATATGATATAAATATATGTATATCATACATATGTACATATATTTTACATATATATATGATACATCATATATATACTTGAAAGGCTAAAGTTGTTACTTATTGTCATATTAAAGCCTATCAACTCTAATGTAGAATTACTATTTAGAAATTAAAATGAGGAATTATGAAAATAATTGTCCAGTTTGCAAGGTAAGATTTTTTATAATCTATCTCAAAAGTTTTATCAACAGGAATGCTTTCCTGTTGCTCATTTAATTATTTACTTGTGTCTTACAATATCAAGATATGGGGACAGCTAAGTGACATATCAATTAAACTTTGTAATGAAATAACAGTTTAATTAGTGATTTATGATGTACAGTCAGAAAAGAGAGAATTCCGCAGAAAATATGACACTATCATTACTCTCATTTCTTTTCCCCTATTGCAGGAAAAATCAAGTCATTTTGTGAAACTCAGGCTCTGTTTTCCTTTTGACTTTGAAAATATGTGTCATGGCTTTGACTGAAATAAGTGACATGTAAAATTTATTTGTTTGCTCTTAATTTCTTCTTCACTTGTTAATCATTTAAGGGAAAAACACATACAGAAATGAATAAAACAAATACATAACTTAATAAGTTAATAAGAGGCAGCACCCTTGTAACCACATTCAGGTCAAGGAATAGAATTTGGCCTGCACCCCGCCACTCCTACCTGAGTCTTACACATGACATACCATCACATCATAAATCCCTGGCATTCCTCGAAAGTAACCACTAATCTGACTTTATATTGTCACTTTCTTGCTTTTCATGACCATACAGAGATGTATTCCTAGATGCTAGGGTTTAGATTTGTCTGCCTGGGGACTGTTTTTAAGTCTCTTAAATACACATTTTCTCCCTGAATCCCTTTATTGCCCTTGCAATTTATTTGTTAAAAAAAGTGGGTCATTTGTTTCTAAAGCAGTGGTTTTGACCTTAAAAAGGCAAAGCATCCAAATGGCCAGCGTAGGGATTTTCTAGGAGGTGCTTTGTGATTCGTTTCTGGTGTTTTCTCTACCTCACACCCTGCATTTTAGTTCTGCTTCAACAGTAAAGCACATTTGAACCCCCAAATAGCCATGGTGGCACGCTCCCCAATGATGGGATTCTGAATTCATAAGGAAAAGTCGATGCTGCTGTCTCCCACCTGTCACTGGGAAGAGGTGGGAGAGTAGAGAAGGCATTCTTTGTGGCCCATTCGAAATGCGCACAGTCTCAGGAGGCTCTAATTCAGAAAGCTGGATGGAATGCACAGGGTTGGGAGTGAGCAGGTCAATGCAGTCTATCGAAGTCTCTAGATGGGTTTGGCTCCATGTCTCAGGAGAGAAATGTGAGCAGGAAGCTCTCTTTTGGCACCTTTTCTATGCCAAGCTTTTGGATAGGTTTTAACTCTTTCCCACAACAATATGACTTAAGAGTTAATACCCTCATTTTGTTGAGGAAGCTGAAATTATTTTCAAGAAACAATCTTCTAACAGATATCCTTGTTTCCATGTACAACCTTTTAAAAAACTTAGATCAGATGAAACCACTCCAGTGTCCTTTGCACTTAGAGTAAAACTAACACTCTTTCATGTGAGTACTGATCAACAGGACCTAAGTCGGACCCTGGTATATTTTAGTGTCCCTAACTGCCCCTACTGCTCCCCTACTACTGCCCCCAGCACTGGGCCCCAGCCATACTAGCCTTCTTGCTACTCCTCACATACAACAAGCTCACCTAATGAAATTAAGGAAGCTCTGGCTTGGTAGGTTTTTTTTCTCTCTTAAGGAAAGTCAGCATGCAAACATTCGACACTAGTCTCGAGGCCTTTACATTTGCTTTTCTCTCTCTCTGAAACATTTTACTGCCAGATCTTAACATCTCTTTCAGGACTCAACTTAATTGTCACTTCCTCACAGAACTTCCCTGCCCACTCAATCTACATTAGCTTTTCCCTGTAATTATTTCCTCCAGTTACTTTTTTTTTTTTTCTTTCTTTTTTTTCCTTTCTGGCACTTACCAACACTCTTAATTATACATGTATTTGTTTAACATCTATCTCTTCTACGTGACCCCAAATTACCTTGAGGGTGGGGTATGTCTGTTTTGTTTACTGTGGTGTTCTCTGTGCCCAGAAACCTCAGGCCCCCTGAACACCATAGATTCTCAATAAATACTGTAAATACTATAAAACTGAAAAGAGTGTTAAGGTTAGTAACAAGTCCAGAGTCACACAGCTTGGATGTATCAAGGCTAGAGATTTGAAACACAGGCAAAAACCTATGGTTTTTCCAACTGTAATTTGTTTTTCAAACTGTGTTCCTTTAACACTAGTGTTCTGATAAATCTTAATAGATGCTTCAAGAATAAAAAAAAAGATATATGTTCAAATATATTGGGATATGATATAATTAAAGAAAATTCAATATATTTCTTTCCTGGAGGACATCCAAGAGACTTTAGTATGCAAATGTGCATCATGACTCTCCAAGAAACTGATCAGGTATTCAGCATTTCTCACTAGGGTTCGGCCATGATTTACTTCCTTGAATTAAACTAATATCTTGTGGGATACTCGTATTCAGCAAAAGCCAGGATGGGAATCACTCTATTATACACTATTCCTCCCTAAGAAATGGTTAAATAGAAATTTCTATCATCAATTGAATATAGATATTCCAATATATTTTTAAATTTTTTTTCTGGCTTCCAGCTCTTTTTTTCCACTGTGAATATTGGGGAGATTTATCTTAAGAAAACAAGATTAGAAATTAGAAATTGAGGAAAGTAGAGTGGCTTGTAAATTGCAAAGAAGATGTGAAATAGATGTATTTTAAGAAATAACTGATTAAAAGATAAAAACTAAGTGGCTCGTAACTTAAAATGGTAAGCATTTTTTCCTCACTTCAGCGTGCTATTAAAAATGACTGAGAGGAACTTAAATGCTGACTTCCCTTAATGGAGAAAGTATGAAATTACAAAATAACCAATGTAATCACACCTTAATCTTGTTAAATTTAAATACTGTAATCTACGTTCAAATTTCACATATGGTCAGTCTTGCAAGAGCTAGGTGGATGAGTCATAGCACTATTTGGAATTTTAAATAGAGAGTCTTTCATACGTCTCCAAAGTCCATTTACTTCTTTATGAGAAATATTTCCCTTCGACTGGGGGATGGGACCCCAAGCCCAAAACAAAGAAAGTAATTTTTTTTTAATTGAAGGAAAAAAAGTTTATTTCCAGAAACTGACACTCATGACCAGTTTCATCATAAAGAAAGCAGAGCACCTTTCAAAAAAAGGTGGAATTATATGAGGAGAAAAGAGCTTTTAGCTACATCTTGCCAGTGCCATAGTACGATCTGTTGATAGGCATGATTTTTAATTTTTTTATTTTATATTTGAGAGAGAGAGAGCTCATGAGCAGGGGAGGGGCAAAGAGATGGAGACAGAATCTGAAGCAGACTCCAGGCGTCACACTATCAGCATAGAGTGATAGGCAAGATTTTTAAAAATAATAGCTACAGTGAAGTGTTTTCATCTAAAGCTGGCTGAACTTGCCTGCCAATTGAATGGGCACGATATGCTACAAAGGCCTTTTCTAGTCATGGGGCACAGACTTAAGGGAAGTTTGAAAGTAGAGGTGCCCACATGGATTTGAAAAATGATAGCCCTTGTTCGGCGGGACCACCAAATGAAAGACAATTGACTTTTGGTAGCCCTTCTAATATGAATACACGCACCTCTGTTAGCAATGAAATCATGCTGGAAATGTGCATGACTTAAAAAAAGTTCTTCCAGAAAAAGAAAATTTGAGAATTGTAATGATGAAGAAATAAAAGATAATTTATTTGTGGATTATCTGGACTCTTCTATTATACCTGTTACATGCCACTGTATTGGATTTTAACAGTTTCAATAGTAACTTGGAAAGTTCCTTTAAATCAGCTCTTCCATGGGGATTTCTGATTATGGTAACCACAGGCTATGCTACTGATGCTCCCAACTACAACATTACCAGGAAGATTTGGCTATTTCATTCATTCCAGCTGGTTGTTGCTTCCCAGCAAGTCCCTTGTCTCTGGAATATTTTAATGTGTCTATAATAAGACAATGCTATTTTGTTTTGTTTTTTTTTATTGTTTTTTTCCCAATATATGAAATTTATTGTCAAATTGGTTTCCATACAACACCCAGTGCTCATCCCAAAAGGTGCCCTCCTCAATACCCATCACCCACCCTTCTCTCCCTCCCACCCCCCATCAACCCTCAGTTCTCAGTTTTTAAGAGTCTCTTATGCTTTGGCTCTCTCCCACTCTAACCTCTTTTTCTTTTTTCCTTCCCCTTCCCCATGGGTTTCTGTTAAGTTTCTCAGGATCCACATAAGAGTGAAACCATATGGTATCTGTCTTTCTCTGTATGGCTTATTTCACTTAGCATCATACTCTCCAGTTCCATCCACGTTGCTACAAAGGGCCATATTTCATTCTTTCTCATTGCCCTGTAGTACTCCATTGTGTATATAAACCACAATTTCTTTATCCATTCATCAGTTGATGGACATTTAGGCTCCTTCCATAATTTGGCTATTGTTGAGAGTGCTGCTATAAACATTGGGGTACAAGTGCCCCTATGCATCAGTACTCCTGTATCCCTTGGGTAAATTCCTAGCAGTGCTATTGCTGGGTCATAGGGTAGATCTATTTTTAATTTTTTGAGGAACCTCCACACTGTTTTCCAGAGTGACTGCACCAATTTGCATTGCCACCAACAGTGCAAGAGGGTTCCCGTTTCTCTACATCCTCTCCAGCATCTATAATCTCCTGATTTGTTCATTTTGGCCACTCTGACTGGCGTGAGGTGATATCTGAGTGTGGTTTTGATTTGTATTTCCCTGATGAGGAGTGACGTTGAGCATCTTTTCATGTGCCTGTTGGCCATCCGGATGTCTTCTTTAGAGAAGTGTCTATTCATGTTTTCTGCCCATTTTTTTCACTGCGTTATTTGTTTTTCAGGTGTGGAGTTTGGTGAGCTCTTTATAGATTTTGGATACTAACCCTTTGTCCGATATGTCATTTGCAAATATCTTTTCCCATTCTGTTAGTTGCCTTTTAGTTTTGTTGGTTGTTTCCTTTGCTATGCAGAAGCTTTTCATCTTCATAAGGTCCCAGTAGTTCATTTTTGCTTTTAATTCCCTTGCCTTTGGGGATGTGTCAAGTAAGAGATTGCTACGACTGAGGTCAGAGAGGTCTTTTCCTGCTTTCTCCTCTAGGGTTTTGATGGTTTCCTGTCTCACATACAGGTCCTTTATCCATTTTGAATTTATTTTTGTGAGTGGTGTGAGAAAGTGGTCTAGTTTCAACCTTCTGCATGTTGCTGTCCAGTTCTCCCAGCACCATTTGTTAAAGAGACTGTCTTTTTTCCATTGGATGTTCTTTCCTGCTTTGTCAAAGATGAGTTGGCCATACGTTTGTGGGTCTAGTTCTGGGGTTTCTCTTCTATTCCATTGGTCTATGTGTCTGTTTTTGTGCCAGTACCATGCTGTCTTGATGATGACAGCTTTGTAGTAGAGGCTAAAGTCTGGGATTGTGATGCCTCCTGCTTTGGTCTTCTTCTTCAAATTACTTTGGCTATTCGGGGCCTTTTGTGGTTCCATATGAATTTTAGGATTGCTTGTTCTAGTTTCGAGAAGAATGCTGGTGCAATTTTGATTGGGATTGCATTGAATGTGTAGATAGCTTTGTATAGTATTGACATTTTGACCATATTTATTCTTCCAATCCATGAACATGGAATGTTTTTCCATTTCTTTATATCTTCTTCAATTTCCTTCATAAGCTTTCTATAGTTTTCAGCATACAGATCTTTTTACATCTTTGGTTAGATTTATTCCTAGGTATTTAATGCTTCTTGGTGCAATTGTGAGTGGGATCAGTTTATTTATTTGTCTTTCTGTTGCTTCATCATTAATGTATAAGAATGCAACTGATTTCTGTACATTGATTTTATTTTGAAGATTTCGGTAGACATAGCCTCCATAGCCAAGTCCTCTGGAGACCTGGAGGTAAAGAAATATGAGAGGAAGCTATGACTCCAAATCCTCTGTGAAAGGGATGGTCATATCATAGCCTTCCTCCTTGAGCCTTCCAACCTATTGCCAACTTTTGGGGTTCCTTGCAATTATGCATCCAGCACCCTTTGCCTTAGTGTGCAAGTGCAGTCACAATAAGAGTCCTAGAAACAGTAACCCCCCTTTTTCCAAACCAGAAAACTGTGTGTCCTAGTATGGCAAGTATTGTAGCTTACAATAAGAACTGTCATCTCAATTGTCATTGGAGCAGGGTGGGAATAAAAAGGCACAGGGACAAACAGACACCACAATGGGATTCAGAAGATGTCTTCCTTAGTTCAGGAAGAGGTTCTTGTGTGGCTTTGGATGAGCCACATTATCTCTTTGTTATCTTTTCTATCGAGCAGCATTGTTGGGCCTTCAAATTTTATTCTATGAGGACATTAGAGATTGTAATTTTATGATGTACCTTCACTATATTTGTAACCGTAAAAGGCATATACCCAAGTATGGAATAATAGACTCCATTTTGGAATTGAATGAATGTGTTCTCATATTCTTGCTATTATGCACTGAGGCTAAAATATTCTATTGCTCTTTAGCTTACATAAGCTGTCCTCATTTGCTATGGGAACATTTTAAGTATTTAGGAATATGAGGGTAAGCATCATAGAAAGAATAATTCAATCTAGATGTAAGGGACTCTTTTTTTTTTAAGCTTCATTAACTGATAATTATTTGAGTGCAAAACACTGCCCTTACTGTTTGATAAATGAATATTAGCCACATGTTGTGCTGATAAAAGTCATGAACAGAACTAGACCCCTTTGCATTTGGGGGAATTTGTTATTTTGATGCTAATGGATTATGTTCATTTTGGGTAGATAGATATCTCAAATGACTCAGCAGGACTGCCTTAAATTAGATTTGTCCATCCATGCTTTGCTTATTAGTATGTCTTGAATATCTTGATACTAGTCTTATAATACAATGTGTGCTTCATAGCATTTATGTAACATGACCTAAAGATTATTATGATAAGAAAATTTGATCATAAAAGTCATGATTATTTGGAAGGTTTTTATTTGAAAGGGTAGCATTGTGGGGCTTCCTCTTCCCCCAAAAAATGTATTCTCACAGTCAGCAATATGAAATAGCTTATTAAAATCTCTTCACAATGTATGCTCTTTTGGATCTGTTGAATATTAGTTCTTTGTAGATATTAGCTTTTTATAATGGAGAGTTGTATTAGTCTGGGTAGGCTAACAGCTGTATAATAAATAACCTCCAGAACTCATTGGCTTAACATCATAAGAGTTTACTTATTGCTCACATCACACAGTCCACTACAGGTTGGTGGAAGCAGGGGATGGAGTGGGGGACGCCAGAGGAATGGACTGTGTCCATCATGTTATTCAGGTACCCAAGCTCTTTCTGTATTGTGGTTTCAGTCTTTCTAGGTATTGGGGGTCTTCTTTATTTAATGAGTGGCTGAGAAAATTATAAGATTTTATAATTGAAGATTATAGATGGGGGGTTTTCTTAATTGGCTCAACCTGGAAATGGTGGGCCTCGTTTCCACTCAATTTCCATTGGCTAGATCTCTGACATGAACTTCAGGAGAGGAAGAGTAGGTGGTCTGGCTGAGTGAACATCAAGAAGACAGGACACAGATACTAATGATCATTAACTGTCCCTTCCACAAGACTTAGACACCAAATTGAAGTCAATTAAAGGGGTTTGGTGAACACAATATATGAAAGCCTTACACTGGGCCTAACAGAAGTTTTTTGTTTTCTTTTCTTTTCTTTTCCTGTGGTATTAGTGCAGAGAATAAGAAAAGTAAGGTGTGGAAATAATCATACTGTTAATAAAAGGTAGACTATAGCTTTGCCTGTGGAGGGGTATGAATACAGTTTAAGGGAGATTAGGGAAGGGATCACTTCTTTTTTTTTTTTTTTAATTTTTTTTCAACGTTTATTTATTTTTGGGATAGAGAGAGAGCATGAACGGGGGAGGGGCAGAGAGAGAGGGAGACACAGAGGGAAACAGGCTCCAGGCTCTGAGCCATCAGCCCAGAGCCTGATGCGGGGCTCGAACTCCCGGACTGCGAGATCGTGACCTGGCTGAAGTCGGACGCCCAACCGACTGCGCCACCCAGGCGCCCCAGGAAGGGATCACTTCTAACAATTTAGGAGAACTGGGAAATTTTCTTGTAATACTACTGACATTGGGTTGCAGATTCAGTTACACAACTCCAGCTGCCTCTGCATTTGCTTGCTGCAAAATCCTGAATGAAATTTCTGAATCTCACGTTTTTGGTCTGTAAAGTAAACATCATGATGCCTACCTGTTTCATGTTAGGAAAATGAGGTTTGTATTAGGTAGTGAATAGAGAAATATTTTGGAAATAGTCACTCACACATCAAATTAAACTTGTTGCTCTTCTTGTTATTATCGTTATTATTTTAATTTCATGGTTATAGGTAGCAATTATGTTGACAAAACTTTGTTACACACACACACACACACACACACACACACACACACTTTCAGATGGAAGGGGAAGAATCAGATGTTCTTTTTTTTTTTGGTCCTCAGAATGCAGCTGACATTAGATGCCTACATATTTGGTTTCCTGATTAGTGATAATTTTTGCACCTGTACCAATGTTACAGCCTGTCCTTGGAAAGTACCATCCATTATCTGTGTCTGCTCAGGTAGGCTGGATGTGAAAAATCTATCCTTTCTGCCTCATTGTTGAGAGCTTCAGGCAGAATTAAGTCTGTGATTATGTCCTATAAATGTAAAGAAATATACATGTGGAAGGGAGGTTTGCTATTATTTTGACCGTTTTAGTTTCCAAGTCTTTTCCTAGTTAATTTGGGTCATCGCTATGAAAAGTTATTTAAATCACACCTCCATATAAATTTTTTGCCAAAATGGAGTCTGCTTTAAATAACACATTAAAGCAGCAAATCTAGAGAAGATATTCAGTATCCAGTATACATTATTTTTGTTAACCTTCTTATTTCTGGTCATTAAATACCCAAGTTGCCTGTTCTCAATGATCTTATAATGTTCCTTTCTAATAATTTGACATTTTTCTGGAGGTGCAGAGCATAGAGAGTCGGAGTCAAGGAGTACACATTTCTCAATAGTGTCAAATTTAGTTTGGCCAGTCCTCAGAGCCTAGGATCAGCAAAGACTTGTGGGGATTTTGTTGTTGTTGTTGTTTTAAAGTTTATTGATTTATTCTGAGAGAGACAGTGACACTGCAAGTGGGGAAGGGCAGAAAGACAGGGAGAGAGAGAGAATCCCAAGCAGGCTTTGCACTGCCAGTGCAGAGTCCGATACATGGCTTGAACCCATGAAGCTGTGAGATCATGACATGATCTGAAATAAAGGGTCAGACCATTAACTGAACTGAGCCACCCGGCACTCCAAGACTTGTGTTTAAAAGCCTGTCCCAGGGTCTAGATTAAACAAAGCCAGGTCATGAATCTGACCTAAAATTCCAATAAATTGGCAAGACCAAACCTTTCTTATCATTTCTTCATTTTCCACCTGTAGCCACCTGGATGACTATTTAAGAAACATTCTTTGCTGATAAGTTGTCAGAGTTAACACCTAGGGAGGTGTAATGGCAGTTCTCTAGCTGACATTATTGACTTAGAGCTGGGAAATACAAAGAGATAGATCTCTATCTATCTATCTATCTATCTATATTTTAATCAGCAAGTTTTATGTCCAAATTCTGACAAGGTGTGGTATCTTCAATTTTCTAGGACTAGGGAGAACATCACATGATAAAATTAGATTATCTTTTTAATCGTGACTTTAAGGTGCATATGAATTTTATTCTGGTCACTTCCTCTCCCTCCACTCTTTAGGTCTCCTTCCATGTATTTTTGTAAACTCAAATGTAACCACTAAGTCAAATTCAAACACCCTGTGCTATCTAAGTCCCTCTTGATCACTCCCCTACCTCAAACTCAGCTCTGGAGCATTCTTTCTGATAGTTACCCAGATTCCTAGGCATTTGGACAGTCTTCACTTTCTGTTAGAAATATCTTTTCCCTTCTAAGCCACCTGGAGAATGGCTACTTATTCTTCACACCTCAGTTAAAAATTTCTTTCTCTGGAAGACATGCCAGAACACACGAAGCAGAGTTAAGGCTTTCTTATGTGTGATCATATAGCACCCTGTATGCAGGACTGTTACAGCACTTCAGCCAACATATTGTGACTGCTCACTTCTTTGTTTCCCTCAAGCAGATTGTGAGCTCTTTAAAGACCAAGATGATATTTTATTTTTGCATCTCTTAAAGCCTACCACCTGGCCTGGTACTTTGTAGGTATTTGGTAAACAATGAACGAATGAATGAGTGTCCCTCTTATTAGGAGCAGGGAAATTGCAACATCAGGTGACAGATATGTGTGCCTACTCTGAAAAAATTAAGAATTATAAATTTAGATCCACACCTTGAGTACGGAAGGGGTGGAGGGAAGAAAATTTGTGGTAATTGCAGAGGGAGGGCAGCTAAGCATGTGGCTGCTTTGGGTATTTACTCATCAGACCAGACTGAAGCAGCCTTAATCAGGGAAAATCAATCTGCCTGTTTTTCAGTGTAAGCATAAACATGCTGACAGGGGATGCCATCTAGGTGTTCTGAAAAATCTTACATCAACCCTCAAGTTAGTTGTAGTTTCTTTTACTTTTTATGTATATGTTTGAATTGTTTGTACTTACCTAGAACAGAAAATTTATTTTCTCCAAGTGGTGTTTCATATCACTTCATGCCTGAGGTTAGACATCTCTTCATTTATGGGATACGGTCCAGACTCCACTGACATTTGAACTCTTCTTGAGTTTGCACTGACTACCTCTGTATTTGCCAGCTGTCTTTGCTAAAACTGTCCACATGTCTTTCTCCATATTCTGTTCCTGTCCATTTTTGAAAGTGCATCTCTCTTCTTTAAGATTGATTAAAGCTTCATTTTGGAAAATTGCAGTACAAGTCCCCAGTGATAGCTTCATCCTCTGAATTTTCTTCTCCATTCAAATAATAACATGCTTACTTCTGATATGTTTTGAATATATTTTGAATCATGTTTAATGTATCAAACCTTATATTTTCATGAGCTTTTGTGCTTTGTTTTCTTATCTTTATTTTATGATTAATGACAGATGGGGTGGGGAGGGCACCTCGGTGGCTCAGTTGAACATCTGATCTCAGCTCAGGTCATGATCTTGCGGTTCGTGGGTTTGAGCCCTGTGTCAGGCCCTATGCTGACAGCCTGGAATCTGCTTCAGATTCTGTGTCTCCCTCTCTCTGTGTCCCCCCCCGCCCGCCACCCCAGTTCACACTCTCTTTCTCTTTCAAAAATAATAAACATTAAAAAAAATTAATGATAGATGGAACCAAAATTCTTTGCATTCAATTGTAGTAGCTTGCACAGGCCTTGACAATAATAAGTGTGCTGTAAATGTTTCCTGATATTGAACCTGATGCCTGTGTTTCATAATAATATTAAATTAACTTTGGAGTGGAAGTGTCTGTGCAGTGGGATATGGTGCTTTCTTTGGAGCCAGAAGAATTGGGTTTAAACTGCAGTTCTGTTCCCTTGTTGGCACTGTAAGCCAGGGAAATCTACTTTGACTCTTTATGGCTTAAGTTTCTCATCTGTAAAATGGGCTGATAGTGGTTGTAGAAAGAAAAATATGGAAATAAAACCCATGTCAAGGTTATCCTTCATAGTAAGTATCCATTAAATACGAGCCAGTATTTTAGTGATATTATATCTTGTAGACACTAAGGTCAGTCTGCCAGTGCTCACATCCCTACTCTGCCACTTATGAATATTAACCCGTGAGCCTCTGTTTCTCTCTCTGTAAAATACAAAAGGGTAGGAAGTACTCTCCTATGTAATAAATCAGATTACACTTGTATACTCAGTGCATAGACCATACTAAATAGTCAATAAATATTAGCTGCTGTTGTTCACAGTAACAGCTATGCTAATTAAAAATTTCACTTGCCCATACAGACATTTTTATGGAGGAAATGTTATTCTCTATACAATAAAACATTATTTTTCCAAAAAGAAAATCCTATTATGATTCATATTCCTGTCCATTGGTGCCATGGAGTAAAAGGAACATGGGCTGGCGTTAGACTTAATATGAAAAGTATTTGTTGCTTCATGTGTTTGTTTTGTGCTGTTGTGTACCTGTAGGAATGAACTCCCTGTAAAGGAGTAGCCTTGCCTAAGTGACTTATATGTATCTGATGCTTAGCACAGTTCTTGGTAGATTGGGACATCTGTCACCATGGAAAGTATGTGGAAACACAGCAGGACACTGCTGACCCACACTACGTGTGCTTGGTCTTGATGCCTCCTCCAGTGTGCATGCCACCTACCTATGACAGGGCTCACACGCACTTTTGCTTGAGGCTCACATCCAAAGAGTGTACATATTGACTGAAATATTTATATAGAATCTGATTTTCCCTTCCTAGAGAATAGCCTGTATTGTTTTTAAGGAGGGATAAAGACACTGTAGAAGTCCTTGTAGGAGGATTAACAAATGTGATTCTTTTCAATTCCTTCTCAGGGGAAAGATGTACAATCTAGTTGTTAGTACTCTTTTAACCTAGTAAAGTTTCATTGGTTTGCAGGTCAGTTGCAAAATAGAATTTGGTTGGAATCTCAGATGCAACATGGCACCCTAGTACATAAATGCTACCCAGGTATAATTGTGTGTGTGTGTGTGTGTGTGCACGCATGCGCGTGCGTGTGCACGCACACTTCTGTGTTAGTGTGTGTATGAGAAATTCCTTACAAGAAAACCAGTTGTTTTGGCCAAATTGAGTGTATAAACTTTATAGAATAATGATATACCTTATAGTATTTAATATATTGACTAAATTCACTATCTGTCTAACAATTTTGCATGGCAAGTTACTTGCTATCTTAGTTGTTGAGACACAGGGTGTTTAAGCTTTTATAGGATACTCTAACTGGGAATGTTAAGCCAAGACACAGAAATCCATTGGCATAATATGAGGCCCATTTTTGGTTGTTTGTTTTGAATTTATTCTCCAAAGAATTGACCCATATCTCTCCTTTGTTTTCTTTTGAGCCGCTTCAGTTTGATTTGTGTTTCCAACCACTTCCCCAAAGCAGCCTTCGTCAAGGTCAACAATGAACCAAATGGCTAAACCTAGTAGCCTCTTCTCATTTTACTTGATCTACTCCAGGATTTCATACAATTACTTAAACCTCCTTAAAATTCATTTTTCATTTGACTTCTTGGATACTCTTCTTTCTTGTTCTACTTAGACCACGTTGGTTTCTCCTTCTCAGTATCCTTTGCTGGTTGCCGGTCAATTTCTTCCCCTCTACAGCTCTGTAGCTCCTTCCTGAGCCCTCCTATCTTCTTTTTCTAACATTCCATATCTGGGTGATCTCATGCTGGCCCATGTGTCTAATGCTTTACATGCGAAGAGCCGTTGCCCCTTCAACTCTGTCCTAGTTACACCAGTTTCCTTCCCTGCCTTGAAAATTCCAAACCTTTGAACTTGCTATTCACTATCACTGTACAGGAAAATGTTGGTTGGAGAGCATAATTTGTTCCGGATACATGTTTGTAATCCAAAGCACTTGCATATCAAAGCAAATTTCAAGAACCATTGGCACAGCTGTGATCATGTGACATTTGGCATCATGTACTACATGCATTGCAAGACATCACTTGTTTATCAAGTTAAATTTTATTAGAAATGGTTGCTCATCTTGTGAACTACTTGCAGAACAAGTTACTTGCAATCCAACGTTTTACTGTACAATTATTCTCTCTAGTAGCTGCATGGCTCACTCTTGCCTCCTTCAAGCCTCAGTTGTCATTTTCTCAGTGGAACCTCGATGGCCTGCCTATGTGTATGATCTCCACAACATACCTAGTCACTCTAATGCTTTTTAAAGTAATTCTGTCAGGTAGGAGCCTAATAGGAAACAGATGGCACACTCTAAAGGTTTCAGTAAGGAGAAGTTCATAAAGGAAGTATGTATGAAGGTTTAGGCAGGCTTAAGGGAATTGGTACAGAATGGTAAAGCACCCAGTGGAGAGCAACTTTGGGGGCAGTCATTGCTACCCCAGGCATGGGACAAGTGAGGGAAACCATGCTATCTGAGCCTCTCTGTAAGCTGGAGCTATGAAGGAGGGGCTACTCAGTAGAAGTGTAGCTGAAGAAGAACACAGCCAATTTCAGGACCATGAAGACTTAAGGGAAGCAGAGAGAGGGAAGGCAGAATGGGAAGAAATACCCTGGGCTTCCCTCTGAAATCTTACTCTTGCCTCCCATTGGCTGAATTCAATAAGGTAGGAGTAGGCAGTTCTAGAGTTTATTTTCCTAGCCTCCAAAGCAGAGCAGGGAAAAGTAGAAGATGGATATGGGGAACAAGCAAAGATAAACTAGCAGAGGATCTTTAAGAGGGCATATTTCATTTAGCACTTAGAATTGTAATGTCATACCCCAGGGAATTATTACAAAATCATCATTAAATGTTGTCATCTCCATTTTGACAACTTGACCTCCACAGCATCCAAATGAACATTGGGTGAAGTCACAAGCTAGCATATCTTCTCCAGACAACAGGAGTGATATTCAAAATATTTAACAACATTACAAAACAGGCACTCAAAATCATAGTAGCTCAACAATTGAGAACAGTATACCATACTGGAATATAGTCCAATCTAGAGCATTGATAAAAGATACCAGAACATAAATATTAAAAGGGGAGATGTTTTCTAAGGACATTTGAGAAAAGTGCACCTTATATCTAGGAATTTATGTGATGTTATGTAATATAGGTTGTGCTAAGTTCAATGTAGACTATTTCATTTAAACTTCTAACAACAATACTCCTTGTTTTTGCATTCACGGGTTTGGATCCTGAGGCTCAGTGAAGGGTGATTTTGCTTAAGACCACTCATCTAGCTGTATTGGAACTAGGACTCACACCTAGACTGGGGCTGACAGTGCAGTTACTAGTTCGTGACTAATGTTAAAACTCGGACTGCCTCCTAGATAGGACAGTGGTGGTTTGAGGGCAGAAACTACTAATGTTTCTAGCCTTCAGTTTTTTTTTTCAACGTTTATTTATTTTTGGGACAGAGAGAGACAGAGCATGAACGGGGGAGGGGCAGAGAGAGAGGGAGACACAGAATCGGAAACAGGCTCCAGGCTCTGAGCCATCAGCCCAGAGCCCGACGCGGGGCTCGAACTCCCGGACCGCGAGATCGTGACCTGGCTGAAGTCGGACGCTTAACCGACTGCGCCACCCAGGCGCCCCTAGCCTTCAGTTTTTAATTTTGGATATTTTTAAGATAAATCCTTTCTTTCTTTTTAAGAAAGTCTCTTTGTTTCCTGTATGATTTTATCTTATGGGTAGTTTGTGGATTCATTCCTGGATTCAACCAAAATCTAGAGCAGAATCTAAAGATATGATGTATTTCTCCTTCTGACCACATCCCTTGCCTCAATCTCTGTATACAAAAGGCACCTAAAGTATACATGTTACCTATGGAAATAGATTTCTTTTTGGCTTATTGTCTATGATGTGGGGCCCAGATTTCAGAAGTGTGAATATTTATAGCAGGTGGCACATATACTGTTTCGACAGAGATACTTGTGAGGTGTGATTGCTGGTAGTTTGGAAAGTGTTTTTGTAGAATCTGTGTACCACCTACATAAAACAATTGACAAACCTGAATTTTATCACTTACAGTGTTATTGCTACATTTGTAAGACCCAAATTTCTGCTTCCTTTCTCTCTGGTTTACTACCATAGGTGGATAGAATACCGAAGAGAAATTACTCATTCAAGCACTTCCTTTGCAATGATTATTTTGAATCCTTAAATCCTGACCCATACCTATTGGGGGTTCCACATGGGCTAGGCTACCTGTGTGGATAATTGGAAGACTCCTCTGGGTACTGATTTTTCCATCACAGCTTATAATATCTTTGTAAAAATGAACAAACTTTGTGGACTGGAGGAAGCAAAGATGATTATTATGGCCAGGAGCATGTTGGAACCTTGATTTTTTTGGTGTGTGTATATCACACTTGTCTGCCTAAGTTAGTGAAGGAAGAGTGAAGACTTTCTACTTATCATTTTAATACAGTTTTGAGTTTCTCAAGAGAGAATTTGTCGTTTGTCTCAAGGTGATTGTGTGTGTGTGTGTGTGTGTGTGTGTGTGTGTGTGTGTGTGTGGCGTACTTAAGTTGTCCAAATGATAAATAGTGCCCTAGGTAAGTTGCAGGCTGTATATGTAAGAAAAAGTAATATTGCATTGGAAAGTTTTCAGATAAAGTAGAATTCAATTTTGTTTTGAAAAACTATGATAAATGTTAACCACTTTTTCACTGAAATTCTTTTCAGACATATCTTAATCTTTTTTAATGATCCATGTGTGATTTTTTAAAACATAAAATGTATAATAAGGTAAAGAAATTCTGTTATTAATAACATTTTGAGGGAATGGTTTATTCTTGATTTCTTTTCTCCGTCCTTTGAAATAAATAGAGCTAAGCATGCAAGGCTATAAAGTGAACTGAGTTTTGTAGTTTTGTTTTTTTTTTTTTTTTCCTTTCCTTTGTTACTAGAGTTCTGCAACTGAGAAAATTCTTTCCCTGGTTTCCTCACAATGAAATGCTATATGCTCCATTCAAAACAACAATAATGGAAACATACCCTGCATGTAATATGTCTAAACACCCACAAATAAACAGTGATTGAGATTAATGCCACCTTCAACTTGGGCTTATTCTTATGTACTTAGGTAGGCATGAAGATTTAATTTTCTCTGTCACATGAAGCAAATGCTTCCTCTTATCGGGTGGATTTGTTTTGGGGTACTCCCTAGTGCCCTCACTTCCCACACTGCTGTTTTGACACATTGTTAGTACTGTTAAATCCAGACCTTGTTTTATGAAATCCTGATGAAAAATTGTTAGTAAATAAAACAAACATGTGACAAGGTTTCATTTTGTACCCAGTATAAATATTGCAGATGCCCTGTTGCTTTGTTTTAAGATAGGTTTAAGGATAAATGCATTCATCCTTTCTAAATTAAAAAAAAGTGGGGTTTTTTTTGTTTATTTTTTTAAAAGATAGTTCCCCTGTGTCTTAGATTCTAAAGATACCCTGAAGCATGTTATCAAAGATATTATACTTATTTGGAAGTTCATATTATCAGTAATTTAATTTTCAGAGGGCCAGTGGTGGGATAATTTGCTTTTCAAATTTTCAACAATGTAACAAATTTCCTGAGAGCAAAGCTAACCTATGTGATCCGAAAGCTAATAACATCTCCAACACTGATGACTCTTTTGTTTAACATTTTGTCACATTCTCAGATGTCCCCTCTTGAAATGCATGTACTTTTTATTTTCCTTTCCTCTGTTTTATCCCACATCCAGTTAATTGCCAAGTCCTTTGTTTTCTACAACTTAAGTGTTTCTCCTCTGTCATTTTTTTTATTATTCTGTCATTATTCTGATTAAAGGCCCCTGTTTCCTCAAGCTTAAACTATCACCGGGGTCCTACCTCCTTGTTTGAGGTCTTTCCCAATTCAAAACTCGTGCACGAAGTTACCAGATTGCTTTCTAAAGATCTGGTAAATATCTAAAATATTCAGAGATCCTCATTCAAATAAAGAGTAAATCTCCAGTGATATCCCCTAAATGAGGCTTTCTCCTATTTTCCCAAGCTGATCTTCTAGAACGTTCTTTGTGGGTACTTGACATTAACCTAAAATGTAGAGGGGCACCTGGGTAGCTCAGTAGGTTGAGTGTCAGACTCTTGATTTCAGGTCAGGTTATGATCTTAGGGTTGTGAGATCAAGCCTTGCACTGGAGCATGGAATCTGTTTAAGATTCTCCCTTTCTCTGTTTCTCTTTCTCTCTCTCTCTCTCTCTCTCAAAAATAAATAAATAAACAAACAAACAAACAAACAACATAGGTGTAGAACGTAGAATAATATAGTTTTTTTTAATTTATGTTTTGAGAGAGGAGAGAGAGAGAGAGAGAGAGAGAGATCACAAGTGGGGGAGGGGCAGAGAAAGGGAGACAGAAAATCTGTTTAAGATTCTCCCTTTCTGTTTCTCTCTCTCTCTCTCTCAAAATAAATAAATAAATAAATAAACAACATGGATGTAGAATGTAGAATAATATACTTTTTTTTTTTAGATTTATTTATTTTTTGAGAGAGAGAGAGAGAGAGATCACAAGTGGGGGAGGGGCAGAGAAAGGGAGACAGAAAATCCCAAGCAGGCTCCACGCTGTCAGCACAGAGCCTGGTACAGATCTTGAACTCATGAACCGTGAGATCATGACCTGAGCAGAAATCAAGAGTCATACGCTTAACCCCTGAGCCACCCAGACGCCCCTAAAGCAATTGTATTTTTAAATTTTTTAATGTTTATTTATTTTTGAGAGTGAGAGAGAGAGACAGACAGACACACAGAGCATGAGCTGGAGAGGGGCAGAGAGAGAGGCAGACGGAATCTGAAGCAGGCTCCAGGCTCTGAGCTGTCAGCACAGAGCCCAACACAGGGCTTGAACTCGGAAACGGTGAGATCATGGCCGAGGCCGAAGTCGGACACTGAACTGACTGAGCCACCCAGGAGCCCCTAAAGCATGTATTTTTTAATGTGCCTATTTTTCTCCCCTGAGACTCTCCCACCCCATTCTATTTACCAAATGTGTTTATGACTAAACATAGCCCTTTACCTTCTGTGTTATCTTCCTTGAGCTACCAGCCTGGTAGGGCCATCCTCTACCTCCCAACGTCTTTGAAACTTTTTCTATCATTTTAGTATTCTACCTCATTGGTCTGTGCATTGTAATAACTTTATTAAAATAGGGACTATTTGTTAAATATATTATTTGGAGCACTGGATCAGAGGGTTTACAGTTGGATTTTGTTTATTCCTCAACCAGCTTTGAAAGGTAAGTACACTGTCACTCAGAAATCCAAGTTAGCCTGATGCTTCCAAAATAGCACAGGTTACCATGCTTATCTGACTTCAAAACCTCTGTTCTCTGAAGTTACCAATTATAATCATTCGTATGTTTGACTTCTCTTCTCCGTCAGATTTTATGTTCTTTGAGGGCAAGCCTTACTCTTACAATTGTATCTTCTATGTAAGGTGCCTTACACATAGTTTTATATTTTCAGAAAACCATACAAAAGATATCAATTTAATAAGTAGGGGAGAATAATAGCTATCAGAATGGAAAAAGGAAGTAGTCTCTGTGTGACCCCTGTGGCATGATCTGGATGGGGGAATATATTTTTAATACTTCCCCTGTCACTTTTGGAGACTGTAGGTAGCTCAACCTCACAATTTTATCTGGGACATGGTAAAGAGAAACTGCAGCGTGCAAGCTTTTGCAAGTTCTCAGTATTGCTGAGGGTGTTGGCTCGGGGCAGCTGTTTCTCTCATTAATCATGTTAATGGCATTTTAAGTTATAAAAGTAACAGCCAGGTGTAGTCCAGGCAGGAGAGGTTGAGACAAAGGGGAAATAAATTTGTTCCGCATGATGAAGTCAAAGATCTCTTTTCTCTGTTTTTTTTTTTTTTTTCATCTGGCAGCCTATAAGATTTAATGAATGGATTTTATTCTGAATGGATGGTAGTTATCTATCACAGTATCATTTGAGAAAAGTGTAAATATAAGTTATCAAATATTAGAACACAGGGGAGCCACTACCAACTAGTATGGGAAATAGGTAATTATACCAAAATCTAAAACCTACCTCTCTCCTTCTAGAATGGAGAAGGGTTCCTCCAGTTGTTTGGTTTTGAAAATGTCATATTTAAGCTGGTTTTAAATCCCTTGAAGTTAATTTACTTAAGGAGGCAGGAAGTAAAGTTCTCTGCAGAACTTCCTTTACTCACTTGCATTCATTCTAGAGTACGGTGTCTGTCATTGTTTGGGTCAGTTATGAAAATGTACAATAGATTGAGAAGAGACTTGGTTTTTATCTTAGGAACTAGGATGGATATCAAGGCTCAGAGAAGAGTTCATGTCTGATGGGAGGAGTATTTGATGTGAGGGAATACACGTGACAGGCAGCTGCCCATATTTGTATCAGAGAAAATAGTTAAAATGTGGCCTGAAAGATCACTGGGGCACAGAAAAGGATTGAGGTTAGTTGTAGCGTCACAAGGCCATACATGTGAATTTGTATTACTTATCACTCACTTTGCCAGAATAAAAAAGTGAGGTCTATTGAATTAAATGAAACTCTCAGAACACTTATTAGGGGAAAAAAAAAATAAAAATAAAAAGAACTATAGCAGATCTACGTTGTACAGCATGAAAGCCTCCAAGTCTCCGGCCTGCAGAGCGGTAGCTACTCTTTGTTAACATGAATGGGAAGAGTGTGATCATATCCTTACACCTTACAGCATTCATAACCATAGAGTTGTAATTTCACTCTTACAGTGACAAATGAAAAATTATAAACATTTCATTTGGAGGCAAATTTAATATATTTTTCCCTAAGTCCACTTGGCAAGTGAAGGAGGCAATTAATATAAGCTCATTACATCGCACTGTTGCCTCCCTGCAACCACAGTAGTTAGCTTTTTCAAATCACAAGTGACATGTTGAGGTTGAAGAATTGCTGCATTGATAGGCCTCCTGCCAAAGTGAAACTTCCCGAATGATGCATATACCTGTCTGAATGTCAAGGCCTCTGCCCTCAGACTTCAGGGTGTTTATACATTTGTCTTTCAAATTTGAAACTCTTACGGCATCCAGATTTTCTCCAGCTTTATTAAAGTAGCTCCAGAACAAGGGGAAGGAAGTGAGTTTCTCATCCTCGTTGGAGCCCTTGGTCCGTAGCTGTGCTTTAGTGCACTCTCCCAGTGGGTAAGGATGGAGTGTTAGCGCAGACAGCAGAGTTAAGCCGGAATGTCCTGCAGAGACTCACCATCACAAAGGGTAATACTACTTTATCGATCCCTTCCACACTGTCTCCAACCGTTGTGTTAAGCCTGTGGCGAGTACAACCTTTACAAAACGAGATCTGGAGATATGACTTACTTTCTAACTTGAACGCAGACTTAAAAAAAATGGATAAAAGTGTGTTTTGTAGGAATGGCGTGGTGTTGGCATTTCAGAGCGTAAATGATAAAAATAAAATCAAAGTCAAGTATCTCAACAGAGGGAAAAAAAGTCACATTGAGACTTGCACACATGCGTATAAAATATGGCCACGGTTTTCCATTTAGAGCAGAAATAACTCAAATTTGACTATGTTTTGTTGAATAATCTAACTTTTTCTTGTTGCTTTTAGAAAAGCAATACTGTTAGCATTCATTTTTAGATATTAAGTGGTTATTTTAGTCTCAGACATTTGAACAGGCAACATTATGTCAATGAGGTTGGGAGAGGTTCTGTACATTTGAAATGAGACCAATAGATTGAGTTTGCCAGAAATATTGATGATTTATAAGCCATATACTTTGTGATTCTTTTCCTCTTAATAAGGCATTCCACTATCAAGGAGTTAAAAAAAAAAAGCATATGCTGAGAGCTTCATGGGAACATGTTTTTAATCGGCACTGTCACCTTTCTAAGGATAATGGGGAAAAGCTTATACTTTGCTTGCATGATTTTTGATTTTACCTTTGTTTGTTACAATGCAGAATTAAGGGGGAAAAATTGGCCATGAGGTACCTTTTAAAAAGGCTTTTCTTTTCATTGTACGTACTAATGGGATGAGAGAGAAGTAAAAGACAGATTTATTTTTATGTTTAATCAAGTCCAATAATTATTGCATTGTGGTTACTGCTTTGAGCATTACGTTTTCGGTTAAGTAATTTAT
Source organism: Lynx canadensis (assembly GCF_007474595.2). Lineage (NCBI taxonomy): Eukaryota > Metazoa > Chordata > Mammalia > Carnivora > Felidae > Lynx > Lynx canadensis. Next base: position 182,111,106 of record NC_044303.2, on the reverse strand, counting down.
CAGCTGCATTCTTTTTTATTTTATTTATTTATTTTTTCTGGAGAGGATTAACAGTTACCATAGGATTTAAACGCTGCAGGCATTTTTTTTTTTTTCCCTTTAGTAAATAAGGCTTATTGATGGCATAGGCTTCCCGAGGCCTCCCTGAACTTCTGGTTATATACTTAGAACGTCACTTTTGATTCCTTCTTGCTTCTTGCCCTGATTTAGTTAAGAATGTCTGTGTGACTGTTGGGACCTGAGCACAAGAGAAGAAATGAATGGTTAAGTAGACTGACCACCCTGCCACCCAGTTTTTCCATGACGCTTCTGGCTTCAGCACTGAGAGTCCCAGGTGCCAGGCAGCTCCAGTGTCCCGGAGAGACCAGGAGAGTTGGTTCCCCTATGGTTGGGGCACGGAGTTGAAGCTTGAATGCCCTGATAGCAGCTTCATGAAGAAGTTTTTCAAATAATGAAGATGATGTTCTTCCCAGATGGGAGAACAGAAGTGAAGGACAAGACAACAGAGCAGACGTGAGGGATTCTCATAGATGGCAGGGTTGAGAATGCTGTCAACTTTGGTACCATTTGACAGGATGCTTTCACTGTTTCTCCCCACCTTTCCCTCTTCCGTGGCTCTTCTCAGATTAAATGCTTATCTACAAATCCTCTGCTCCTTCCTTTCCTTGGCTCCTCTTCACGGCCTCTGGAGAAATAACTCGCCTAAGTCTGACATGCCCAGTTACCTGCAGGCTGGTTGAGTGTTGCTGTCAGCACGTGTTTCATTTCCTCAACCTTTGGATTTCTTAGATGCGTGAGGAGAGTCTTCAAGCAGATCGGCAGAGAGAGTGGCTGGAAATAACCACGGGCTGTATGTGAGCAATGGTTTTCCTAGAAGATTTTGTAGGAAGTTTGCGGACAACAGCAATAGTATTTTAGAACCTATGACAGCAAAAATGCTGAACCAGTTGGCCTGATTTTCCCTGAAATGAGACCGTCAATGTTATTAGAAACAACTCTATTGTTAGCCCTTTACTCTTCTCTGTTCCTTATCATAATGAATTTTCCTTCCTCCCTCCTAATTTCCCCTTTTCCTTCCTTCCTTTCATTCTTTCTTTTAAAACAGCAGGGACATTTGTATTTTTAAATCTTTGATTTTTCTCGATTCTCTGGGTTTTCTAGGGAGCAGCTAATTTGTGTGTGCATGTGTGTGTGCAAGTGTGTGAGTGTGTGTGTGTGTGTGTGTGTGTGTGTGTGTTCCACATATCCTACCTTCAGGTTAACATAGGTAACTGATATAATATTGTGAAGCAGAAAAGGTCTGTGTGTGTCTTTGGCTCAACATGGGTGAAAGAAATATTACTGTATGGGACAAAATGTATAAATGCCTTCCTACTTTTGCATATGAATATGTTAATGGAAACATTAAAATCCTATATAGTCAATTCTATATATAGTAAAAGTTGTGAGATACATTGGTTTTGGTGGAGTGATGGACAAACACACTGAGTAATTTTTCATTGCAAAATAGCAACATACAACATACAATAATTTTCATCTCTTGCAGTTTTTTGTCTTGTTATGCATTCAGAAAAATCTATATTACTGCATTTTGCCTAAAATCTTAGATTTCTTCAGAAGGGACTTAGAATTAAAACACTTCTCTTTACTCTTCATGTCTAGGTACTATGTATGGGTAGTCTCTGTATATTTCTCCAAAAAAAAAGGTTATTTTAAGTAGCACATCTTGAGATTTCACTCATAATGTGAGTTAAATTAAGGAAGATTCTGTAATTTCTGATAACTAATAACCCCTATCAAATTTAGTATGTAGGTGCAATTTGCTTTCTTAACAAAATTTAAATAAAGTAGCAAAACATTTCAGTTAAACATTATTATAGCATTTGCTATTTGGATGCTTAGATTTTCCATCCAGAAAACAGCATTGCTTGTGATGTTGATTTAAATTGGGAAAAAAAAAAAAGAATTCCTGCATGGGAGAAAATTCTTCTAATATCTCTATATTTATAATGATTTTTTTCTAAATTCATTTGAGTGAATGTGAAATTATTCTCCAAATAGGCTGCTACAGCAGTTCAATGCATCCATTAAACATTACATAAATCTTTCTTATTTTCTTGAAAGACTCTTGTTGCTTTTTAAAAGTACTCTTTGAATTGTGTTGTATTTTATTTTTTATTTATTTATTTATTTATTTATTTATTTATTTATTTTATGAAATTTATTGACAAATTGGTTTCCATACAACACCCAGTGCTCATCCCAAAAGGTGCCCTCCTCAATACCCCACACCCCCCCCTCCCTCCCACCCCCCATTAACCCTCAGTTTGTTCTCAGTTTTTAACAGTCTCTTATGCTTTGGCTCTCTCCCACTCTAACCTCTTTTTTTTTTTTTCCTTCCCCTCCCCCATGGGTTCCTGTTAAGTTTCTCAGGATCCACATAAGAGTGAAACCATATGGTATCTGTCTTTCTCTGTATGGCTTATTTCACTTAGCATTACACTCTCCAGTTCCATCCACGTTGCTACAAAGGGCCATATTTCATTTTTTCTCATTGCCACATAGTATTCCATTGTGTATATAAACCACAATTTCTTTATCCATTCATCAGTTGATGGACATTTAGGCTCTTTCCATAATTTGGCTAGTGTTGTATTTTAATTCTGAGCTTCATTCTGATTTTTTCCTTCCATTTTCTACTACACTATTTTGTAACAGTGAATAAAAAAACCTGTTCTTTACAAAAAGACTTTAGAAATCTTTCTAAAATATTTTCTAAACTTTTATGTTCTTTATTGTTTTTACAACTTTAGAACATTCCTAAATTTAAAAGAATGCAGAACTTCTAATTTTCCATTTGCTTTTTTACTCTGTCACCAAATAAATTGTCAGAGAAGTATCTTCTTATATTTTTAAGTGGAGGTATGCAAATAAAAGGAGTTTTCGTATAAGTCTACCCATTTCCTATGTTCATAATATTTCAGACACATGGTAATCTATGATTCCATTTTTCTTCTGTTGCTTTTACAAGGAAATCATCCCCAAATTTAATAATAATAATGACAGCCTTATGCTATTTTGAGGTCAAAATTATTTGAGGGAGATATTATGAAATGTGTGTATTTCCATTAATATGGATGCATTTAAAATATTTATACCTAATTTTGACATTATCAACATTTTCTTTAAACTCAGGAAGAGATTCTGATGGCAAAATGTCCCCCCCCCCCTTTTTTTTTAACTTATCTCCCATTAGGTCTTCGTTTCTGTCCTTTTTTTTCTTTACTGGAAATTCAAGTAAGGAGAACTAACATTATTTATACAACTTAGGCAAGGTTGCATTTAAAGGCCCATTATGGTATTTTTCACTGTGATGTGCTGTAAATCATCCCTCATTGTTGTCTATTTGATACCTCACATTCATACACATGATTAGAGGTGATGGTATGAAAGGTCAAGCATGAAAATGATGCTGTTTTGATGATGCATTCAGCTCCATATAACTGATATTTATCGTGGTCCTGACTCTACCTCTTACTTGATATACAGTTTTTAGGAAATCATCTCCCTTCAATTTCCTGGCATGCAAATCTGATAGGTATAATTTTTGTTAGTAAACAGGTGTTTAAATTGAAGTTGCCCTTTTGGAGAATATTTATTTACATAGTAAAGACCTAATAACATGTTGTTAAACATCTTCCTTGTCAATTAATGTCTTTCTTAATGTTGATCATTAATGTGGTCTTATTGTTTTTGAATACAGATCTTCCTGTCAATTACTTTCTTAATGTTGACATCTGGTCTATTGTTTTTGAATACAACTCTATACCCAGACTCAAACCAGTGCTTCTTACTCAGCAATTATTTGTTGATTAAATACACCGTATTTAGGTTTCTTGTTATTTATAGACCCAGCTGTTTGGTTTTCCAGTTAAGGGACATTCTTTACTCTCAAAATAAGGGATCAGTAGCTTATTTTAAAGATTTTGCCAGCCTTCAGATTCTATGATTTTGTAATATATGTATTTTATATGTAAGTGGCTCGTATCCAAGCACGCTAAGTTGCAGAATCAGCAATATGAGCCATCTGAACCATAAAGGAAAAAATGGCCAGTTACTGAATTTTTAAGACATATTTCAGACACAGGTTTCAGAAATGGAAATGTACCAATATAATTAATTTACTACAACTAATATAGTAAATTAATTATTAAGTACCCATCTCATTTTACACATTAAAGGCGATTTTGCATTTTCTTTTTGACTTCTAAAAGGACAAAGCTTTCTCACGTTTATTTTTCCCAGAAGCACATATGCCTTTGAAATCTCCACGTTCAGGAAAATGGGGTATTTTTAGACCCATTTCTGGCCACTCAACCTGTGCGCACAAAACTTACTAAAAAAACCCCAGATTACTTGGTGTTTTCAAGAATTATACTAATTCCTGTTGTTGAAACATACCTTTTGAAGATATCCAAGAAAATGAATTTTTGGCTCTGAACACAGTGTTGAACCAGAAAGCAGGGAGGAGAATGCAAGGTTGAGAAAGTCAAGTTTATGTGTTGAAACCCAGAATAGGCAATTTCCTTTCAGCTTTTTTTTTTTTTTTTTTTTGTCCTTACTGTAGAAATCAAGGTACACATTTTTCCTCTGGATGAGGCTTGTTAAATACAAACAATAGTTAGCATTTATATAGCACCTTACACTAAGATAGGAAAGTGCAAGAAAGACTGAAAATGCCATTTATAAATAACACATAAACATAGTGATGGTAACGAGTTTTTGGGTTTTTTGTTTGTTTCACTTTTGGTTTTTTTTGTTTCTTTTGTGGTTTTTTTTCATTTTCTTTAATTTTTTTTTTTTTTTTTTTTGGTTGAGAGATTTGAGAGAAGTGTCTCCTTTTTCCATATTTGAGTATCTGGAGCACTTAAAGGATTATCCATGGTAATAGTAGTTGTGATCATTTTGCACTGATTGGAGATCACTGCATGCTGATAGAACACCACTCTGTTTCACAGTCCTCTGGCTCCAATCTGTTGACTTCTGCCAAAAGTTGAATTCAGAAGGGTACAGTCTAGTTGTAAAGATCTGAAGTGTAGGTCTTAGAGCTAAAACCTGGAATTTTATCTTGGTCTTGCTAGATAAGATGATGTAGAAATCACTTTTCCTACACTTGGTTTCCTTGACTCTATAGTGGGAATGATGATCTGATACATCCAGGAGATGAAATACTGTGGCATATGTAAAAGAACTTGTATATTAAAAATTTTTGAGTGTCACACCAAGCAGTAGAATAATGAACCAGACTCTCTAATGTGTATGTATCTATATATATATATATATTCATATATAAATTAAATATGTATGTAACTGTACTAATATATTATGCATATTATTAAATAAAAATGATTATTTTTCTCAAAAACAAGAGAAATAATTATAAGTGAATAGTAGTTTTCATATATTCTTCCCTCCACCCCAGTGATTTTCTTACGACCAAACTTGAAGCACACCATCTCCTTTGGAGATCCCTCTTTTAAATAATTTGGAAAATCCAAGGTGTAAGTGATATAGTTATTACTAGTTTAACATGGCTGCAGGCTGAACTCCTAACTTTGGCTGCTTCACTAATTTTGTTGGGGTAAATAACTGTCTACTTCTTTAGCACTCTAAGCAGAGTTCAGAGCACATATTCTGCTGGCGGGTCATTAGACTAATGTAGGAGCAAGCAGAAGGGATTCCAGCACCTTCTGTGTTTTTGTCCAATCTGATTATTATTATAAGTTTGCAGCCCTTTGGTAAAAATAATAGCTGACATTTGTATAGTACCTAAAAGTCTGCAAATATTTTTTGGACACATTAACTCATTTAATCTTCCATATCTATCTGTTAGGTACACTCAACATGCTGATTTTATAGGTAAAGAATTGCATCTTCCCCATTTTATGAAGTACCATCTAGTGCCCATGGAAAAGGTACCTCCTATGGCATCTCCTTGCCTTAATGTTTTTGCCCCCGTTGATCATTTAAACTTTCAGATACAGGGATCACAATCAGAAAGCATTTCTTTGACTTCCTTCTTATGATAGCAAATTGAGCAAAGCAATAGATTCCACTTTGCAACTTCTCTCCTTCCCTCCCCTTCCCCCTTCAGTGTTTCACGATTGAAGCTTTGGGCAGAGAGGGGTGATAATTAGGGCTCCTTTTTGTGTGTACCATAACCCATCAAACATACCATTTTCCCTCTTGCATCTTGAAGCTAAGAACTCAGTTGATTTGGGGATTTTAGTGTGCTTCTAAGACATTGTAAATGACCAAAATAAATTATATTATTTTTATCTTCTATAGTGAGTCTTGTCTTTGGCAAAAACCCTGAAGCAGTATATGCATGGTTATGTGTCTGCGAATACTTGAAATTTTCTGGAGTGAGGTTTTTATATGTTTCTCCACATTCTCAAAAGCTCTACGACCCACCAGCAGTCACTGTCTCAGGTTTCAAGCCCTTATATGGAATTCCTGCCTGTTCAGTGTGGCATAAACTTTATGATGTAGAACTGCATAAAAGACAAGACTGGAATAGCATTTGGTTCCATCTCTTGAAGATCATTTGTGAGCTTCAGTTGCTTAGAAAAATGGCATGTTTTCAGATTAGCCACAAACCTCCATGCTCTTTTCATACCCCTCAGAGAGCTCCAGTGTGTCTTTTAGGGGCACGGACAAGGCCTCTCTTCAGAGTTTGAGGATTTTGCTATCCTAAGACCTGTGTCCTCACCTATGCTTTGTATGCATGACATAGCTCCCCACTATTCCCACTGAAGCTTCCCTGGCTCCTGTGAATATATCTTCAGTCCCCTTTGGTGGTGGCAGGGGTAACTCCTCAGCAGAACATTGGTGACATCTGCCTTTTTTCTACTTTATGGTTTAGGGCATTTATAATTTGGGGGAAGACGATGGAACATTTAACAGACTGGCATTCAGCAAATGTCCCAGAGTGTGGCTTTTATGATTACAAGTTCAATCAGCCCTTTTAAAGATTCCTTTTTCTCCCCACCCCGAGTTTCTCTTTGATCGTCTGCTTCAAGAGGAAGCTTTACTTCATTTAACAATACTCACTGAAATATTTCAACAAAGAAAATAAAACAGTTAAAAGAATATTACCTATGAATTCTTACAGGTTGGTTGCTACACACTTTATTTGAGGGAGGCGTCTCTCCCCTTTGACATTTAGGCTGGAATTCGAGTTCAGGGGTGAAAAACTGGAGAAGAGGTGAAGGAAATGATTTCTAGCGCAGCACAGATTAAACAACAGCTGCTTTCCTCCAGTCCGCCTTCAGTGAGGCTTGCTGAGGCAAAGAAGGAATCAGGTGTTAGAACAAATGAAGCTGTGAATATGGGTCGGTATTAAAGCAAGCCTAGAGGAGTTTAGCGAGCTTCCCTTTGGGAGGCCAAATTTGGAAACAGCCCTTGGGACAACGTGCGGTTGGCTCCTCTTGTCAGTCACGGCAAAAAGCGTGGGTCTTCACAGGCTGACAAGCCAAATGTGGGGCACAGCGTCGTGTCCTATGCGAGGAAATAACCTGAATAAAAAAAGAAACACGAAATCTAAATTGATGCTCCGACCCCTGGCTAGAGATTAAGTTACAGAATTAAACAGATTGTGACTAGAAAGTCCAGTTGTGTGGATAGAAATTGTAGTTGTGAATGGCAGGTACAAAGGCGGTCTGACCTGCCTCGTTTCTTGGAGAGGCTGAATGTCGATCTCCTTCTCGTGCAGCAAATCGTGTTTGAAAAATTCAAGGAGAATAAATGATGTGTCTTCTGCTAAACAGATTTTGTTTCTTCTGCAATGCGAATTACGTTTCTTCACCCTCAGCCGTGCCTTCAGACACGTAGTTGTCATTTAATCGGGTTCTCTTAGTTTCATAGATTTGTCGGTGAGGTTAGTACAGAGACGCACCAACAAATTTTGAAGCAGTCGTGAGAGAATCATGCTAATGCTTTGATATCTCAAATCTGCTAGATGTCAAAATGCTATTTCAGCATACATTTTGGATGTTCTGTGAGAATCAACTATTCTCGGTTAAGTGCTTTCTGATTTAACAAAACATGTCAGAATTAGTGACTTGCCTTTCAAGAAGTGAAAGGGGTGGCCAAAAAGATGACTGACAGTGGGTCGACCTGGTCTTGGAGGTCCGCCTTCTCTGATGTTGATTACCAGCACTGGCCAAAACAGCACTCCCTCACGTGTTTGGTGAGGAACAGCAATGCCAAGTATATTTGAAGATCTTAGCTTGCTTTTATATGAGATGTCTGGCCATTGTCTTCCATCTTTGCTAAACATGACAGATGTTAGGAGCTTGGCATTTTCTCCAGATTAACCAAAGTACTGGTCTGGGGGCTTTTGCATCTGTTTACCCTGAACCTTAAAGGTAAGAAGCCAGACCAGATTGTTACCTGGGGTCTCTCTTCAATGTAGGATGTGACTCTACAGTCCGATCAGCATTAGCTATTAGGATTCTTTCTCCTAATACTTCACCCACCTTCTTCCCCCCTCCTTTCCTTCTCCCTCCACCTCCCCCCCTTTAGCTGATGTAAGTTGAATTGAAAAGTTAGTGGCAGTGGATTTCTCATCCAATCTGTTCTCCTGGGAACCTGGTTGTTTGGAATTCACAGCCATCCCTGCCCTCCATCCCATTGTAAAGAGGGCAGGGGTGGGGTGGGGGGAGGATTACTGCTGCTCTTAATTTCCAAGAACAGGTGAAATACATCCCGTCATGAATAAAACACCCCAAGCCATAACTTTTGAGGCTATTTCACATTTCTCCCCCTGGCAGAGGCTGTTGTGTTTTGTTACAGCAGCGCAAGGAGTTGTTATTAGAGTGTTATGGAAACCAGGTGTTAGAGCTGATTAGTCACTAATCTTCCATCTCTGGGAGCTTGGCTCCAATCTTCTGTTCATCAGAATCATTCTGTTGTGTTAATTTATTCATCCCGGCTCTAAGAACCTTGTCAAATCAACATGGTGGTCTCTGCTGGGTCCCTAATGCACTGTAGCTCGGATCACAAACCTACTATATGACACATAATTCAGGATAATTGGCAGTCGGTGCTCAAACAGCCCTGTGATTAAATGGGTATGGAGATTGAAATAGCCTCTCACCTATTAGAAGGTAGTCTCCCTAGGCCCACGGTGTTCTTCAGCGGAGGCTACTGCTGGAAAGGGCCGCATTACTTTTTCGGCTTTATGTGGTTTGTGATTGATGAGATAGCACTTCTTTTTCCTCTTAATATTTTACCTCTCAAAACACAAAATGAGCCACTTAACTTTATATTTCCTTTTTTAGACTCCATCTCAAGTCTTCATTAGTAAATCTTAATGACTGCTAAAAATTATAGCAAACCCTTCACTTAGTATAAAAGGGAAATAGACCATTATTTCCCCCTTTTTATGGTGCTTTTGCAAACAGCTCACTTTTGACAACTGACTGTTTATAATGCTACAAAGGGAAGAGTTTGACAAGGTTTTTAATTTTTGACAAGCAATATGACCAGTTCTGTATGCCTTGAAACAATTGCTTGTGATGAAAATAATTCAGCACAGCCGGAAGGGATCTTTAGGTGGAAAAGCCAAGTGTACACTTGCTCTGAATATTATTTCTTATGTCTGTGTTTTTTTATAATTCTAGAAATCATATATTTTTGGAAATTTGGCAGTTTTGTTTGCTTGCTTTGTTTTGTTGTTGTTTTTGCCGAAGTCTTTATCGTGGAGCCAGGCTGGAATCTGCGTTTTGCTTGATTCTCATGGTGTGACTTAAGCCGTGTGCCCAATAAAATCTCTTAAGGATTTATCTGGGTAAATTTTTCCCCTTAATATTTTACTCCAGGTTTCTAAGGACAATAGCATCAGAGGAAGAAGGGACCAGATAGCCTAATACAGTTTCTAGGTCAAAAGCTCTAAGTATATATTTTTTTATTCTCAGGTTAGTTAACACAGTGTAGTCTTGGCTTCAGGAGTAGAACCCAGTGATTCATAACTTACATATGACACCCCGTGCGCATCCCAACAAGTGCCCTCCTTAATGCCCATCACCCATTTACCCCAGCCCCATTCAACCCTCAGTTTATTTTCTGTATTTAAAAGTCTCTTATGGTTTGCCTCCCTCTCTGTTTTTATCTTATTTTTCCTTCCCTTCCCCTATAATCATCTGTTAAAGGTTATAAATATTTTTTTTTAATTTTTTAAATTTTTTTTAATTTATTTTTGAGACAGAGACAGAGCATGAACCGGGGAGGGTCAGAGAGAGAGGGAGACAAAGAATCTGAAGCAGGCTCCAGGCTCTAAGCTGTCAGCACAGAGCCCAACACGGGGCTCAAACTCACGACTGTGAGATCATGACCTGAGCCGAAGTTGGACGCTCAACCAACTGAGCCACCCAGACGCCCCAAAGGTTATAAATATTTTTAAGGCCCACTTGCTTCCTTTTTGCTACACGCTCAGCATCAGTGTTTGAGGGGGGCCCATTTCAGCCACTCATATCGACCCATGCAGGCTCATTGTTAAAAATAGCTAATTAAGGGCTCTTGAGTGGCTCAGTTGGTTAATGTCCGACTTCGGCTCAGGTCATTATCTCTTGGGTCGTGAGTTCAAGCCCTGGGCTCTTTGCTGACAGCTTGGAGCCTTGAGTCTGCTTCAGATTCTGTCTCTTTCTCTCTCTCTGCTCCTACTCGAGCTCTGTTTCTCTCTCTGTCTCAAAAATAAGTAAACATTAAAAAGAATTTTTAAAAATTCCTTATTAAACAAGTAGGCAACACTGTCTCTTTTGTATTATTAGAAGCTTGAATCTTTCTATATGATTTATTTATGCAATATTTGTTATGCTTCAGTTTTTAAAATCTATACATGTATAGATGTGTTTAAATTCTTCTCTGCTTTTTTATTGTATAACTAGTAATTATTTTTCTGTTTTCCTTTGTTTTGTATTTTGGACTCATTAGTACATGAATAAATGGTGCCAGGAATACATAACATGATGCATGCATGCACATATATGATACTTATAGGTAATAAATATACATATAAAATTTTGTGAATAAGATTGGTTGCATGTTGAAAACTCTATTTCTGGTCATTCCTGGAATTCTTTGTTTACTGTTCCATTTCTTCCTGTGAATGACAATTCATGTGCTTCCACATATACTTGGAGTAGGTAGATTTCTAAGATAGTCCCCAAGATTCCTGCCCTCTAGTATCCACATTCTATGTAATCCCCTCCCCTTGAGTGTGAGTGGGGCCTGTGAATAAAATGGGATTGCACTCCCTTGTTTAAGTTACCTTCCATGGCAAATGTGAGGAATTTTTTCAGGCATAATTAAAATCCCTAATATGTTAACTTTAAATTTAAGGGAGGGCCTGACCTAATTAGGTGAAACTTGTGAAAGAAGGACAGCAAACAGATATCCTCCTGTTGCCTTGAAGGAATAAGTGTCATGTTGTGGAAAAGGTTGGATGAAAGATACGGCAGGTAGCCTCCAGGAGCTTAGGGCGTCAGTCCTACAACCGCAAGGGACTAAATGCCGCCAGTAACCTATGTGCTTGGAGAGGACCTCAAGCCTTGGATGACAGTTCAGGTCCAGTCGTTAACTTGACCCTAGCCTTGTGAAACCCTGAGCAGAGTACCCAGGTGATGATGCCGAGACTCTTGCCCCATAGAAACTGTGAAATAGTAAATGTTTTGTTTTAAGCTGCCACAGTTGTGGTAATTTGTTACACAATCATAGAAAACTAATACAGTTGTCATTCCTCATTCTCCTTTGAGTGATTTCTTGATAAAAAATTAAAGTCAAATACCTGGAACCAACTCATAAATGGTTCCTTGCTAAATTTAATGGGTTTTGTACTTAGAAGGGTCAAAGACCAAACACAGGATGGTAGAAGTCCAGTAAAAGGAACCTTTTTATTCAAATAGAATTCTTGTGTTAGTATTTTTTTAATAGTAACTAATATTTGAGGATAAGGTTTTGATTATGGGCACCAACATATTAATTTTATTGTCCCCTTTGCACAGAAGAAAATGCATATTAGTAATAGGAAATTGTCATTTTGAAAATGGGGAGATGGGTGTAGCTGAAGTCTATATGGTGTAGGCAAGGAGGCAAAGAGCAAGACATAGCATATTTGTCTATGACATTATATATATATATATATATATATATATATATAATGAAATATATGCCACAATGAAAGTAATATAATTATTTTAAGGACTTAAAATGCACCTGCAATGAGATCGAATGGGCAATTTGTTTAGGTGTGCTTATAAAGGTTTGAAGTAGGCGAGACCCAACAATCGTGAAAAACTATTCTACCTCTTAATAGTTGAATTCTGAGTCTTTTGCATAAAAATAACATGACTTTGGTTAGAGACAGAGAAGGTGGTCTTGTTGGCATGCTGACACATTACCAGATCCATTAGTAACATCCATACATGGCTTCCCAGGATTGAAAGTGATGATTTTATTCTCAAGAAATTCTTTAGTAGCCCTCGGTGCTGAAGTTGGATGATAAGATTTTTTATATATCATTCAGGTATAACTTAGGTACAGCAAAGCTGATACTCTCTGCTCCCCCTCTTTCCCCCCATCTAAGTGCAGGCAATACCCTTCAACCTTGAGGGCATTTCTGCTGAGTTCCAGGTTGCAGTCCTGGAACCCATCATTTGACACAGCTATCCAAACAGTAACTTTCAGTGCATTGGTGTCGGTAAAAGACATGAAAACTTTACGAAAAAAAATTCTCATCCCCACTTACTCTATGTGTGAAGACAGTGAGGTCTGGGTAAGATTTGGAAGTCCCCCCACGTGCCTGCAGTTAACCACAGCAGACCCAGGAGTGACAACGGACTTTCCAGACTTCTGACACAACTTACACTAGTCAGAACAAACCACATGAAAAGTGTGGTCTTTCACTGCATCAGTGAGGGAGGATAATGAAGAAGGAAACCGGTTATCTTCTGGTTTTGACCATTGCCACCAGGGCTGGGAAATCAAAGCACATGAACACTTTGCTGAGGTGGGATAAAGACTGAGGGCTTCTGACACTGTGAGTTTTACAAACGTGGAGTTTTATTCAGGAAGGTGATGGGCGCTGATGCTCTTTGCACCTGTCTGACGTTACGGGAGGTTGAAGAAAGAAAGAAAAACAGTATGGTAGGACATAAGTACATGCAGTGGACATGAGGGGGGAGGCAGCACAGAAGTTTTATGTGTGGTATCCAGTTTCCCTTTCAGGCAAAGTTGAGATCAGTAATGGAAAACACCCACATTTGAATCTGTGCTGCTACCACAGTATTAAGGCACAGACTGAGCATTTTTCTCTCAAAGGGGAAAATGCCACCTATGGGGGGAGGAGTGGAATGAACATGTAACATATCTTGTTCACAAAAAGTGTCATTTTAGTGTCAGTTCCCATTTCTTTTAAATCCATTAAGACTCGTACACTACGGTTGTAGTCAGGAAAGACAGACATCATTACACACATTTGTTCCTGACACCTTGGGGTACATTTTCAGCATTGAGCCCCTGGGAAATCACTGTAGGTGTGCAAGTCCTGTGACTGTTAAGTGGAAGTGTGAATCTGATTCCCTATGTTCACCTGGGAAACTTAGGCAGAAGAAATCTTTGTTTTCTTGTGTTTCGGCTCACTTTAACTGGAGCCTGTGAATTCTTTCCTTTGTATATAGCCTGGGGAATCTCTCTACTGCACAATTCATATCAGACAAAAGGTGGTGGGGGGAAATCAAAACAAAAACATTCTTCTCAACATTTAGGAAGGGCTTCTCCATTTTCACATACAATTCCCTCTAACCTTAGTCAGTCATAGGCCCAGGGGAGGAATAGCTATTTGTAGGTGTGGGTTTAACTTGTGAAGTTCATACTGTCATTTGAGCCTATTACTGTTTCTATTTGAGGTGTGATAGACTATGAGGTCTATAAAAGTAATTTTTGATCTTGTCGGTCAGCTTTTGATGACGACAGTGACAATGAAGGTGGTGAGGATGATGCTAACTGCCCTTTACTGAGTGTTTACTGTATTGAAGTACTCTTCAAGGACCTTCACACATAATAAGCTTATTTATAGCTTATTTCACAGAAATTGTGCACTGTGCTCTACAGGTACCATTCTTTGTCCTAGCAAACATTATTTCTGTCTTTTTGGATGAGGAAACTGAGACTTCCGAAGGTGAGGCACTTTGCCCAAGATTACTCCTGGTGAAGCCAGGAGCCGGCTACAGATCTGTTTTATCTCAAGGCTAAGTTCTTTGCACGACATCTCCAGATATGACCAACTCACTGCTAAGGATGCCTCACTGCTTTTGTGTCAACTGGGAAGGTTTTACCAAGCATTACCTCACTGGAGGTGAAACCATAGCAGCCCCCAGCCACCCTTTGCTGAAGTTGGGCACAGGATACCCAAGTCATGGGAAGAGCTGCTTCCCTGGTGATCTCTCACACCATTATGTACCAGTGATACATATTGGGACACATATTAGGCTCCTCTGATTCAAAGCCATTCCATTTATCATAAATAATAGAAGATGACACATGAAGGAAAACACCTTCCCTCTTCCCAAACCCTCTGAATTTCCTCTAGTTCAGCATGACCCACTTTAAGCAAGATTTCCACTAATGAACACATAAGCTAGTTTCTGATTTCTAAATGTACATTAAAGCTCATCTAATGCAAAATTAACCTATCTTTATTACTGGAACTGTAGACTATTAAGATAGCATGCAGAGTAACCGAATTATAAATTTGGAAGAGATTTCCATGTGAGGCACCTGTGACTTTATGAAAGCTGTTCCCCTTCTTCTGAAATTGGGTTTTGAGTCAAGGACTCATAAAGGTGAGAAGGAATGGGGGGATGGACAGGGAGCAGCCCTTGAAGGTCATGCACACTAACTTTTGGTCCCTGGACAAACCCAATTTAGCAGGGATCATTATCCCTGGGAGGTACTGACATTTGCAACACAAGGTGTAAAAATAGTAATGCTCCATAAATGTTAGCTGTGATAAGCACTTCCTTCGCAATTTCCTATTAATCCTTACAAAACCCCTGAAGATGAATGCTGTCCTCATCCGGACATTGGAGATGGGAATAGCTATACAGCTATTTACTAATAGAGCAGGGAGTGAAGTCTGTCAGTTGCTAAACATCATGCTCTTAACAACTATACTACTTCCCTTCGCTTGTTTCCTAAAAGGGTTTAACTCTTGTAGAGAATTCCAGCTAGCCTATGTGGGCTTATGATATATTTATGCTGATCTGTGAAATTATAAAAATAGAATAAACACCAAGAGCAGCTGGTGGGATGTATTGGAGGAAGTCAGTAAAGACAATCTCAGTGGGGAAAAAGTGCACTACCACAAAAGGGCTCTGTAATCTCACTTCCTGGAATTGATTTATTAGCTGTGTCCTTGTGCTAGCATTTGCATTTTAAAGGGGGCTTTACGTGTCTTATCTGGGAGTGGTGACATATTAAACCATTATCAGCCATTAATAGCTTAAATTAATGTGTCCAATTAGTTCTCAGTCACCTACAAGAGACCTGAGGGAACTGGTCTTTCATACAGAAAAGGTGGAAGCTTTTAATGAGCATATATTATGGCAGGAATAAAGGCCAATTATTTATGTAAAAGGTCAAATATTGTAGGCTTTGTGGGCAATACAATGTCTATTACAACTACTCAACTCTGCATTTGGGGCATGAAAGTAGCTACAGACAATATATAAAGGAATGATGTGTTCTGATAATGCATTAGTTACAGAGTTAGGCTGTACTAAATTTTTGATAAATGATAGCTGTTATTAGTGATATTGTTATATTCATTTTGTAAGAGAATGGATAGTTTAATATTAAAAAAGTTTAAATTCAAAATAAACTGAATAGAATAATGAACCTCTGTATACCCATCATTTAACTTCAATAATTATCAGTATTCTACCATATCATCAATAGCTCCATTTTGTACCCATTCCTCCCACACTTTTATTGTTGTCATTTATTTTATTTATATACATATATACACTATGTACATATATATAGATGCAAAACTCTTGACTGAAATTCTGTAATCACACTACTCCGATGTTTATAACGTGTTTTACCATGCACCCTATGAAGTTGTTCCCTGATTTGAGATCCTGAATGCCAAGATGGACAGTAAATTCAGTGAGATCCCATCTGGACTCACCAAAGAATGGGGCACTTATTTCTTTTTCTACTGTTCTAATAGAGACGAGTATATTTTGACCAATTCCATTAGTGTTCTGTGTAAGAACCAAGGTATGTAAGCTCAGAGAAATTAAGTGACCTTACAGGGACACACAATTAATAAGTGGCAAGACCAGGCTTCAGACTCACATCTGTCTCATTCCAAAGCATGGGCTTTTTACAGTGTACAACAGGGTTTGCTAGAAGCCATAGGTGGATTCCCATGAGTTCTGGTGGTGGTAAACCAGGCAGGGATCTCACCTAATCCACATTACTTGTTTCTGGAACACAATCCAGCATGTAGTATTTGCTCAATAAACATTAGTTAAAAGAAAGAGAGGCATGGTCTTTAGAGGATACAGAAATTGGATTGCAAGGGTCAGTGACGCTCTTCGTATTTTTGCCTGGTACTGTCAGAATTCAGTAGATAGAGTCTTTGGGAGCAAAACCTTCTTCTCATTGTAAGGTGCACTTCTACATCCCCAGCCAGTGCAGAACACCAGGACATGGACAAGAAAAATGAATAAACTGTGCTTTGGGTTTTCTCTGGTCACTTGGTTCAGTACTGTGTACACTATTATATGGGAACATATAATCTCCGTATGATTATGAACCAGGAAACCTCAACCCAATCACCTAGATATCTTTAAAACAGTGATATTGGCTTGGATATACCCTAAGTCCCACGCTATATTATATATTATAAAAGGAACTCTTGTTAAGCACCTGTGTTAAGGACTACGAGGGGTTGGGAGAGAAGCAGGGAGGGAGAAAGAAAGGGGGAAAAGGAAAGAATGAGGGAAGACAGAGACTTGAAATAGTCTGAGAAGGAAGTTGCTTGTATTGGAATATTTTCAGGTGATTTAAATTATTAGAGAGGTAATCTCCACAAGAGATGGCAATCTCAACTGTACAGGGGCTGAACGTATACCCTTATGGGGTGGTGTGGGCTGAATGAAGACATGGAACCAGAGAGCACATGCATTCTCTAAAAGGGGCAGCTACTCCTCTGCACAATAGGCCACAGAGGTCCAGTGTTGTGCGTGTATCCAATTTTTTAATGAGAAACCAGATATCCAGATGCTCATAGGAAATATCCTGCTTTCTGAAAATCAGTAATTTATGTTTTCAAAAATTGCATAAAATTTTACACAGTTTAGGGGATCAACATTACACTGGCCAAAAGAATTGCCCTGGAAAAGACAGTTAAGCCTGTGAGCTGCCAGTTTGGAGACTCAGATCTGGGTGGGACACACACACATCCCTCCCAGTTCTTTATTTTACATAAAGACTAGATAGGAAATGGCTTGTAGGAAGCCACACAGTGAAATGGCAGGGTTGGAGCTAAAATTTAGAGGACTTCTCTTTCCACATTTTCTTTTTTCACAAACACAAAGCACATTTTTTGGGTAACCGGAGTTTGCTGAAAGAGTGGAGACAGGAGATCAGAAACAACATCTCATTCTGTGTCCCCATCTTTGCAAGAAAGATCACCCCCACATTTCACATAGGTGGGGACAGGACGCAGCTCCCTGTCCCATCCCAGCTATGCCATTGATCATCCGCCACTAGCCGTGTAGCACACACAGTTGAATTGCTTTTCCCTGAGGGAAGCAATGCCTCCAGGTGTGCTAATAATAAAATTAATAGCTTAGAGAAACTGCTTGCTACAGCAACAGCGGCAGGAGAAAGGCAGGATCGATTTCAGTGTTTAACTGTCCTAATTCCATAGTGTATACCCCACCTCAGCCCCTGGTGAGCTGCGCTGGGTCTCCCGGTTAATCAATAGATGCCTGATTTAAAACAAAGGACCAGTTTCAAGATTAGAAGTCTTTGTGAATAGAAAGATGTATGGTAAAACTGTCAAAATCTTTCGATCCCCATCTTACGGTTGCAACTTGGAGGGCAGTGGCTGGCTGATATGAAAGGAAAAAAAAATCCCCTGCATTGTGTCCCCTTCTGCCTATAAACAAAGAAGGAGACTCTCTAGGCACTACTGCTGCTGATGGCATCACATAAATAAGAATTTATTGAGTTGCTCTGTGTTTAAAGGACTGTGAACATAAAGACATGTGAATACTTTCAGTTGCACGAAGAGTAGTATGTTTCTGCTTTAATCGGCCTGCTATCTGGTGGTGCAATTTATACCTTCTTATAGCTGGCATTCTCATCTTTTCCCTGGAGGGAAGGATCAAATTCACGATCAACTTCTGGGCCACTGTTTGAGTTACCACCATCTATTGAGTTTCCCAGGCCCAGCACTTAAAGAGTCTTTTAATGCCATATCCCTCCATCCCCTCCCATGCATCGAATCTGCCTTCCATTGCCATGGCAGTAACTGACGGGAGACTCTGCCATTTTCAGGAAAGCAGTGAGCTCCGGTTTTCTCTGTGTCATCTTTCTCAGTATCTGCTATTATTTCTATTGGCTTGACCCTTCTAAGTTGCATCCTTTCGCTTCGCATCTTCTCCCTGCTGTGAAATAAACTCATTGAGGTTGGTAGCATTACCTTACTTCCCTTTGACGTGATTTTCAACTGGCTGTCAAGTCCCTAAATTATAATATGAGCTCCTAGAGAAAGAGACTGCATTTTTCTTTCTTGTCTATTTATTGTTTCAAACGTCAATGGAATTTCTTTTAGGCGCCCAAGAGATAGCCCCATCCTACTTTGTCCTTGGTATATAAATTGTCCTTGGGCTGAGGTATAACTTTGTCTCCTTTATACATGGCTGAGGAGGAAGGGGCATAGACTACTGGTCTGGAAGGTGCTGGTACTTTGAGGTACTTTTTTTGCAAGGTTGGTGTGCACCAGGCTCTATTTTCCTCACCACCCACTGCCTCCTATGATAATGAGCCAACCATGGAAAAAGGTTGAATCTTTTCCCTAATTTAGAGTAAAGTAGAAATTCCTTCCAACAACCCCCCCCCAACTTTTTTTTTTTTCTTCTATGTGAATTCTCCAAAGGCAGAGCATTTAGTTTGGAACTAAAAACTGGCATTAAACATTTGGTTGTTGTTGTTGTTTTTCATATTTATTTTTTACAGTGATGGTGGGAGTTGATTCACAGTATGGGCTCTTTTCAACTCATTTTCCCAGCGTGAGAGACCATTCCATATTAGTTCAGTCTGAGTGGAGCCTTTTACTTTTCAGTTAGCCCTTATTTTTGTCACCATTTTATTGCATTAAGTTCTCCTCTTCTCTCCCCCACCTCTTCCTCTCTCCTTTTCTCTCTCTCCCTCTCTCTCTCTCTCTCAACTATGTACAGGAGGGGTCCAAAGGCAATGCCAGAGAAACTTTTCTGGAATTTTCTCCCTGCAAAAAGTGTTTTCTAAATTTGGATAAGGAGTGGGACTAGAGAGTTGTTACACAGAACCAAGGTCTAAGAATAAGTCTTCCCCCAATATATAGGATCTTATGGAGATTTAAATCTCCCTTTTTATTTAATGTGTTTAATTAAAACTTGTCTCCCCAGTGATGCCAAGCCATGAGAGGAATAGCATGTGAATGAGTGCATGGGGCAATCTTAAGTGCAACAGGATTAAATTTTAGACATTTTTCCATTAGGTAATTTCTGTCGTAGGGTATACATTTCCTTTTTAGAATCCTAGGACTTGTAAAATTAAAATTAAATTTGTAAAGTATCTTCTTTGATTGTGGAACCCATTGGCATATTGAACCTACTTCATTTACACACTAAGTGCCCAGAAAATGTGGGGAGGCCCTGACTTCCAAGAACCAAACACATTCTATCTCAAAGGAATCCTGATACCAATGAGAAATTCCAGGGAAAGAGGAAAGGATAAGGAAGAAAAACACAGAATATTATGTCCAGCATGCCATTAACCTTCCTACTAACTTCATTTCTTCTTCCCCAGTGGGTTTCAATTTCTTTTGAGTATTTTTTCCCTCTGTTATGAAAGAAGTTAGCGTGGAATCAGGATTTACCTAACTCAAGTATTCACTTTCTAGCCAGATTTGTTAGAAAGTGGTTATGCTTAAAGTGAGAAATATTTGTTTGTAGCTGATTAAGGTAATGGGACCTGAATTTTGTTCCCAATAACATAATATTCAAGCAAAGGTAAAACTGTTATTGTATGGCAAACCCTTGATTGGAATTATATTGCCTTTTAAAGACGCACTGCTAGGTAAATGAGAAAGAAAAGGAGAAGTCCAACTTTAATGACCTTCATTTTACATCCTGAAAATGATGGTAATAAGCAGAAAATAGAGAAGTTCCAGTGACTTAGGATTCATAAATATTAAATGTAATGGAGGAAAATCAGAGATTTTTAAGAAATTAACTTGAACAAATGGTGATTTTAGTTACGATGTTGTCATTTTGAGTAATGGTCATTAACACACTGGATTGTAATGGGTATGAGCTTACTGTATAGAAAGAATGCCTTCTGATTAACTTGAGATTTTTTCTTGATGCTTCAGCCAGTTTACAACTGTACTGTATATCTCTTCATTTTGGGCTTGTGATTGGCTCTAAGAGCTCTTTGTTTAGAGATGCGTGTGCTCTATTTTCATGATTAGGCTTTTTTATGATTAGTCTCTATTTTCTTTTTTGTTTTAACTTTTACTCGGAATAATGTGCAGTGCCTTGAAGAACTGATTGGCTGGCTGATATAATTGAGTTCAGATGCAGTTTCCTTTCTCTCCCCACTGTTTCCACTCTCTGCTCTGTTCTGGGTTGTTTCTGACTGTCTGGAGACCATGCTTTGAGAGCTGCTGTTTAGCATTTTCTTATAGTGAACTGGTTTCTTGCATAACCCAAATATAATTGACTTCAAGGCAGGCAGTTGTGAGAAGCACAAAGAGGGGTCCCCAGGTCTCACATGGAACCCAATGTTCCCTCCAATTGTTCCCTCGAATACACACATTCATATACACCCCAATAGTTACTCCTAAAGATGCCAGTTAAAGATGTATGTTATGTTAACTTTTTTTTTAATTGTTATTTATTTCTGTGAGATACTGAGAGACACAGAGAGACAGAGCACGAGCAGGGGAGTGGCAGAGAGAGAGGGAGACACAAAATCTGAAGCAGGCTCCAGGCTGTCAGCATAGAGCCCGATGTGGGGCTCAAACTCACAAACTGTGAGATCATGACCTGAGCTGAAGTTGGGCGCTTAACCGACTGAGCCACCCAGGCACCCCAGTTTTGTTGACTTTTTATGGGAAGAAATACCATGTAGCAAAACTCTATGAACATTCTGGTAAAGATTTCTTGGGTTCCCCAAATTTCCTTTCTCAATGCGGTGGTCATGACCTTCTTAGAATATCTCCTGTCCTTTTGGGTTCTTCCTCTAGATCTTTCTGCAGCATCTCTCACTTTTTCCCTTTAGATCTGCCCTTCCCTACCTCTTCTGTCTGCCTACCTTTCTCTGAATATATCCATACTGCATCCCCACCCCCTCATCTTGCTCAGCAAAGAGCTTACCTTCGTCAGGATTCACTCTTCTCTGCAGGAGGAGTGGAAAGCATTTAAATAACCAATAATGGTCAGTTGTATTTCTTATCACGCTAAAATTAACTACATAGTTATGCTTAGGTATCCTTTAGAAGAAAGCAATGTCTCTTCTTCATTTGCTGGCTTGTGTAATCACGTCCACAGTGAGATTTGTCGCCTTGCTTTCCTCCTCACAATTCTGCCCCTTGACAAGCATATTTCAGTGAATGACTTTCCCATTCTCCTGGTCATTGGTGTGGCACCTAGGAGTAGAAAAGCAAACAAACAAACAAAAAATAGCTCCCTTGCTTTGGGTCAGGATATATCTGAGGTGTAACTTGTATTATAGCATCACCTGGGAGGAGGAGGTTGAAGCTAATCTCTATGGCCTTAGTCTGAAACTTTGCTTGGTGTGTTTCCTTTCCCTCTCTCTGATGTCCTGAGAAATCTCTACTGGAAAAGTTTCCTTAATAAGTCACTTACACATGACTCTTCGTCTCAGGCTCTGCTTCCAGGGAACTCAAACCAAGTTCCTGTATGGTATTATTATTCATATAATAATAATGGATGAGGGACCTGTGGTATAGTGATTTTCAGTTTGCCAAATGCCACACACATCTTATCAAGGGAGAAATTGGTATTGGAACCTGCCCCAGTACGATTCAGAACACATACTCCTTTCACCATACAATATCACTTCTCACTGCTAATTGAATAATTTTGCATAGCGGAGTCTTGACTCTGCTTGAAATATTCAAGGGTTCTCTGTTCCCTACATTGTTTCCTTGACATTCACCACCCTTATACTTTCTGGCTAATGTAAGTTGCTTGTCCAGATTTCCACTGGATCCCTTCTGTTACCTTTCCTGCCCACGTAGGAAGGACTACTCAGTTTTCTTCAGATATGGTTTCTCCTGGTCAAAATCTGTCCCTCTTTTTCTCACACCACAGTTTCTCTCTAAAATACCTTTCCTATTCCCTATCTGCAATGACAGTTCAAGAACTGACCCCATACGCCCTCTTGATAGTAGCACTTACCTATCACCACTTTCCTGAAGCAGGCCCTCATCTCTCCAGACTGAAACAATAATTTTCTGCCTAGAACTATTGTAGAAATTTATAACTTTCTGGCTGGGTAGGAAGGAAAGTCCTCTGCATTTGAAGACAGTGGACAGTAGAGACTCTTCTTTACAAAAGGTTAGAGAGCTTTGATTTTGATAGAGCCCTCAGTGGATTAGAATAAGTCATGCACTTGTAATAGGACTCTAGTAAAATTTTATTGGCTGTTATCTTGGTCTTTATGATTATGGATTTTTTCAAATTTTATTTTTTACACTTTCTTGTATTTTCTAAAATATATCAAATACACATTTTGCTTCTGCAGGCCACATGAGAATAGTGCACCTTTCATAAAGAGGGAAAGAAAGGAAGACAGAAAGAGAGTTAAAAGAGAGAGAAGGAAGAGGAATGAATGGAAAGTTAAAAAAGGAGGGTTGGAAGGAAGAAAAAGAAGAGATAATTTGAACGCTATAAAAATGTGAGGAGTTATAATGTCCAGGAGAAGAAAATCTGCCATGTTTAAATAATAATGAGGAGAGGTTAATATTCACAGTGGAAGGAGTGAGTGGATAATGTAAAGTTTTTGCGTCTCTGTGTCTTCGCTGTTGATGTTCTCTCTTCCCTGTTAAGTATTTGCTAATGTTAGAGATGATTATAAGGCCTGGGAAAGAAAAAAATGGCAATTGAATGGAACTGAAAGAAATAAGAAGTAATGGCCTGAAACTATGGGGTGGAGGGAAAGAGGAGGGTGGAATAAATTAGATAATAGAAAATAAAATTAATAGTAGGTCAATTAGACAACAGAATAATTTCCCAAAGAAAGCAATTGAAGCAATAGCATCCAAGCTGTTCAGAATGAGAAGAGATAAATCAGCGAGAAGATTAATGTGGACAAACCACAGTGGAGCGAGATGGACCGGAATGTGAGAAAATCCCTTCAGCTTTCCAGATGAAATGCATGCACAGATTTCCTGAAGCAGATGCCAGAAGATTCTTGCCCCTCAACACAGGAATTAGAAATACATAGACATCCTCAGTGAAATCCCACTTAGGATTGCTAATCTTAATTCTGGAATTGAGGGGGCCACATTTCTAGCACCAGGCACCGTATGCTGCAGTGGCCAAATTTACTATGATGCCAGGTCCAGGGAAGCCTGGTGTCCTTGTCTGAGGACATTATGGCAGAGAAAATGAAATAATTACTCAGGGAGAACTACGTCTCCTGCAGATTAGAGGCCTATTTGCCAAAAGCTTTCTTCAAAAGCTCAGGAATTAGTGTTTCAAGCAGGGCTTTTAAAGTGACCCTTTTTGCTATATACATGTAAATACACACAACTGTGGTCTGAATAACAGACAGACCTCATGCATATGTTACAAATGAACCATGAGAGCTTCCTCATCAACAAGACCCAATTTATCTGAAATCCTATCCTGACTTGCCCGCTGATTAGCTCTTGGTCTTTGATCTGTCACTCATACCTATCAACCCCAGTCTTCTCATCTGTAAAATGGGAGGAATAATATATCCTTCCACCACTTTTGTATGAAGATTAAACAACAATGCAAAGCACCTTAGGGGATGCTTTCCACTAAGTGTAAAGGGACTCTTTCCACTAAATGTTTGTTTTCCTTTGATACCAGTTCTTTTTCTTTCTAACATCCACCCCCACTTTAAATAATGTAAATCTTCAGCTGAAAGATCATATTTACATGTAGATAACTATCCTTTTGAACTGCAAGATGCTAGAGGATGAGGAAGAATTTTTTCCTTTACATTATCTCCCAAACCTTAGTTAAGATACCATATTAGTATTTTGCTGCTGCTTAACAATTTAAACTTAGTAAATGAAAACAATGCTTATTTTTTTAATTTTTTTTAACGTTTATTATTGAAAGACAGAGTCAGAGCGTGAGCAAGGGGAAGGACAGAGGGAGAGGGAGACACAGAATCTGAAACAGGCTCCAGGGTCTGAGCTGCCAGCCCAGAGCCCGATGTGGGGCTCGAACTCACAAACTGCGAGATGATGACCTGAGCTGAAGTCGGACACTCAACCGACTGAGCCACCCAGGCGCCCCAACAATGCTTATTTATTATCTTACTGTGTACATGGGTCAGAGGTCTGGGCACAGTGTATCTAAGTAAGGTTCTCTGTTTAAAGTCTCACAAGGCTGAAATCAAGATGTCAGCAAGTCTGCATTCCTTTCTGGAACTCTGAGGAGGAATCTACTTCCACGCTCATCCAAGTGATTGGGGGAATTTAGTTCCTTGTGGTTTAAGAGTGAAGCTCCCAGTTCCTTGACATGTGGCTCACTTCATCTCAAGCCAGCAATGGTGCCTTGAATCTTTCTCATTCTTGGAAGATTTCCAACTCTCCTACCACTACTTTGACTTCTTTTACTCTCTCAGCCAAAAGAAAGCTCTTCTTCTAAGTCTCATGTGATTACATTGGAACCACCTGGGTAATCCCAGCTAATTTCCCTAGGTTAAATAATTAGCAACCTTAATTACATCTCCCAAGTCCCTTCTGCTGTGGAATGTATTTATTGATATGACACCAGTAGTTAAGGGTGATGGAGAGAAGAACTCTGCATACCATACTCAGATACCTGCCCTGCCTGCTACATTTCAGTCCCCTCAGACTTTATCCCACTTAATACTGAACTCATGACCATTCCTAACATGTACAAAAATGTTTGTGCTGTCTTTTTCTTCTGCCCCTTTTTGTCATGTTACCTATGACACCTTATTTTATTATCTCTCTGCTTGCCTTCATCACTGGAAAAGGTCCCATGAAAGAGGAAGTGTGAGCTATTAGTTTTGGGATTCCCAAAGCCTGCCACAGTATCTGATACAATGCTAGGGGAGTGAATGTTTTAATCTATACTAGAGAGAATTAAACATGTCCCAAGTCTCATGGAAAATAATTTGGGCAGATCATGTAACTTAAAATTTTAGTTCTAAGCTTTGGCCATTGTGTAATCTTATCTGAGTCCCTTGATTTATTTGGGCTGCAACTGTCTCTTCTGTATTCCATAAATAAGGTATTAAAAATTGATATTTCCCAATCTTTTCACTAATCAAAGATTTCTCTCTCTTTAATCTCCCAGTAGACCCAGGTTTAGAAATATTTTTAATACCATATTATATTTAGTAGTAAATAAATTTCCCCCCATGTTTATCTGTCAAAATCATATGTTACCTTAAGGTACATATCATTGAAACATTTGATTACCAGTGACTTCAACTAATGTTAGTTACTGTGACTTGAAATAATTATTGCTACATCAAAAAAAATGCATAAAAGAAGAGCATCTTGAAAGAAGATGTAAGATATAAAAAAGAGCATTAGAATCAAGTTTTAAATACGATAACTTTATGTTAGAAAAATGAAGCCAACTTAGTGCATGGGTAATTAGATTTTAATATTAGAAAAACTCAAGGAATTGTCTTCTAAGATTGCCCCAGAGCCTTACAACACTTGATGGTGAACTTTGAGACTGAATAAAAGTTGATTCCAGTTCTAAAATTCTGATTCCTAAATTTCAGTCTGTTTCCATTCTCTCTTGATGGGACATCAATGACATTTCTCCATGGATTAGGAATCTTTGCTGTAGTACACATGATAGGAGCAGGGTCTAAATTCAGATGCCTCAATAAGGCTACACAGATGAATGGGGCAAAGCCAAAGCAAGGCAGAAAACACTTAGGCAGAGCGACTGAGCACCTGCCCACTGTCCTCTTGAGTGATACTGGCTTAGAGGTGTTGGATCTTCTGATTTTAAAGTTAACCAGAGATAAAGATTTTATTTATGTTACAAAAGAACTGTTTTTAAATATTGGCAAGGAAGTCAACTTAAAAATTATGTTTGGACCATGTAAAACATATCAGTAAGTCAATTGAGGCCTATGGGCATTGAGTTTATAGTCAACTGTAGGGTCAGACTATTGGAGGCACATAGGAGCCAGCGGTTACTTAGAGCTCAGTCTGTGCCAGGTGTCCTCAGACTCTGGCCACCCATCTTCCTGGGGCTTCAGTTTCCTTACAGCAAGATGTGACAGCATACATAAGCATGCTTTCTAAAGTGTAAAAGGCTACATGAGTACTACAGAGGGATATTCTTATTTAAGTCTTTCAAGAAGGAAGTTATATTCTCTTACCTTTTGTTTTATCGTTTTTATATTTATTAATTTTGAGAGAGAGAATGCAAGCAGGGGAGGAGAGAGAGAGAGATTGAGAGAGAGAATCCCAAGTAGCCTCTGCACTGTCAGCCCAGAGCCCAGCGAGGGGCTTGAACTCACGAACCATAAGATCATGACCTGAGCAGAAATCAAGAGTTGGACGTTTAACTGACTGAGCTACCCAGGTGCCCCAAATAACTAATACAATTTTTTAATTGAAATCAACTCATGAGAAAGATGTGCATTATTGGAAAAATTTGTGTGTGTGCATCTGTGTGTGTGTGTGTGTGTGTGAGAGAGAGAGAGAGAGACAGACAGACAGACAGACAGGAAGAGAGGAGAGAGAGAAACGGGGAGAGAGAGGAACAGTATACAAATTTTTAGTTGGTTCTCACTAGACATTTAATATTGTCTCTGATATTTATGACAAGTAAACATTCATTCTTTGCAATGATATGATTAAGATAAACTGACACAGCTTAATGTCTTTTTTTAATCATTCTGAGCTAATAGTAGATGACTGAGCCTTTAGAAATTTAGAGGAAAACCCTTTGAGGTACCACATCCTGGGCAGAAAGCAGTTGAATGGTCTCATAAATTTGAACTGCTAACTTGGAAGTGAGAAGTGTCATAAGTAACTAAGGCATGCACCAGAGAACTCTAGAACCACATGGACATAATTAATTTTTTTTTTTTAACATTTATTTAGTTTTGAGACAGAGAGAGACAGAGCATGAGCAGGGGAGGGTCAGAGAGAGAGGGAGACACAGAATCCGAAACAGGCTCCAGGCTCTGAGCTGTCAGCCCAGAGCCCGATGCAGGGCTCGAACTCACGGACTGTGAGATCATGACCTGAGCCGAAGTCGGACGCCCAACCGAGTGAGCCACCCAGGCGCCCCATAATTAATGTTTTTTTAAGGCATAGAGAATGTGTACATTACCTTAAGATTTCGACTGCAAGTCACTTTATTTTGGTGTATTGGCATGGATTAAAGCTCTTTTAAAGGCTTTCATTTCTAAAAGATGGAAAGGTACAGGGATTTTACTTAGCCTCACTTACCTGTTCCTCCTCTTGATAAGACCAGTGTAATTTAAGCTAAGTTAATGAAGACCTTGATGTTTTCCCATGTCTTGGTTTGTTCATGTTCTTGTGAGATCTTTGGGCCCCATAAACGTTGCTCCTGATATCCAAATAAATGAACCTCAGATCACACTATTGAAACATATTACCTGTAGTTTACATTTTGGAAGCCATTTGTCTTTGGTTTTTGTTCTATTCACGTCTGTGGTCAGAATGGAAACAAAGTTGTTCTGAGGAGATTTCTTTCAGCCTAGGGTAGCAGTGAACACAGCAGCTTCTAGCTTCCTAAGGGGAGTCAACCGGAAGAATTAGAAAGCTCTGCCCCTTGCACACAACTTGCTTCAGAACTACTCATGTTTCTCTTGCTGGGTCTTGGCAGGCAGTCACACTATCTTGGCACTTTGGGTAAATTGCTTAAGTTCTTCAAGTTTCCTTTTTCTTATTTGTAAAACGAGAGTAAGAATCGTACCTACTTCATGGCACTATTATAAGGGATAAATGAGAGAGTGCATATGAAAAGCACTTTAGCTTCCCTGGCATATGGAAAGAATTCAATAAGTGTTAGTTATTTTTAGTAATATTGTTATTCCTTAAGTTGTATTGACTGAGCGATTAAGGTTTCTAATTTAAGGCAGCTAATGATTTATTTTTATAGTATTTCCTGCTTTTTGTAAAACCACCTTTTTCCCTCACATAATTCACTCAATTCTGTTAAAGTGCCAGAATTTGAAATCCCACATTTCTCAGGGTCCAGGAGTAGCCCAACTGCTAAAGAAAGAGAGAGAGAGAGAAAGCAAGGTCTGGTTTTCTGGATAATGTCTGATACTAATAAAGCTCAATAAGTATATGCTTTTCTTCCCTTATTCAGCTATATCAACTCTCAGTGGCCACTGAATTGATATAACAATTAGTCATATGCAGTAAACTTGTCCCTTTGTGCCTTGCTTATCCGGTATATTGCAAACTTCTAGGAGTAGATCATGCCTTAATGTCTTAAACTTCATGCATTGAATAGCACAGTGCTATAAATATAATGGGTTCAAGTAAAATTGATGGCTAAATTTATTTAGTGCATTGCATGGATTATTTCATGAATCTCACATGAGAACTCCATGAGGTAGGTATTATTGTAGGTGTTATTCCTATTTTACATACTAGGAAACTGCGGGTTAGTGATATGACTTATGAGAAATCAAGTAGCCAGTAGTGGCTGACACAAGGCTGAAACTCTAACAATTTGGAGCAGAGTCCATTTCTACTCAGCCTGCTATGCTTCTTCCTGATAGGTGAGATTAGTGAACGCATGCATGAAAGGAAGCAATCATATTCTAGAAAGCAATTCTGAATATTAAAATATTTATCTGACCTAAAAAGAAATAAATTTCCCTTTTCTTAAACTAATACTCATTCTTGAACTGCCAAATCTGTTTGCACTTCCATTGCCTTTTTAAATGCCTGCCTTTACAAGTTTTTCTATGAAGCTTGAGCAGTAGAGTTCACACTTCAATTCAGTTTTGTGACAGTATATGGAGAAAACACCAGCAAAATCGTATATTAGGCAATATGGGAGAAAATACAGAAATGAGAATGTATTACCTTCCCTTCAGGATATTGCAATCTAATAAACCCAGATAAGCAAATAATGATAAAACAAAGTAGCCTGGTAATTACTGGACTCACAAATACCTGGGGGAACTCTGTGAAGGGGACAAACTTGGGGGAGGTCCAGGGAAGCTTTGGGAGCTTTGAAGGACTTTAAGGTTCCATTTCAGTCTCTCTTTTGAAATACTTTCTTGTCCCCTGATTAATGTCTTCCTCAAAAAAATTCTCTCACAGTTCTGCTTTTGGTGAAACCAGTTTCCTAGGCCCTTCTGAAAAAAAATAAATAAATAACAACTATTGTGTCTAAATTGGAACTATAATCAATCTACTAAGATTTTATGAATATTTTAAAAATTATATTTCAACCAACTGGATAAAATTTGTGTGATGGGTTATGAATTCTATATTGGTCTAACTCAGACTAAAATTCTATAAAATACCATAAACATTTATCTAAGAGTTGATGAAATTATATAGTTTGATCATCATCTATCATTGAGATATCCATGTGGACTCAGAGAATAATCATTTTTAATGCAGTTGGGCATATCAGATGCCGGAGCCCATACTATAATATGAGTTTCCTTAGAAATATATTTATTATTCACAATGCTGTATTGAAGTGTTCTTGGCTCAGGAATGTGTTTTCCTCACTCTTTCACCAGGATGATAACGTGATAGTAACTCTTTCATCCAGTGCTAACCTGATAAATTATCCCACGTCCCCAAGACTATAATCCCAGGAGCAGTGGGTGTTTCATATTTAGTACCTTGAAAGAAGATTATTATTGGCTGTCCTATGCATAGGCTGACTAGCTGTGATGTTTTGATATTATAGTTTGTTTCTGTTCTTAGTAATACTGATGATCATTAACATCAGATTCATATATTACAAATATGTATATATATATATTAACTGATTGTATGCTTTTCAGTTGTCATTACTTTGCTAAGAACTGTACATGCTTTATCTCCTTTTCTCCACAACAATCCCATAAGGTAAATTTTATTAGTCTCCTTTTACAGACAGTAAATCTGTGCGGGTTATGGAAGATATGTCTCCAAAGCCCAAATTCTTCTAAATGTATAGTGCTTACCCACCAGTTCCCTTCTCTCTAATAGTTTCAGAGGTTGATGTCTCATTGAACCCCGAGTTTTGTTGACATGAACACAGTAGAGAAGATTGCTTTTAGGTTTTTGGAATTATGACCTGGAGGAACATCTAGAAATTATTCCTTCAGAGAGTAGAAGAGAGAGAAGAGAAGCATCTCAACTAAAAGTTTTCCTTGAACAGCTTCGCAGATCAACCTACAGCTGCCGCTCCAGGTGAAACGGATTCTTCTCTCACCAAGAGCTGCAGAGGCAGCAGCAGCCCTGCCATTCTCTGGGTCCCTCGTTCATTAGTAGTCAAGGTTTTCATTGTGCTCAGCAAAACAGTCACAGAAAATAAATGTGCCGCACAGATGGGCCCATAGAAAATATTCTTGATGTATTCTTGAAAATTCACAGCTAAATGACTTTGAAGAGATGGGGGTTATTGTGTCCATGATTAAAATGAGGTGTGGCATGAATCTTTCAGATACAATGCTTTCCCTGTAGAGCTTCTTAAGACTGATAAGGTACAAAGTGGTAGCTGGCCTTTGGCTCATAGATGTACCATGGCTTATTGAACCATTCCCCAGATGATGAAGTGCATTTCAAGTATATTTGCTTTATACAAAGTTAAACTTGAAGAACTGTATAAAAATAAATCTACTTCATTTTATATAAGCAGAAGCCTTTCATTTAAGGCTTTTTCTGCTTTAGATTTTCAAAAAGTAGAAGAATTACATCAGTGTTTCATTGGACCACCTATACCACCCACACCAGAATTTTCTAATGTTATCTGAGCTTCTTGACAAAAAATGCACTCTATCCCATATATACATTGGGGTAGAAACAAGGAATCTCCATTTTTAACAAGTATCCCAGTTTATTCTTGTGACTAGTATGCAACATTTTGTGTGAATTTGAAATAGTACAATTTTAACATAATAAAACAAAATGCATATTGTAGGCAAAATTTGAAACAATGGGTTTCTTTCAAATTATAAAAAATTACAGTTGAGATTTGCAATTTTAAAGCTTGCAGATCAGATGAATTATAAACTACCATCAGCAATGCTAGTTTAGTTGGTAATTTCAAATACCTATTTTTTGTATCGTTCAACCACATTGTTTCTTTCATTCAAATAATGTTGGCAATTTCTGCTATATCATTGCCATATTCATTGTTGCTTTGTATCTTTTATATTATAATCATGCCATCCAGGTATTCATTAAATGTTTATGCTCTCATGTTGAAAAACGCTAAGCACACATTTTGAAAAGGGAGTTAGAAGAGATATTTTTAAAAAGATCTAACAACCACTAATATACCCTATATTATTAATTTGGAATAGTGGCCTCCATAGAATATTAGAAGCAATATTGAGAATATTAAAAGTGGAAATAAAACCCAATTATGCTACTAATGGTTGCAGATCTATATTCCTATGGGGAAATTTACCTCAAATTGTGCCAGTTTTGAATTATATGGGGTCTTCAGAAATTGCAGTTTGAATAAAAGTGACCTACTAGTTCAGTAGAGTTTGAAAACCACTGCAAAGCTAGTAACCAATGTCTTGCCAAGTTGGCCACTATAGGCCATTTTTACAAGGATTAATTATTTGGACAGAAATAGAATAATAAGCCTACTTTTCTAGCAAAGAAACATCAGAATAAAGGGATGCAAGGTCATCATGGTGATTACCTCAGGAGGAAAATTCACATGGTAGTTTCAAGGGGAGATGTTCACTTTGGAGTCTATGTGGATGGCATGCTAGACAGAGCTGTGTCCTCAAGCAGTGGTGTGCTGGTAAATGTTTAGCAACAGATTCTAGGAGTGAGGAAGCCCTGATTTGTGGCATTTGCTAATTCTTATCGTGCACATATTCCCAGAATGATCAGCTTCAGGACACCAACCTGACATCAGTTAGGTAACCCAATCCCTGAAAATGTAACAGTCACCATTTCTGAGCTGGTTCTAGCTGGCTGCAACAGATCGCTCCAGTGTCTGAAGGGGCCTAGATGCATGAGAAAACTGTACAGTCAATCCTCAATTATCCAGAGACAAATTAACCCTTTTGTGGGCTACCGCAAAATTGTGATTCAGAACTCTTCCCCCATTTCTTGTATTTCAGAGGCACAAAATAGAACCCCATTTTCCCTTTATGGCCTGCTTTGTTCTTTGTCTATACATCAGTATCTCTGTCACAATGTTCTCTTTGGATAGGTAACCGGTATTCTCTAGCTATCTTATTCCTTTAAGAACAGAAGAAAATTGTGTATGGGGCTTCCGATTAAATAGATTTGACATTCTGATTTCAGTAGCAATGATGGTGGTTGAATTGGAGATTGACATTAGGTATGGTGTCACAGCCAGCACAAGAAGACTAAGGGGCCCATTGACTAAATAAGATGGATTCCCTGAAGTTGGCTAGCAGCAGACAGATTTACCTTATCATGCAAACATAGTTCTTAGCTGGGAGGCTTTCTCCATACCATCCTGTTCTCTGACCACAGAGTCCATTTTCTTCTTCCTTTCTTTTTAAGTCCCTTTCCTTGCCAGTATCCTGATCTGGATTTCGACTGCCTATTAGACCTTCAGAATATATTTCTTTCTGCTTCTTTCTTAGATTATTTGTACACCTCTAAGAATGCTTCATCTTCTAGAATAAGATGCAACAGGGTGGTTGGTCTGCCTTCCTTAGAAATTCCCTTCCTGCATTCCATCTCCACATCTATCTCTTACCAGCCTTGAGGACACAGATCAAATGGTGCCTTCTCTTTCATGATCACTCTAGGTGAACAAAATTTCATCCTGCTCTGGACTTACTTAGCATTGGTTCACAACCTTCCTTGTACATGGACATCAGTTGAGTTTTTGAAAAACAATCATTGTTTAGGAGCCACCAAAAATTCAGAATTAATTGGCATAAGGTGTGGTGTGGGTAGTGGTGTAGGTATGTTTTCTAAAAATACCTTCTAAAAAGCTTTCTAAAAAGTGGTGACCCTAATATGTAGTCAGAGTTGAGAACTACTATTCTACAGTATACTATCCTCCCTCCTCCCTCCTCCTCCTCCTCCTCTTCCTCTTCCTCTTCCTCTTCCTCTTCCTCTTCCTTCTGCTTCTTCCTGGAGCAGTCCAGCTTCCAAAATCTGTATAAAAGTAAGGATTTTTTTAGGTGGAAAAAAATCTATACATTCAGTGGAAGATTGCAGACACTTTCTGGGCAGCAATAATACAGAGCCTTACCTGTGAGAAGGGAAAATCATTGGCATAAGAACTTAAGAAAACTCAGAAACCATTTCCTTGATCTACAGTAATCTTGGAGCTAAAACTTCTTATAGGGAAATACAGTCCAAGGCCTCACTTTAAAAAGAAAGAGATTGAAGCATCAAGAGGTTTTCCCACTGTCCTACATGACTTTCCCAAGAGCATGTGACCTATGGTTGAAGGGCCAAAAGATGAGTTAATATTTTTTAAATGCATACACTGGTTTTGCAAAACCATTTTATATGTGTTAAGTTTTTGTTTCATACATCAATGCTTCTTTCCTTTTTATTACTTAGTAGTATTCTATGGTATAGATATACCATAGTTTAATCTTTTTTTGACACCTTTGTTAATAGAAAATTTATCACAAAGTTCACCTGTTAAAAGTATATGATCCAGTGATATCTATGGGATATATCTATAGAGTGGCATAATCATCATAATCTAATTTTAGAACAGTTTTTATCACCTCAGAAAGAAAACTGATATCCCATTAACCCTCATAACAGTCATAGGAGATAAGTCCAGTATAATTTTGCTTAATGATGGGACTAAGACATGAAAGGTTAAGCAATTTGCTCAATGTCATGTGTCTAGTTAAAGGTAGAGCCAGAATAAAAAACTA
This sequence comes from Lynx canadensis, assembly GCF_007474595.2. Lineage (NCBI taxonomy): Eukaryota > Metazoa > Chordata > Mammalia > Carnivora > Felidae > Lynx > Lynx canadensis. The sequence goes on along the minus strand of NC_044303.2, from coordinate 182,076,474 downwards.
AAGTGATCATATTCCAAAGCTCCATTCAAAACCAGAGCTAATCCAGTGTTCCTTTCCCACACTGTGTGGGAGAGGATTCAGTTTAGACAAAAAGTAAATAGATTTGTTTCCCCCCTGCAGATCATTTATGGGGAAAGGATTTCACTGGGAGGAAGAAGGAATAGAGGCAAGTCTCAAAGTCTTGTAACCTCCACTAACGGTTTATCCTAGCCTATTGAGTCATTTTGTCAAGGCTGCTATATGCCCTCTTGCAAGCCTCACTTATATTCTACTTTGTCGACCTGCTATTTAGTTTTCTCATTTTAGAGTGTAATATCCTTGAGTGTGAGGACCATGAATTATACATATTTGTTTTCTTCATCATGCCTATTGCTATACTTAGCCTACATAATAAGTCTTGCTAAATCTTTGGAACAAATGAATGAAGGATTCCTGGTGATGCTACAGTATGACATTTAGACAGCAGGTATTCTAGATTTATCCATCATTAAAAGATTACTGGTGGAAGATTCCTCAAATAACATGCATGATATCACAGGTAACAGAAAAATATAGTTTGTTTTATCTAAATAATACATTTTGTGGTAAGTTATTGGTATTAGTTTGGTCATTTAAAAAATGCATAACATATACACTTAGATTAATCCTGTTTTAAGTTGTTTTTGAAAAATACTGACCTTCATGTGGCAAAGGCTTTGTTATGACTTCTTAATGAGTTTCTAAGAAGGAACTATGAGTTCCTAATGTATTTTACTCATAATTATACCTTATGATTGTGTTTAGAGGGGAGGTGGCCTGACTCACGAGTCTAGTGGAATCTTTGTGAGTTTTAATTACACAGCACTGCCACCTAGCATCAACCACAAAGGCGTTTGTTTTTTTGTTTTTTTGTTGTTTTTTTTTTTTTAAGAAGCAGGGACTGAGATTACTTCTGGAAGTATTTGCAGCAGCTTCCAACCAATGTTGTTTACTTGAAAACCCTTGTGATTGGGAGTGAATTGGTGTCAATGAAGAAAGGAGTTGAGAAATCTGCTGAAGAGTTTCAAATGTCATAGCTGCATATTCATGAGTTGCAGGCACCTGTGGCTACTGTCTTCCTGTGGATTCCTAGTGCTGCTGTCTTTAAAAGCACTGGAGGTTGTTCCCAAATGGCACCATTGTTTATTTGCATATAAATAAATATATAAAGGAAATATTGGGGAGTGGGTAACAAACACATAAAATTATTCTGGCATGGGGAGAGGAAAAAAACTCCATCCTCTTTCAGGATATGCCACCCTTAGCAGACAACCTTCTCAGGAGTTGATAGTGCCTATTTCGAATCTGGATCCCTTTGGTTGACAGTGTAGTGAAGCAGATTTTCTCTGCCAGCCTGAGAAGTCAGTAGAAGCTGGCTACAGGGGAGAAACAGAAGACATTAATCCCCTTTGCCGTTTCTTTTGGGTGTCTTGCAATGTGATGGACAATGTGAATCCAGGACCCCGTTCTCCATCTTCTCAGTTCCCAAACAGTGCTTTAAAAGACACATCAAAACAAATCAATAGTATTTAAGGGGTGGGGGGGACATCACACTTAGATTGATGCTTTACATAATGAGCCCTTTATGAGATGTAATGCCAACTGTTAATCAATAGACATGCCAGAACTGCCTCTAATACAACCTTGTAGAGTTTTTTTTTAATTAATCCTTATTAAAAATATTGACTTGTTGTGACTTGCTGTGGCCGCTCCTGGCTCTGTTTTTTATCCTAATTAGGAGGTTATGCTACACTGCTTAGGCTGCAGATAATAATGTAATGATTATTGTCTTAAAACCTGAGAATCAATATAAGATACTATCAAACTGTACCAAGTGTCACAATTATGAAAATTACTCCAGATCTTAAAGATTTACAAAAGCGAGATTATGTTTTCTGTCTTATACTTTTTTTCCTATTTGCTTTATTCTACAGTTATCTCAGGAGTTGACAGGTTCAAAAGCTGCTTTTTTTTTTTTTTCCGCAGAAGGCTTTGTCAAATCATTATATTTTGACATATCGTGTTCCAAGGGAGCTGCCATCTTCCTTACTGCAGTCATTTAAAAGAACTCCCTCTCCCCAGCACCCTGTACCTCAAAAGACATTTGTATATTAAACTAAAAGCTCTAGTACAAAGGAAAAAACAGAACATCCAGAGGTTTTACCAAGGGATGCCACTAATCCAAAGACCCACAAGAGAGAAAGAAAAATAAATGAATAAAAGTGAGAGAATGGCTTGTTGCTTTTCCAAGAGACTCAGAATATAAAAGTGGGAGGAATGTAATAATAATAGTTAACATGTATGTGTAGAGCATTTCCTTACCTAAACCAGATATTGTTCTGAGTTCTTTATGTCCATGAACTCATTTAATACTCACTGTAGCCTTGGAGGATTGTACTGTTATCCTATTTTATAGATGAGGCAGTCGAGGCAAAGAGAGTTTTATTTACTTGTCCAAAGTCACTTAGGGAGTGGCAGAGCAAGAACTCTGAAGCTCAGCCTCTGGCTTTCATATCTGTCTGTGCTATTAAGCACTGTGATAATTGAGACCATCTGTCAAGCACAGCCTACTCATTTTGCATCCAGGATGCTGGGTGGAGCTCAGCAAATTTAAATGACTTATCTCAAGGTGTCAGCCAATAGTAAACTGTTAGATATCCCATGTTACATAAATTACACATCTCGGTCCCCTCCCTTCTCCAGGCCAAAGTCTTTATCCCCAAGGGTGTTCAGACCAGGGGTGGCAGGCAATATTGTGCAAAGCCAGTGAGTCTCAGCCTCCTGAGTCGCCCTGGCATCTGTGTTCCCTGTCTCCTCATGGCCAGCTCTTTACAGAGCCATTGTTCCTATGAAAATTAGGGAGGGGTGGTCATGCGAGGGAGCCCCACTGTTTGGCTCTGTGTTTGTGAATAAGGAAAATGTTTTCCTTCTATAGCCTCTTTAGAGACAATTAAGCATTAGCTTTTGTCGGATGCTAAATTATGAGTGAATTTAGTTTAAAGTATGTGAACCATGCACCCTTTGAAATTTGCCTGAAAAGGCTCATTATAAAACTAATGCTATGAAAAAGCACTCCCTTTCAGATTAGGGAAAGCACCTGAATAGTTTTCATAAGTGGCTGCGCATCATTTGAAAGCATTCTAGTGTTGCCTGAAACGCTTTCAACACACCTTTCAACTAGGAAATTTCACATTCAGCATATCTGTAGTTCTACAAGACTTTCAATAATATTTAAATTGGTTAACTGTATTTCTTTTATATCTGTTTTAATGCTTTTATTGATTTGAGGTAGATAAACTTGATTGTGCATGAAATCTTATTTTTCCACACAAAGGAGATATGATTTGAGCATATACAAGGAGAAGTGTACCTCTAAATCAAGCCAGACCTTTGCAATGCAAGGGTTTGGGTCAAATACAAGTTTACTGAGGCCTTCAAACTGTCCTGGCACTTACTCCAATGTTTGTTTCCCCAAAAATCAGTGCTACAGAAGAGCTCTTGGATGATATCTCTTTAGTAAAGTTCATGGAGAAAAGACTCTCAATTTTTACTATTGAAAAATGAAAGCTTCTTTTAAAAATCTAGAGGTTTTTTTCTTTCACTTTGTAAATTTTTAGTGGCTCATAGACACTATAATTCCTATAGCCAATAGTGTTAGATTCTTTTATTTTCCATTTTTTAAGTTTATTTATTTTGACAGAGAGAGAGAGAGAATGCACACACACATGTGTATGAGAGAGCAGGGGAGGAGCAGAGAGAGAAAAGAAAGAGAATCCTAGCCAGGCTCTGCACTGTCAATGCAGAGCCCAATGCCGGGCTTGAACTCACATACTGTGAGATCATGACCTGAGCCTAAGTCCAGAATCAGATGCTTAACTGACTGAGCCAACCAGGCACCCCCCCTGCTTTTTCTTTTCTTTTTTTTTTAGATTCTTTTAGTAACAAGGGAGTGAAGAACCGATTTGTGAACATTTCAGTAATATGCACAAGAACACAGTAGGCAATACAAAATTTTTCTTTTAAAGACTGTACACTTTATAAGGTTATTTTACTTACTGCTCATACATATAAATCCAACTAGATTTCTCATCACAAATAAATTGATGCATGACACACACGAAACCCTAGCTGCATAAGGGGCCCCTGAGTTCTTGGAGGGTTTACATCATATAGGGGCAAATAATACATAATAGGGTCATGAGAGCTCTGTAGAAGTGGGTTCAAATCTGAACTCTGCCACATTAGCCTCATTACCTTGTCCAAATTACACCAGCTCGTGGAGCCTCGATTTCTTCACCTAAAGGATGGGAATAATGATAATACTAATGTTATATGAACAAATGCATAAGAAACCCTGTTACATCTCCTTATTGAATGCCTACTTTGTGTCCCACACTCTGCAAGGGTTTGGGGAGGCACTCTCCATAGGTGACTTCTGTCTTCCTGGGACTTACTGTCTATGTGGGTCAAATGTGAAGGTTAGTGCCTGTGAGCAATGTGGCAAATCATAAGCACACAATAAATGTCCAGATATCACAAATGAAAAGCCATGAAAGAATGTTTTGGAGTTAGTGATATATTTCATACTTTAGGCCTAGGACTGAGCTAGTAACGTGAGAACTATGAAATAGAACCACATGGCACTCATGTGCAAAACTGAGGAAAGAGGAGAAAATCAGGTCTCTGTGTGTGTGTGTGTGTGTGTGTGTGTGTGTGTAACCTTATAGGTGGCTGCTGTCCATTGATTCAAAGATCAGGTTTTCCTCTTCAGCCTCTGTGCTAGTGTTGTTTATAAAGAATCCAAAGAAAAATTATACCTGTAATTAGCAAGCATTTTACATTACAAAAAATGTTAATGACATCCTCACATTTAATTTTAGCAACAATGCCAAGAAAAATGGTCAATAGAGTTAAACGCTAACATTGTATGGGAGGAATGGATTTGCTCAAGGCCGTGTGACCATTGCGTAGTGGGAGGCAGAACTTCAGTTCCCCAGGAATCTTCAGCTCTATAGCTGCTCACGTTTCTGTATCCAGATCCTATAATTTTGGATTAATCTCTCAGTTAAATGTACTCACAAAGAAGACTATACAAGGGCACCTGGGTGGCTCTGTCAGTTGATCATGCGACTTTGGTTCAGGTCGTCATCTTGCAGTTTGTGAGTTCGAGCCCCGTGTCATGCTCTGTGCTGACAGCTCAGAGCCTGAAACCTGCTTCAGATTCTGTGCCTCCCTCTCTGCCCTTCCCCTGCTCGTGCTCTCTCTCTTCTCAAAAATAAACATAAAAAAAAAGAAAGACATATACAACATGACTAGGTTTTGTAGGTTAGTTTCAGGTGACCATCACCTCTAGATTTCTATCTGGAAGGCCAGTAAGGAGAGGAAACAGAGTAGAATATTTATTGAAATCTCATATTAAGGGAAAATGCAGTGCATAGCTCAACTCTAGGGCATTTTAGGTTATACAGTAAGCACTATTCCAGTGTGAAAGCTGACTGAGAACTGTTTTCTGAGGAAAAGTTTAGCCCACTCAAAGGGAACCTTCTTTTCCTATTACCACTAGAGATGGAGTTTCAGCATCTCCAGCATGTGTCTCAATTTGTGTTTTAGTTTTTTAAAATTTCTTTAACGTTTATTCATTTTTGAGAGACAGAGACAGAGCGCAAGTGAGGGAGGGGTAGAGAGAGAGAGACACAGAATGTGAAACAGGCTCCAGGCTCTGAGCTGTCAGCACAGAGCCCAATGCAGGGCTCACACTCACAAACTGTGAGATCATGACCTGAGCGAGAGGCTTAACTGACTGAGCCACTCAAGAGCCCCCAATTTTTATTTTTCATAAAAGAACAAATTATCCCTCTACAGATGATGATCAAGTGAATGTCCTTAAACATAGAGAATATTGACACAACAGGCTCCATGTTTAAAGAGAGTCTTAAACTTTTATGAATCATTATCAAAAACACAGTCACAAGGTTATGATCTCACGGTCCGTGGGTTCAAGCCCTACGTCAGCATTTGGGCTGACAGTGCGGAGCCTGCTTTGGATTCTCTCTCACTCTCTCTGCCCCCCTTTCTCTCTCTCTCTGTCTCTCTCAAATAAACATTAAAAATTGAAAAAATAAATTGTGGGAAAAAAACACTATTGTCTGTAGGAATGACTCAGTGGGAGGTGCAATCACAGCTACAAGTGTTCTCTTTTTTTATAGGATCTGTCAGTGTCTAGAAAAATGAACTGCTTTTATTTCATGGAGATTATACAGAACCTGTGTTTCTCTCTTTGTTTTGGATTCTAGGAAACACAGACTTAAGTGAATTTATGACTACCTTATGCCTTTGACAGGACACTATGCATTTCAGTTTGCAAACATTACCCTCACTTCTTTCTGTGATGCTTATTTTCTGCCCTTATATTCCTTCAGCTTCAGTTCCCCTCAAAGTTTTGTTTTATTCTAAATTGTTTTGAAAGCTGCCTTAAATCTTTTTGTAAAACAGTGTGAGAAATGCAGGAATATTGCATTAACGTATTTTATTGTTGTGTTCACATTTATGATTTAAATATTTAATTAAATATTTTATTCACAATACAAATTATAGCCATTAATCTCTTTTTGCATAACCATTATTTCATGTATGATTTAATTGATGTGTAAAGTCTGAAAAAAAAGTTTAGAAAAAGGAAGGAAAGGCCAAATATTGGGAAGGAAATAGTGTTTGGGGTGTTCAATGGTTTTCAAACCTGGTTGCACATCGAAATGATCAGCAGAGGTATTTTCTAAATGCAGATTTTGAATCCCATCTCCATCTCCATCTGTTTTGGTATATTGATCTTGGGGTGGGGCTCGGCCACCTTTATTTTAAAAAGCTTTGGAGGCAAATGCAGATATGAAGCCAGGATGGAGAGCCACTAAGAAGCGTTTAAAGAGTAAGCACATCCTAGAAGAATAAATTACACAGAAATGCAGTGTGAATTAGTTCGATAGCTGAATACCAACTTACCTGGACTGAAGAAAAATTGCTTAAACTTACCAAACATGTGCTAACTTCCTACAACATACTGAGCTGGATGGTAGATTATAGCAATTTTCAAGATGTCTTCGTGTTACAGGGCACATTGCATAATGCCTCTCCTTGACTGCATCATCACCACCATCATCCAAAACGTATGTTTGAAACTACTCTAGCAAAACACGTTGCTGTGTGCTGGAGATGGAAAACATTCTAAGATACTGCCTTTACGGTCAAGGAGAGTCCGCTATTTGGACAAACAGGCCATGTATGTAAAGAGATAATTAACAAAGTTGTTAGCATATGCTAAGTGCCAACCAGTGGTGGCAAGAATAATACTCCAGGAACTTGGGGAGAGAGATCGTCATTGGCTGGCTCTGAGGTTGGAAGCCTGATAGAGAAGGTAGAACATAAAAAGAAAGAAAGAGAGACAGAGAGAAAAAGAAAAAGAAAAAGAAAAAGAAAAAGAAAAAGACAAAGAAAAAGAAAAGCCTGACCTTGCTGTTTGTGTAGGAATTAGATAAATATTTTTCTAAAAGTTGGTATAGCTGCAGCTGGCTGCATGCTCCTGCAAATTTACTGAAACTTTATTTATAAATAGAAGGTTGTATCATTGTATGTGCAACTGTGGATTTTACCAAAATAATGTCCCCCCTTCCTCATCCCCCTCATCGTCGTTGTCTTCCTCCTCCTTCTTGTTCTTGTTCTTCTTTCTTCTCTTTTCCATTTATAGTTCAGTGTCTGAAACTATCAAGCAGGAAACCAGTTGGAAATATATATTTTAGGGAGGCCAATAAAGCCCTGACCTATCTATAGAATGACATGCACTTATGAAGAGAGGGTCAGCATGTTCCCAGGGATTTCAACCTCACCTTGGGTTGACTGCTGTTAACCAGGGAGTTTATTGTATATCAGTCTGAAAGCAAATCTTCTTGATTACAATTAAGGAGAGTGAAATAGTGCTTAACATTTTTTTCCATTATAAAAATGAGAAAATGCTTGTTAACATATAATGCATTCACTTATTATGATAAGAACGCACTTGATTTCATTTTTTCCTAAGTATAAAAAGCATTTAGAAGGAGTTGTTTTATAGTGACTCAGAAAGAAAAATATCTCTGGCAAAATTGAAAGCTAGCATCAATGACTATGAGACAGAAACATAATTTCTAAGTTGTTTTTTTTTTGGGGGGGCATTTTGTGTTTTGTTTTGTTACTATGTAGAAGTTTGAATGTGCATGACAGCCTCATATGAAGGACATGATTTATAGAGTGATCTGAAAATTAATAAACAATTATATCAGGAAGTGAATGGTGTTTTTTTTTTTTTAAAGAAGCTTATGGTTTTTTTTATGAGCATGGGTAAAAATCCATGAAAACACTCAAGAATGCCCAGATGCTTTCTATCAAGCTAGTAAAGAGCACTTTAAACGTCTCAGATAGAACTCGGTGCCGAGAAAATAGCATTGGCCTAACTTTAACAAGTGGAGAGCTGGAAATAACACAGGAGACTGGTTCCCTCGAGCTACAGCCCTAGCTCTGTCTCTGTGTATCCAGATGAAACATGAGGAATTTAGTCCATAATGAGTCCTCCACCCAGGCTAAGGGCAAACAAATACAATTTAAACAGATTTTAAAAATCTGTTTTGAACGGAAGTTTCTTGTTTCTCTTCCTCTAGCTTTTGGATCACCCTTCACTTTTACTCTTTCTTCTAACTCCCGGAGCTAGAGGACTTCATTATGGTAACAGTGAAGAACATGTTTTGAGGCTGGGAGGTTTTGAAAGTTCAAAACCTGAGGCTTTTTTGTCATCATTTAAAGGCCACACTATACTTTGTTTCATCAGTACTCTGTTGTGCACAGACAAAATAGAGCCACAAACCATTTAGCAAAAATCAACAATAACCCAATTCTTAGAAGCCAGGCTACTTGAAGAGACCAACTTGAAAATGCCAGACTTCTATCAGACTGCACATCACAATCGCGGGGCCCTTGTGAAAGGGGCTTATTCCATAAACTTAGCAGGAAGGACTGATTATATTTAGCAGAAGTGGGTCATGAAACATTTCAAAACAACTAACTGTTTGAAGACTTGAGTCACAATGTCTAAAGACTAAGCAGTGTGGCTTGTTCTCCATCATGGACAAAGAGATTATATGTGAAAGAAGAGAGAATGAGACAGAACAAAATCGTGATGAAGCTGACATATGCCCCTTTCCCTCTTTGTGTCCACTTGAACATACTTTACATTATTTCCTCTCTACCTCAGTCTTTCTAAATGTACCCATTTTGACAATCCTTGTCCTTTATCTTTGACATTCTTTCTTCCCAGGAGCCGGCCTCTATTAGTTTGCTAGGGTGCCATTAACAAAGTACTACATACTGGGGGGCTTAAACAACAGAAATTGATTTCCTCACAGTCTGGAGGCTAGAAGTCCAAGGTGTCAATATGGTTGGTTTCCTTGGAGGGCCTCTGTCCTTGGCTGAGAGATGCCACTTTCTCCCTGTGTCTTTTTATGGCCTTCTCTGTGTGCATGTCTGTGTCATCATCTCCTCTTCTTATAAAGACACCAGTCATGTTGGATTAGGGGTCCACTCCAATGACTTCATTTAAGTTTAATCTCCAAGCTAAACACGCTGTCTCCAAATATAGTCACACTCTGAAGTACTGGGAGCTAAGATTTCAACATATGAATTTTGAGGGAAATAATTCAGCCCATAACACTCTACCCTCTGGCCCCCAAAATCCATCTCTTCTTATGAGCATTGCCTACCCACACCCACCATTAGGAGTCCTTTGTATGCAGAAAACAGACTACAACTCAGTCTGGCTTTAGTAAAAGAGGGAAACAACTCACACAGCTGAAAAATTTGAGGTAGACATATTACAGCTGTATCCAGATACTGTAATGATTTTTATCAGGTGTTGATTTCACTCTCCATCTGTCGGTTCTGCTTTCCTTTGTAATGGTTCCATTCTCAGAGAAGCTCTTCCTCATGATTACAAGATGGCTGCCATCTGCTCCAAATTATAGTCTATTCTATTGGTAACACCAGCTGAAAGAGAGATTGCTTTTATTCTCACTTATTTTAGTAAAAGTCCCAGATTCAGGTCTCATTTGTATGACTAAAGTCTTCATCCATTACTAAACCAATCTTCTGGTCAGGTCAATGACCTGATTGGGACCTCACTCCGATGGGTGAGACCTGGGTCATATGTGTGGCTCCAAATCAGGGTGGGGTGAATCACATGGAATACAAGTGAGGGAGTGGTGAGGTCTCTCAGGAAATTGAAATTGCTGTTTCAGATGCAGGAGGAAGGGCCACTAACTAGGCCAATCAAGATATTCATTGCACCAACCTTTCTCCCTCTTAGAATAAACTCTTATTAATCTTTGCTCAGGCATCTCCTCCTCTCTGAGATCATCTCTGAATTTCTGAGATCATCTCTGAATGGTACCTTATCCCATTGTAATGATTACATGGACTTTTGGCATGCTCTCCTCTCTCTGTGGAGAATGGAATCTGTAAGAGAAGAATATCATTATTATGTCTTTCATACATCTAATTCCAAGGCAGTACTTAAACATAGGAATGATATATGTGTGTATGCACATGTGAGTGTGTATGTATTTAAGCTGCTTAACTCAATGAACCACAAATTGTGGAAAGTTATGTCTTCTATGGGAACTTACTATCATTCTTAGAAATCTGACACAGAGATGTCATTGAATCAGTGGCTGGAAGATGCTGGAGGTGTAAAAATTGAATGTCTCCATTGTCAGAAAAGAATATATGACAGGAATACAGTGACTACTTTTTTTTCTATTTGCATTCTGTCTCTGGGCCCTGGTTTCCCTATTTCTAAAACAATCTGATGTTTGGATTACTTTTAGAATTCTTTGAGGAGTTCCATTTGACGATTCTTTGGTGATAGTATAATACAGCATGAAGCAGGCAGATGTGCCAAATCCAGGGATATGTATGAGATAGGGATTGAGTGTCCATATATGATATCTAGGCAGAAATTTATAGAATTTGGGAAGCTCACAAAAGTTTTAAGAATGTCCAGAGAGAAGTGAAGATGCCCTCAGTCCCTTTCCATAGCCCCAGATGGGTGGTATTAACATGTCTCTCCCCCAGCCTACCTCTACTTTTATACTCTTTTTCTCATCCAAGTGCAGAAATGCCTGGCCTACTTAGTTTTGTCTGGTCTTATCTTTCTCTGCCCTAAGTAAACATTATCTAAGATTAATATATCTATTTATTTCCAGAAACCTATCTATTGTTCTCCCATTAGGGTTAAATTGCATCTTGGCAGGGTAGCAAAAGTTCTCTTGTAATTCCCAGGATTTTTCTTCATTAACAAATACCTTGTGAGAAACTAGGAACTCCCATTTATGATTAGGTCATAAACTCTAACAGTATATAATTTTAGATCCTTATTTTCTCAGTTTCTGATTAGAGAAACCAGTCCATTCACTTCCTCATTTTGTGACCCTTATCCACGTGCCTGTCACATGTAGATGCTCAATAAATATAATTTTTAATGACTGAATGAGTGAATAGATAAATGAATAAATAGCTTCCATTGGAAGGTCCATATTTCATCAATTTTAAGAGGTTTATATTTTTTACATTTTAATATCCTGAAACAGTTGATAACTGCATTCAATCACTCTTGGCAAGAACCATAATAATGGAAATGTCATTGCATACACATAGTAAAAAGTTCGATCAGTCTTGTACACCTGAAACTAATATTATGCTACAAGTTCTTAACTGTAATTTAAATAAACCTGAATTATGAGCAAAATTCAGTCAGGTCATGTGCATTATCAGTAATATAGATTGAGTTAATTGCTATCTGTATTTTAAAAGCAGCAACTTGACATTAGTGAACATTTTAAAAAAGATTTGTCTTAGTTGTTTAATAATCTCCCATTTATTTCATCTATTTTTAATGGAGTCCATTTTCTTAAAGTTTATTTATTTATTTTGAGAAAAAGAGAGAAAGCACGAGTGAAAGAGGGGCAGAGAGAAAGAATCCCAAGCAGGCTCTGTGCTGTCAGTGCAGTCTGATGTGGGGCTCTATCTCATAAACCCGTGAGATCATAACCTGAACTTAAATCCAGAGTCAGATGCTTAACCAACTGAGCCACCCAGGCAGCCCTAATACCTCCCATTCAACCTAAGATCAAGAAAGCATCAACAATAGAACTTAGAGAATAGTTGTCAACAGTTTAGAGGAAAATCACAAAGACTATGTGGAACTTTGTTTAGGAAATGCTGAATCATCAGCTTTCCAGCATAGAGAATACCTACATGTGATAAACACAGATATTTATAACTCTAACCAAAAAAAAGAAAAAAAAAGAAAAAAAAAGAAAAAAAAATTGAAGCGTGAGATTCCATATATAAAGAAGCGTTAGGAATTTGTTTTATATTTTCCACAAAATAATAATACAATCAAAATCTATGTCTACATAAGTCTTAAGAGCTCTTTCAATAAGTTAATAAATTAATGATAAGCATTTGTCCGTAGTTTGATTGCCAATATTTTTTATTAGTCATTTGCAAAGTAATAGTAGATCTTACAATCCATAGATTTGAGGTCCTATTAGTAGGAGAGATATTTGGGAACAAGAACTCAGTTACCCGCCCTTGAATCTCACCACACAGAATATTTTCTTTAGCTTCCCTGATACTATAGGAAGTTATTTTCCATGAAGATAGACTTGGATTAGACCTGAAGGAGAGTTTCTCCAAAATTGGAATACTCTGAAGACAAGAATTAGCTATTGAGGGAGATTGTGAATTATTCAGCCTCTGTGATTTGCAAGGGAGATTTTTTTCCTGTGCCACTGATGGCCAGGATCTGCTTATGTTTACATGCATAGCACAGCTACCTTAGTAAAGTGGACACTTCCTTCCATGAAACGACTAGGCAAACTGGCCTTCCCTCCTGATTCCCTAGGCACAAGAAAGAGAACAACTGAAATAATAAGAATCAGGATAGCAGATTGTCTTAACATATCAGATGCCTGTGAAGAATTCAGAATAGTCAACTTGTTTGGATTCTCACTCCACTGATCAGGAAAAGATGTTTTTGATCACAGATAAAAGTTGCTTTTCTGTTGCTCAGTTTCTATTTTAGAAAATAAGAGACTGCTATTTACTTATAATTAGATATTCTGAGAGAAACCTTTCTGGGGGCCCATTGTGCATTGTATTGAGGTGTATACAATGTAATTAGATAGCAGTATTTGCATACTTGGTTCATAAACAGAGCAATGGCCTTATGCGCCTGAGTCTATAGGTTTTCCTATAAGCAGATGAGATAAATCCCAGAGAAAGTGGTATCTGAGTCATTGCCTTTCAAAATGAAAACAAACAGATCTGGTATCTTCAGGGTATCTTGTGTTCATTTATCTAACCGTAAATGGTAATCTACAACATCATGGCTAATAGACACCTTCCATTTATTTTCCAATTTGGAATGGGCTGATTGGCCTCTTATAGACTGAGGGGACACTATGTAAGAGCACTGTTTTCAACCAGAGAGGTACAATTCAGGTCAGGATGCAAGAGTCACACTTCATCCTCAAGAGCTATGTCATGATGCATTTCTGAATCCTCTAGGTTTGTTCCTTCTGCCAAGAATTTGCTTTCTCCTTTGCCTGATTACTCTTACTCTTCCTTAGACAAAAAGTTCAGGCATTCTTTCCCTACGTTGCCTCACCTAGCCCACCTCCATTAACATTGGGTAGTGTAGTTGCCATAGTGACAGTACCCTGCCTCCATTTAACAGGATTAACCAGACTGTGGTGTACCTTTTGTTAGTCTGTTTCCTCTACTAGAAGTCTGTGAGTAATGTGAGGTCAGATGTGTTGCTTAGACCCAGTACTAGGAAGATCCTGGTAAAACAGTTGAGAACTGCATGCAAAGTTATATCATATTTATTAAGGGGTAAATTAATGAACTCATTGTAATATTCCTTTTAGAATTTTATTGAAGTTTCTCTCTAAAAATACATGTCACAAACCTGACACTGGGGCTTCTCTTACATATTATTGTACTGATATGATCAATATGACCAACAATACTCCTGTAAGGAACAGGATAGATAACTAATTGACTTTGTAGGTGGCTTTTGTTTTTTACCCTATTTGTCCCCATTTATACTATTTTTTTCTAATCATTAATCATTTCTTTATAGATAATACAAATAATACATTTGTTGCTTCATTCCTCCCTCTTTTTTTTTTTACAGTGATGTTGCTCTTTCAGTGAACTTGTCCATTTTCTTAGGTTGACTCTTACTCATTTTCCACAGCCCTTGTTTTATGTGTATCAGGAAAGAAGTTTTCACTCCCAAAAAAGATAAAGAATTATGTATATAATTTATCCATACTTTTGTGGGGTCATAATAGGAAATAGCAGAGCTAGGAAGCTTCTGGGTTTGTTGACCCAGCCATTCATGGTGTAATTAGGAAGCCGGTTTTTTTCTATCTTTTGCTTTGCTATCCATACGTTGGCTTTTTCCCAAGCATGGCATTCCTTTGGCTGTACATGGAATAATCAATAGTAGCAGTTAGGGCCACATACTTCCTCCTTTATGCTCAATGGGATAAAGGACACATCTCTTCTTACTTTCCCTGAACAAGAAAACTGTTCCCATATGTCGTAAGAAACCTCTTCATGTCTTTCTATATTGGTTGGGCCTCATGTTCATTCCTGAACCAATCCCTATTGTCACTGAATGTATTGTACCAATTGGCTTAGATCTGGACTCACAAACAAATCCCTGATAAGGGAGAATGAAAGTAACATAAGTTGCTTACTGCTTGAGGAGAGGTCAAACCACTAAGTATTATGGCTTCTATACAATGGGAAAGGGGTCGAATGGATATAAAGAAGTCATGTGTCTCCATGAGTGTGCTATGTCTTTCCTTTAGATGTTCCAATGATAACTTAAACATGTCCCCCAGTGGATCACGTTATTTCCTCCTAGAACTAGTCCACTTTGAAATTTTCCTGCACTATGAACTTCATCTAACTTTTCATTATTATCCACTCTAAAAGACAAGAAGTTACTTTTGACTCTGTCTCATTCAATTTCAAACATGGTTCAATACAAAGGGAGCAAAGTACCTAGTCCATTTATTCTGCTACTATTTACTGTATATCAGGCACTAGGTATATAATTGTATACGGTGCCATTATTAGATTGGCAATATAAGATTGGCATATAATGCTATTTTTTTTTACAGTTTTGTCCCTTACAAACAGTAAATAATTTGCACATATACAAATTTGTGACAAAGATTCTGGAAGGAAAAAATAGGGTAACATGAAATAAAAATTGAAGTTCACATTATCCATTGGATAGAAAAGACTTCTTGGAAGAAGTGATATGTAAGCTGAGTCCTGAAGAGTGGAGGCATATAGGCAGACTAAGAGAAAGATGATCATTGCTCACACAGAGAGAATTATATACGGTGTCATAATTAAGGAGCTGGAAGAATCCCAGCAAGAGTACAGTATAACAAAAGTCAAAAGACGCATACTTCGAGAACAAAGCATTGACGGCACAATCAAATGCTGCCAAGGGGTCAAATGAGATGAGGTCTGAAAAGCAATGGTTGGATTTGACAACACGATATCTTTCAGACCTCAGTTGGAGTAGTTTTAGTGGACTGATGGGAACAGGAGCAAGATTGGAGTGGTTTGCTAGTGATTGCAAAGTGAAAAAGTGGGGACATTATATGTACACAGCTCTGAAGAAGTTTTTCTAGAAATGGAACAGAGTAATGGTTGGTCACTGAAGAAGACTGTGTAGTAATGGGACTTAGATTGTTTTATTTTTATGTTTTGTTTTATTTGTTTTGAGATGAAACTCAAATTAGCATTAGCAAAGTCTAGAACTTCATGCGATTCTTTTGGTCTGTTTTGTTTTTTTTTAATTGATCTATTCCTGACTCATAGAACACCTGATACGTAGCAGATACTCATAAAACTTTGACAATTAAATGAGTGATATTCTAAATTATGTTTATGTGTGAATGAGAACTATCAGTTATAGAGTATGAGACCAAAAATACAAAAGAGAAATCTTTCAGAAGGAATAGGACTCAGATCCTGTGCGCATGTGGTAGTTATATCATTTAATGAGAGGAAGAAAATTTTCCCCATCGTAATGAAAGGGCAGGAAAAAAATGGGTGTAGACCCAGTTAGTATCTAGATTTGAGATGAATTTCCCATCTCACAGTTTCCAGAGATTCTTAAAGGGAGTGAAGCAACATCATCAGATGAAAGTAAGGAGGGGCATGTGAAAATGCTTACCATAGCTGCTGAGGGTGGAGGTGGAACATAGCAAAGTAAAATTTCTGGATAATTTAAGGCCATGCCTCATGGATTTATACCTATATCCTCCTGTCTCATTGGGAAAGACCCATTATTATCAATCTGCATGGATGCAGTAGGGGTGGGAAAAACCTGATGGCTGCTGGGTTCATCCAGGGTTTTGCCAGCTAAATTGAGGGGCAAAGGAACTGAGGATATTTCTGAGGATATTGTTCTGGTGGAGCAGGAAAAGGAATGAAGCCTGGAGGGGACTACAGAAGAAGAAAAATGAGTCCTTGGAGATCAGCTCAGATAATTATTGTACTGGGCTGACAGGATTGGAGGTTGTGTTCATTCAGATGCTGGATATCTGAAGTTGCGATTTTGAAGGCTGCATTGCCAGTGTCGCTTAGTCACCTAGTCTGGACAGTCCATATTTCTCCCAGTATCTCTCTAACCTGCAGATTTTTCTCCATTTCCTCTGACCCACTGTTGCCTGAGTTCTTGTTACATTAGTCAACTGCAGGATCCTTCTAACACACCTCCATGCGTTCAGTCTCTATGCTTTACCTTTTTTTTCCTAATTCAGTTTTTTCTGCACAGATACCTGCTTGATCTTAAAACAGTATCTCCATCACACAATGTCCCTCCCTTCCCAAAGCCTTCATTCTGTGTCTGAATCATGTCTTAAAGAAACCTTAGCTTGGCTTTCAAGGCTTCTTGTCATTTTGTCATATTTTAAATTTTGAATTATTTTGTGATAACTCCTTGACTGGAGTTCACTTTGTACCCACAGTATCTCCTTGTCATCCACTCACCAGTCCCATGGCTTGCCTGGCAACTCCTTCCTTTTTTGTGCCATCAGTGTAAATCATTATTGTAATTTCAATCTAAATATTTTTTACCGTTATTTATAGTTTACTAAAGATTTGGTTAAATGCACTTTGTCTTCCAAGGACTTATGTCATCTTTTATGTGTTTTAATGTTCTGATGACTATATCAGAGGCCAACATTTAAAGCTTAAGGATACTTTTCTTTTTACATCACATTTTAATGATAAACAATAATAAGGATGATAACTATAATAATAAGGACAACTTCATTTGTCCAAATATGGGTAAAAATTTCTGTATGTTTTACCTGCAACTGCATTTAACACATGTTAACCTCACTCCCACACAACGGAATATTAATTATATTTAAAGAAAAACAACACTGCTATTTTTGGTGCTTGGAACTGTCAACCATATGGAAATGCATTTTAACCATGTGATCCATACGCATTGAAGTGGTTACATTTCCTGAGGTGTTCATCTCGGGGATATAGCTGCTTTCTGTGAAGAAAATCCTCTCCCCGTAAGTGTAACCTTCAAGGAAATGAGAAGGCTAACAGGTTAGGTGTTCTTGAAAGTGCTTTGCCAGTGTTGGATGTATGGAGACAAACACCTGAGAGAAGTCTTAGGATTCTCTGGAGAAATCTTAGTCACTATAAACTCCTCCCATGGATAGGTGCTGGACTTAGAGTTAAGACTAGGAGTCATGTCTGTCAGAACCTCCCTAGGGACAGAGAGCCTTTTTTTCCAGGGGGAAGAGTGGCACTTCATCATTTAGATGCACCCAGAGTGCCATCCTGTGGCCTAAAAACTGAGCTGTGTTTGTGTGTAGTAAATGCCTGTGGTATTTTTAAGGAGTTTTATGAGAAGCAAAAGTACAGTGGAGGTAAGATTTATCAAGGCTTCCTAAAAAGCATGACCAAAAGAGAAAAAAAAAAAAAAAAAAGAAAGAAAACTGCAAAGGAACACCTTATAATTCTTGTCAAATCAGTTCTAATTAAAATCCTCATCTGGCCTATTGCTGGTTCTATTCTGGTGCCTAATTCTTAGTTGCCATTTTAATTCCTCTGCTGGTTTCCATGGTTTCTTTCTCCTTCCTCTCTCAAATGTACATTAGCAATGATGTTTGCTTTTGTCTTAATTTCAAAACAGGTCTTAAAATGCTAATATTTGTTAATGTCAAGAGATTAGGTAACTTGATTTAAGGAAATCTGGCATTTCACACTTGGGCAAACTGTAGTTAAACAGTGCCTTCCAAACAAAGGATGCACCCTGGCTTTTTTCCACTACCTAAAGCATATGAAATCTCAGGAAGTGAAATTTGACATATTGTTTTAATCCCATTCCTTAACTCTAGTAAGTATTCAAGGAAATAAGTATTCTCATTTACTTGTAGGGGAAACATAAAATGACCCAAACTTTCTAGAGGATAACTTTGCACTGTACATTAAAAAATATTTCAAATAGTCATCTATGTTGACCTACCCAATGTCCTTTTAAGAATTTATTCTCAGTAAATGGGGCGCCTGGGTGGCGCAGTCGGTTAAGCGTCCGACTTCAGCCAGGTCACGATCTCGCGGTCCGGGAGTTCGAGCCCCGCGTCAGGCTCTGGGCTGATGGCTCGGAGCCTGGAGCCTGTTTCCGATTCTGTGTCTGCCTCTCTCTCTGCCCCTCCCCCGTTCATGCTCTGTCTCTCTCTGTCCCAAAAATAAATAAACGTTGAAAAAAAAAAAAAAATTTAAAAAAAAAAAAAAAAAAGAATTTATTCTCAGTAAATGAACAGACTGGTATAGAAAGAATACTGTATGTTTGTATTATTTACAAACTTAATTACAGCAACTTAATTTTTTTTTTAAATCTCAATTATCTAATAATAGGAGACTGGCTCAATAAGACATAAAGCATCATAGAATAAAAATGCTGAATAGCAATTAAAGATGGTGTTATAGAAGAAAGAATATTTAATGACAGGGGAAAATGTTCTCAACTTATTAAGAGACAGGCATATTGTAGAATGGTAATTTGGATCTTACAAAGGACATATAAAGGACCGAAGAATAACTCCATTCTATTCCCTGAGGTAGAAACCAGCAAAGAAAGAGCCAGATGATGGAGCTCAAAACAGCAGCTTCATAATACTCTTTGTCATCCGTCGAACTTCCCCTCTGCCAATGGAAGCCAGGCACTCAGTTGCACGTAGACCCGAACAATGCCAGACCTCCCAGCCATGACTGAAACAGAGATCCCTTGTTTACTTCCTTTTCCCATTTTCACCAATTAGATGAGTTCCTCTTACTCTCCTAAGGACAAGGAACCAAGGGATTGGGAAGGGGTGACACTGGTTCCTGAAGTGAGATGCCTTTCCTATCTGGGATATAGAAGTTTCTTCTTTTCTATGACTAGAAAGGAGTAGGGACAGAGGCTTTCACATTTACTGTTCTGCATCTTTTAACTGCTGCTTAATTGTCTTGTTTAGGACTCAAGAGGAGAAGAGAATATTGTTATTGCTACTTCTATAAACTGTAATAAATATATATCCGTGGGTTACCAAAATTTTGTGTGTGTATTTATATGTAATGGCTGGAAATATCCATATACTCATGCAGTGTTTTCTAAAATGAGTGTTCATTGTTTTATGGAATATATATATATATATATATATATATATATATATATATATATGCATTTAACACCCCTAACCTACCCATCATCCTAGTTTAACCTCACCCACTCACATTTACTCAGACCACCTACATTACCATAGAGTTGGGCACAGTCATCTAGCGCCAAGCCTATTTTATAACTAAGTGTTGAAGATTTCTTGTCAGCTATTGAATACTATACTGAAAGTAAAATGTGAATGGTTGTACGTGTATAGGTGGTTTATCCTAGGGATTGCGTGTGTGATTGGGAGCTGCTGCTTGCTGCTACTGTCCACCGCGTGGAGAAAGTATCCTACTGCATAGTGCTAGCCCAGAAAAAAAAAATCTAATTTCAAAGTACACTTACATAATGCTTTCTCATTGTCGTAAAGTCAAAAAATGTGTAAGTTGAACCATCATCAGTTGAAGGCTGTCAGTATTCCTTTATACTATATTATATTTTATTGTGTTTTCATATTATGATATTAAATACATATATCTAAATATCTATATATTTATATATATAGATAAGGTATATATACCTTTGTGGTATAACAAGGCACTGTTTGTCCATTAGGTGGAGAGAGTAGTCAGGAGAGAACTGCATGTGGCCCACAGATTCTTGAGCAGTGGGAACCTTTCTGCTTCCTCGTGTGTATATGATGGACAGTAGTTTTGTGTTGGAGATGTGGGGTATGAAATAGAGGAACAGGTGGATGGCACCTATGGATAGGAAGGGATGATTAGAGGGAATGTGGCACATCTTATCACCAATTTCCTAAGAAAGCTCCCTTAATCTGATCTTCTTGGACACACCCACTAATTGTGCAGTTACTTATCCATCATTCATTTTGACAAATTGATGGAAAATCAGCTAATACCAGGACAGAAGGTATTAATAAACTTGTCCCTAACTGAAAGAACTTCTTATCAAAGCATCCTTTCAGAGAGGCTTATTAAATTTTATCAGTAAAATATGTCCATAAATATTTGAAACTATGTATTAGACATTGTGATAGACCCTTTACATGGGCTGATTTATTTGATCTTTGCTAACAACAATTCAAGAGCTAAATAAATTTCCATTCACTTGTTATAGATAAATTTTATTTATTTATTTATTTATTTAATGTTTATTTATTTATTTTGAGAGAGAGTGCATTAGAGGGGAAGGGGAGAAAGAGAGAGAGAGAGACAGAGACAGAGAGAATCCCAAGTAGTTTCCACGCTCATCATGGAGCCTGATACGGGGCTTGATCTCAGGAATCATGAGATCATGACCTGACCTGAAATCAGGAGTTTGACCTGTCACTAACTGAGCCACCCAGGAGCCCCTAGATGATAAATTTTAAATGCAGAGTTTAAGGAATTGCTCAAGGTCATCTAGCAAGTAAGTGGCAAATCTAAATTCATACCTGTGCAATTTGATTCCCAAGTTTATACTCTTTGCTACCATCCCAAACAACATTCATAGCCTAATCTTTCAGGATGTGACATTAATTAACTTTCTGAAGTCATATTACAGTTTGGGGATGGAAGGATACTTTTGTTTAATACTATGAACCCTTTGCAGAAACACTATAAAAGGTCACGGATGCCAAATGATTTTTATTAAAAATAATTAAAACGATATCCTAGTCATCAAGAATACATTTGTATTGGAGGAAAAAATAAATGACTAGTTCTTGAAATAGAAACCCCAAAGCAATATGTAATCACATACAGAAATAACATGAGGATGCCAGCCCGGCTCATGTGATTGCTCCCCTCCTCTTCCCCTTGCGATTCTCGGTTTATCTTATACTTAAAAAGAACAAACCCCTAGGATAAATCACTTCATTCCATAGCATTTCTTTCTGCTTTTTTGAATTTAAATTTGAAAATGTGAAGCCTGAGAAATCCTAGAATCTAGTTTTTTTAATATGAAGTTTAATTTAGGAGATGGCACGGAAGAAGAACTGTAGAACCTCTAATGGATTTTTCTTTTTTCTGAAGGAACATGAAATTAAATATTGGTAATTATTTGACACGCTTTTAAATGTAGATTCTAAATCCATCCTATCATAGGAACTTCCAGATGTACCAAGCATTAGTGTGACAATTGAAATGGTGAAATGCTTAAAAAATGATGAGAAACCTCATTTTCAAAACCAGATGACAGATACAAAAAGTTGGCAGTGTGTCTAAAGGAAAACATAGCATGCAGAGAGAGATCTAAAAATACTATAAACAAAAACTGAAAGACAACTTGGAATCTGACTTCAGAAATGTTGTAGATTTGAAAATAGTCCCAGTGACTTCTTTTCCCCTTTACAATGAAATTTGATGGATTTTCAATTTAAGAGTTGGTTGTATGTGTTTTTTTTTTTTCCAATACTTGTGCCATTCTTTCTAAATTTCAGTTTATAGTTTTATTTTTTTTATCATTTCAAAGTTTAAATATGCTCTCTAAATATGTTTCTCTATCATGGTACCCCATTTCATTTCCAAAAGCAAGTACACAGTGGGATAATTCACTCTTGTCTCAATGTTGCACCCTAGCACAGAACAAGAGGTTGACTGAGAGCAGGGTTTTTCAACTCTGCATCAGATTGTACACGAGGCTCCCCTACAGGGCTCCATAATACAACAGATTGCTGGGTCCCATCCCCAGATTCTCTGATTTGGTATGCCTGGGAGATGCGTGAAGGTATGTATTTCTAACAAGTTCCCAGGTGATGTCTGTGCTGCTGGTACTTGGACCACACTTACCTTCCTAGAGAAGGAGGATCCAAATCTTTGCCTATTGCTTCCATGGATCTTCATGAATATCAGCGTTAATATAATCTGAATTGATGCTGTGTGTGTTGGTGGAAGGGTGGGGATGGAGGGCTGCAAAGAGTTTCTGTGTCGACCAACTTAGCTGAATCTATAGGTAGATGAAATAAATGAGACAATGATTAAAATATGGATTTAGAGTAAAGAGATTAAAAAACCCAACAGATGTCATAAAACATTTTGAAGTTTTGACTGAAACATAAATTTGAAAGTGTCTAATATGCATATATGATATGTTCTAGCAAAAACTAAAAAGCTTTAACAAAAAAAAATCACTGCCTGAAAAAGAAATTCTTGTGATGACTAAGTCGGTGAAGAGTTAATAGGCCATCGCAAGGAAATATCTGCGAATCTCTGTAATTAGAGCTAGGTGTGGGCAGCTTACAACTATTCTTTTGATCCTTGGCAAGATGACAGTGATAAAAGCCAGCCAGCTTCTTTTGAATGCATATGATATAATATAAACTGGATAAAAAGTTTTCAAAATGTACTGGAGTGGCTATAAAATATATAGCCCCTTCATACATATTTTTAGGACATGTCCAGAATTGAAACATTGTTGAAGTAAATCCAGGAAAATAGTAAATGAAATTCAAGGTATGAAGTGCTGATTGTATGAAGCTTGGGAGAGTTCAGAAAGGGCTCAGTATAAATGAGGTAGAGAATGGTAAATTAAGGCAGCTAGCTATGCCATTTAGCTAATGAACCTCACTGATATTTAGAGTTGCCTCACTTCTATCTTTGCATATCTCTCTACCCACCTTCCTCCCTCTTTTTCCTCCTCCCACCTTCCCTGCCTCCCTCCTTTCTCCTCCCTCCCTCACTCTCTTCCTTCCTCCCTCATTCTCTTCCTTCCTCTCTCCTTCCTCTCTCCATCCTCTCTCCTTCCTCTCTCCTTCCTTTCTTATGTTCAACTAGTATTTTGTACATCTGCTCTGTGCCAGGCACAGACTTCTGGGTAGGCTTTGGGGTGCAGCAATGAATGAGATATTATTTTTACTTTTATGAATCTTTGCAGTCTATTAAGGTAGTTATTTGGCAAATGATTTAAATTAGGAAGCATCCTCTGAAGGAAGAGTATGTACTATAAAAGCATTTAACAGAGTGGCAGGTCCTCTCCTATTCTATCAAGGAATCAGACCAAGCTTCTCTGGGTGAATGTTTGTACTTGCTATGCTTTGAAAGACAGAGACTTTGTCTTGTCCATTCCTTATCCTTTGACCCTAGAGATCTGCCTGGAATATTGTACACACTTAATAAATATGTGTTGAATAATTCTGAGCTTTGAGTGTGAATAGGGCTAGCTAACTGGAGAGTTAAGTGGTACAGGGGATTGTTCCAGGAAATGATATTGTGCCCAACACATGATGTGCCCAAACATAAAGCTGGCTGTCCAATATGGTAGCCACATGTGGCTATTTATCATTTGGAATATGGCTCATCCAAGTTGAGATACACTGTAACTATAAAGTAAACAACAGGTTTTAAAGACAATATAAATAAAAAATGTATAATAACTTATTTTTAATGTCTATTTATGTTGAGAGAGAGAGAGAGAGAAAGAGAGAGTGCACGTGACTAGGGGAGGGGCAGAGAGGGAGGAGAGACAGAACCCTAAGCAGGCTGTGCACTTATAGTACAGAGCGCAACGCGGAGCTCAATCCCATGAACGGTGAGCTGAAACCAAGAGTCGGGTGCTTAACCAACTGACCCATGCAGGTGCTCTAAAATAACTTATTGATAAATTTTAAAATATTGATTACATGTTGGAATTATTGTATTTTTGATATGTTGGGTAAATTCAAATATATCATTAAAATTAATTTCACCTGTTTCTTTTTTTTTTTTTTTTTACATTTTGAACGTGGCTACCAGAAAATGTAACATTACATGTGTGACTTGCATTTGTGCACCATTATACTCTCTTGCACAGCACTGATACATAGTAAACCATCCAGATGGTTCTATTCCATGGAAGTATTATGTGATGGGAGTCTGACACGCATTACACACTTTTGCTCTCTAGTCTGAAATAGGAGACCCTTCCATCCCACTTCTGCCTAAACTGTGGCAAGTCCCTATACAGAGAGAAACGTCTGTCTTGCTGAAAAGCTATTGCATTGTAAAAGCTTACTGTGTTGACCTGTTCTGGGGTTGTCGTATTGTGCATCTCAATACAAAAATTGTAGCATCTAAGAATGCTGCTGAGTGAATAGATTTAGTGAACAGCTTCTGAGTAGTGTGGTGATGGATGTAAATGCTAACTGTATTTCTTTCATGAGCCCAATTCCTAGTTTGTTTGCTTGAGAGGTTATGTTGATTGGACAGTTTTGAGTTGATTTGACCAAGTGGTGATATACTGAGGCAAATTGGTTCTCTCTTCGGAGAAAGAATAAACTATGAGAAATGGAAGTAGAGTATGGGACCATTCTCTAGGGATACAACTTTAGCTTATAGGTGTTTAAATCCCTGAATAGGAAGCAGTACTGATGATTAGAAACTGTATTCTGAATACATTCAGAAGGATTGTGGCATCTGGAAGGAAAGGGAATGTGTTGTAAAAGTTAATTCCAAGGTCCAGCTGTGTGTGCCTATAGAGCAAATAGAAGCAAGAGAACTGGCTGTGTATTTGCAATTGCTTTTGGCTGAGGGGTCGCTTTGGTTTCAAATAAATAACAAATAACTAAATTAGCAAAATGTGATAGCACACAAAGCTACAAAAACAAAGCAATGCAATAACACTATTCTATAGGGAAATCTACAAATCTAAAGACTAACAGTAATAATATGGAGTTAAAACAATTAAAATGCATGCTAATGTCTAATGCTGTTTGTCTGCTGTACTTTTAGATAATGTTTTTATGGTTTCATTCTGTCCTTCATTCATGTGGAATTAGGAGGGACCAAGGAGTAGTTGTTTTGTTTAGTTTTTCCTAGTGAGGAAGGGACATGAGGTAAGGCTGTCTCAGTGCTTTCAGATTAACCAATTTGGGCAAATTTATGATATCTGGTTTGCATTCCCCAAAGATGCCAAAACATGGCCAAGTGTCTGGGCCTATCTCATCTTGGTAAAAGGTGGAGGACACCTCAGTGACCTCAGTGTGAGATTTTTCAGTTTGATTAAGAAAATCACATTGATTTGGCCCATAGTTCAGTGAGTTTGTCCATTGTGTAGATTTTTGAGATTTTGTTTGTTAGCTTTACTTTGAGTATGATGTTGTCTTGATGTACAGAGCTATAACATTGGAATTTTATCTCAATCTTCTTAAAGTCATAAATGATAAATAATATCTGATGAATATTTGAATGCCTACTGTGTGCCAAGGTAAGTATCAGCTTACTATCATGAGAGATAAAGCATTATACTCACTTTAAATACAGAAAAAATGCTTAGATTGCTCAGGAAAACTAAACAAGGCAGAAAAATATATTCAGGGCCAAGGTCAGGCCTTTTCTGGGGACCTGGTATATGGAATTCTCCTGGCACCTGCTCAAGTAAGAGTTAACAAGGTTAATTTGTTCTCTGCTTCTGAAACACAAGGGAGGAAATTTTAGAGGGCTATGAAATATCCTCTTTGAGGTTAGGGAAAACTTTGCAGAAACTAAGAAAGCTTTAAGAGTAGAAGTGCCAAAGGTGGTAAAGAAAAGTACTGAGGAGGAGGAAATGTTGAGCCCAAAACTTGGGTAAATATTAGCCTTCAGTATAGTTCAACAAGTATGATGGAATCTAGTTCTTTTTACGAAGATGGGTCAACTACTCTTGTAAAATAGCTCAAAGAAATCATTTATTCCTCAGTAACAGTAGTAGGCAGGTGAATAGCAGTGGGTGGCTTTCTTTCTCACTGTTTTGGGGTACAACGGGACCCAGGCTGATAGAAACTCTGCCATTTTCAATATGTATCTTCCAAGATCACTTCCATTTAGGCCATCTATATAGGGAAGGGAGCATCTAAGAGATTTTTGTGGTTTCTGCCTGGAAATGGTCAACATCACTTCTGCTTCCTTTCCTTTGGTAGATCTCAATTATATAGTCACCTCTGATTATAAAGGAGACTGTGAAAGATAATCTAGATGTGCACTGAGGCAGAAGAGGAGAACTTGGGGCAAGGCCAGCAACTAGTGATCCCTGCTAGATTCATTCAACCGAGCATAGATTCTGTGCACCCTCAGCACAATTTCATTGTTGCCTTTAGATCACTCTGGAGTAGAGTTAACACAATACGTCATGCCAAGTCAACACTTGTAACATTCCAGTTTTTACCAAGCATTTTACAAATGTTCAGTTTGATGCTTAACCTGACCTCACATGTCATAGCTCTCTGGGAAGAAGTTCAGTTCTCTATAGTATTACATAATCTTATTCATACTGTGACCATGAGGCAACATGATGAATGCAAAAACCATGTCTTTGGGAATTAGATAAACGTGAGTTTGGGTTCTTATTCTTGGCTCATAATTTTGTATGCCTGGGTAACTGTCTTAACCTCTTTGAGGCTTAGATTTGACATTTTAATGACAAAAAAAAAAAACCTAAATGAAAACCCTCCTTCCTAAAATTGTCAAGAGAATTAAATTGTTTTTAAATGTAGAAGCAATAAAGTTAAAATCTTAGTAATTTTTTCATGCCGAAATAGCTGTTGATACTTACTTCTCAAATAATATGTATTTTTAAACCAAGAGTAGAGATTGAGTTTTCTTAAATGATATTTTAGCATTTATGAAGACAGTAATAGTTTCTTATCTACTCATTATGATGATTAATATATTAATAGTCAGTTATATCCTCCCCCCCAATTCTGCCAATCATGAAGTATCTAGGGCCACATTCAGTGCATAGTTAATTGGTGCTCTTTAAATGCTTGTTGAATGCCTGACCTCAAATCAATATCCTGGAATTAAGAACAATCTAAATTTATTACAAGCTAAAATTTTGAAGCTTCTGCTCTGACCATGATGTGTACTTTTTCTACCTCAGATGGGATTATATACAAGGCAAAGGAACTTGGAAGGGGAAAATGATAGGCACATTTAAAGCTTGCCTGCCAAATCAATTTAAAATGAAGTTGGCAAATTATTTTATCTCCTGCTTTTCCCTTCTCTGAGATGTTTAGTACAAGTTGCTTGATTGACGCATAGGGAACAGAAAAGACATGCTCTACACTTCAGTATGGATTAACCGGAGAACAGTATACACTCCTAGAGATCAGCTGGCATGGTGACCATGAACTTCGGAGCTTCCAAGGATCACAGTAAAAGTGTG
This sequence comes from Lynx canadensis, assembly GCF_007474595.2. Lineage (NCBI taxonomy): Eukaryota > Metazoa > Chordata > Mammalia > Carnivora > Felidae > Lynx > Lynx canadensis. Next base: position 182,048,552 of record NC_044303.2, on the reverse strand, counting down.
CAGAAGCAGGGAGAGAAAGGGTGACAAGAGAGAAAGGGCAGTTTCAGGAACATCTGCTTCTTCAGATCTTTCCCACCTAAGAGTTGCCTCATTCAAAGTCTTCAAACAACGCTCAGGAAGAAAGCCAATTGTGTTAGAACCATGTTTAGTGCTGAATGCATACAGAAAGGGCTCTCCTCCCTGCTGTGCTCCACATGGAGATGAAATGGAAGCTCTCTATTATGCATTTGTGTCAAAGTCTTTCCTTCATCCAGCTATCCTACTTCCAGGATAGGGTACAGATTCTATCTGGGTCAGCTGCTTAACCAGCCCTTGTCTTGAATTTCTCTACCTTCTCTCATGCAGTCTTCAAGTATTTACTGGACTTAAGAAATGTAAGTCTCTGTCTCTCATGGAAGTTACATTACAAAGAAAAGGAGGGTCTCAACAATAAATAGAAGACAAATAGGTCGATTATTAGGGAGAGTAATGACTACTGATGATGAAGTAATAATAATTTAAAAAAAAGGCTATTTGAAAGGAAGTAATGAATGAGTATTGAATTCAGATAAGGCAACCCAGGAAGGTCCTTTTGTGTAGAGGCCATGTGAGCTGAGACCTGAATGGTGAGGAGTCACAGTTTGCCATACACAGCTCTAAGTCCAGACCCCTTTAGAAAGAGGGAGCAGCAAGTGCTAATACACATGTGTGAGGATACCCTTGGCTGGTTCAAGGAATAGAAAGAAGACTCTTGTGTCCAGAGTGGAGCCAGTACGGCTGATGGTGTGAGAACAGATGTCAGATGAAGTAGTTCCTCCCAGGCAATGGGAACAAGGGAGTTTAGATTTTTTCCTGTGTGATAAGAAATCATTTGCACCTACTAAGAATTTATTTATTTGTGTTCATTCAATGTGGTTAAATATTCTGTGCTTTAGAAAGTTCTTTTTCCGCTGTCTTGAGCTCTGCACTCAAAATTGTAGTTCCTAAGTCTGTCAAATTGCAGAAGAAATGGAGAATCATTAAGAGAATTTTAATAATACTTATTGACACTTGCAAATTGCAAACTCTCGAATGGCAAACTTTATTTCTTTGTAATCTTTTCCACATTTGGAATAAATGTAGAATTTCTAGATGATTGTAATGAGGACTTTTATTTAATGTATCAAAAATTACACCATTATAAAGGTCCTATTTCCAAAGGGTGATTGCTAAAAGCCATGTTCTTTCTTTAGGGCATGTTTTCCATTTAAAAGCACTTATCTTTGTAAGAATGAATGAAATGGTTAAGGGAATTGGTGCTAATTGGGAATGACAAGCTGACTATAAAGTCCTGCCCCCCTTTTCTTCTTGTTATATTTTTCTATGAGTTTTATGCAAACCATTGGCACTTATAAATTCTTTCTATTTCAAATAGATTTCAATTGTTGGGTGCTGTGATGTTTAGAGCTATATTTGTTTGATGTTTGTCCACTTACAAGAAGTAAATGTCTTTTTGAGAGAACAAGAAACTATAGGTTCTTTCAATTAAGGTATAAAACCTCCTACTAGCAAATATGTCGTGTTGATTTAAATGAAATAGTAGCTCTGAGGTACATGTGTTCAAAAGTTGAAATTTGGTGTGATTTAAGTTTTATTTTTACTTTGTGCTTTGTTTGTTCTTCATTAGATATATGGTGATGCCATTGGGACACATGCTATCACAATTTTGTTTCTCTGCAGAATTATTTGGAACTCAAGATTATTAAAGACATGTTTAGAAACAATGAGTTTTTGATGGCAGTTCCTAAAATGTCTTGGGAAACTTGATGAGGCTTGTGATTGCTGTTTTGTTAAATGCTCTTCATTCCCATGCATTATGCATTCTTTTGGCTTTAGCTTTGGCTTTGGTTTTCAGTTTTTGGATGTGATCCTGCACTAAGTGGTGCCCACCTTGTATATGATGACGTGCCTTTGGGTATGTTTTCTGGAGCAGGCCCACTTGCACTGCATGCGATGCAAGTGAATGAGCAAGATACTGTCTAGATGGTTTCGGTATTCTCGTAGTCCCTGGCTACAAATGTAATAGGCATTCAGGGTTAGTGACCCTTGACAATGGGTGAGTTAAAACTTTGCAGAGTTAAAACAAGTCTCCAGTTGTTGAGAAATAAAATCTATTGGTCAAGCATGTTACGTTGTGAGTGACTCACCCAAAGCAAAGAAACAAAGGGTGGAGACGATGAGTACTTCCCTTAATAGAACAGGGGGAATAATGGAAACTGGTAGGTAATTTCTCTTGGCATTTATCTTTTGCTTTTTTGTTTTGTTTGTTTTTGATACTGATTATAAAGGTAATAGATGCTTATAGAAGTTGTAATTTGGTCTGAAAATACTGTATTAACCTCAAAGTAAAATGTAACATAAGGACCATTAGTAAAGTATAATACAGGTGTTAAAGAACCAATTCAATTTATTCTTTGTTCTCCAATCCCCTTCCTGCCACATTGTTAAGGGAGGTCTTTTGTTTGACTGCTTCTGTACCAAAATTTGTAGAGATAGTAGTACACAAAACAGAAAGAGAATACTATCTTTAGATTGATTTACTTAGTGAAAAAGTAGCTAGGAAGGGAAGGGGGCATTAGGAAAAGAAAAACTAATACAGAGATAGGGAGAGACATTTTGGAGGGCTCTAGGAGAAAGAAGAGAGAAGTGGAGTAGCTGCCATGTGGTGTGAGATTGGGGGAGATCAAGTGGTAAAACAACTTTTAGGGAGTTTTACTGTGTGAGAAGATAAGGAAGTTTGCTGAATATTGTAACATGCAATTTTCCATTAATCCTTCCATATATTCTGAAAACATTTCAGTAAAGATATCTACATTTTTCTTCAATACTCTCGGAGTTAAAAATTGTGCTTCTTTCTCATACATCACCATGCTGAGATGGGATCTTTCTATTTGACAGACATATAGATCAAGATTTTGATGGAAGAGCTTAAGGCACTATATCAATAAATTAGGTTATACAGATAAAATAGAATATGCAAAAAAGATAATACAACTTTCCTTTATTACCTCACCATAAAATAAAATCAGACCCTATGTAATGCCTTGTACCCTGCTTTTTCCACTAGCTATATTTATATACAGATACATATCATTCCATTCCATTTGAAGGTTACAAAATATTGCATTGTTTGAGGTACTACAGTTGATTAATTCATTCTCCCATTTTTGGATAGCAGATTGTTTCCAAACATTTGGTTATTATAAACAGTATTGCAACACCTATTTCTGTAGCTAAGACTTGGTTATATCCTAATTTGTTTTGCTAGGACAAGAATTGGTGAGGAATAAATTATTTGGAAAGAAAAGAATCAAATTGTAAGTATCTAATATTTTCTGGGGGTGAAATGCCAAATTAATTGAGACAAAGCAAAGAAATCACAACTAAAATAAGTGAAAAGTTTCATTATAGAAAAATATGAAAATTAAGCAAAGAAAACTCATAAAAACACTAGAAAATGAGTCAAAGAAGGGTTCTCAATCATTACCTCTTTCCTGAAGTTTATACCATAGTTAAATGGACTAGTGTGATATAAATGTGTCATAACTAAAATAGAAAATATATATAATACAGAGAAGTACAAAGTAATGTAGTAATTAAAACTTGTCAAGAATGATAAAAAGGAGCTAGAAAAGATCCAGAGAGAGTAAGAGTTAAGATCCATGAGAATAGTTTTTTTTTTTATTTTAATCTTTTAAATTTTTAATTTTTAATTAATTTATTTTTAATATAATTTATTGTCAAGTTGGCTAACAGAGAATAAGTTTTTATATGGATTCCCAAGATTATACTGTCACATTGTGAAAAATGAAAACTGAGAGCTTATGTGGTCAAAATTAATGAAATTGTAATCTGAGGTGAAGGGAGATACACACCCATTTGTTTTCCATATTTCATAAAGCAAAAGACAAAGAACACTATTGAAAATTTAATACTGATAATTTTAAGAAAAAAAAGGCAGAAATTCCATAGTCTTCTACTAACCATAATTTGAAGAGAGTATGTTTTATATGTTTTTGTATGAAATGTTCTTTATCTTTTTTTATGTGTATGGTGGATGGGGTATCCATACCAGTTAGGAATGTGTTAAGCTGCAAATAAAATTCAAATGAAAGACCCTTAAAAAATATAGGTTAAATTTTCTAATAAAACAAAAAGTCCAGAGAAAAGTGGCTGCTGATGTCAGTTGAGCTGCTCAGAGATGTGGTCAGATACTGTGGTAGTCTGTTGCATTACTGTCTACCAAATAAACCACCCTTTTGCTGTCCATACTCTTTTGTCATCCTCTGTCCTTGGGTCTGTGCTTAGCCTTTGAGGAGGTAGAGGAAGTGAGGTGAAAGTTTTACAAAATATTTTGGTCTTGAACTTTGCAGTTTAGAATTGCATGGTATCAAAACAGGCTCTTCCTTCCTCCCTTAGCTTCTTTCTATCATGAAAAACACCTTGCTGTTTAGAAATATGTATAGGGGCACCTGGGTGGCACAAATGGCCAAATGGCCGACTTCGGCTCAGGTCATGATCTTGCAGTTTGTGAGTTCGAGCCCCGCATTGGGCTAACAATTGTGCTAACAGCTCGGAGAGTGGAGCTGCTTCAGATTCTGTGTCTTCCTCTCTCTCTTTCCTTCCCCTGCTCTCAGTCTGTCTCTCTCTCAAAAAACAAACATTAAAAAAATTTTTAGGAATATGTATAGACATGGATGAAACTTGATATTCCTAACTCTCTATAAAACTTCAACTGGGAATGCTTCAGTGGCTTATTCTGGTAAGCATCCAACTTTGGCTGAGGTCATGATCTCACCGTTCATAAGTCAAGCCCCTGCATCTGACTCTATGCTGACAGCTCAAACCTGGAGCCTGCTTTGGATTCTGTGTTTCCCTCTCTCAATGCCTCTTTCCCTCTCTCTCTCAAAAGTAAATAAACTATAAAAAAAAAAAAAACACTTCAGCTGGAATACAGAAAACCTAAGCATTAGAGGGCTATGGCTTTACTCATGAGATGACTCTGTTCCTCTCTTTCAATTTGTGCAATGAAATTTTTGCTACAAATGATAAAGACAAAAATAATGTCCCCACTATTTTTGAACCTTCGCAGGTTTCTGGAAATGAAAGCAAGCCAAGAATAAACACGCATCTTAAGGCTTGGATATGCAAGAGATGATTCTCAAACTTAAATGGACTTCAGAATCACCTGAAGGGCTTGTTAAACACAGAGTGGTAGACCCTATCTCCAGAGTTTCTGATTCAGTAGGTCTGATATACAGCTGAGAATTTGTAGTTCTAACAAATGCACAGGTGATGCTGATGCCACTGGTTTGGGGACCATAAGAACCACTGTGCTAGAGATACAGTAGATCAGGATAACAAATATAAATGTCAATAGGGGTCAAGCAGGTAATATAAATGATGAAATAGGGTCGAGTATCATACAACAGAAAATATGTAATTCTAGAGATCTGGAGACACAAGTCCCTGCTGAAAGGGGACAGCCCTCAACACTGCTCTGTAGATTGTATGTAATAGGTTCAATGTTGCTCAATGAACTGATTTCTAAAGAGCAGCTGGAAATATATATTTTATAAGTGTAATTTCTCAAATTGCATATGTTGAACACTAAAATAGGATTTCAGTAATATGTGAGTCAAATAAATGTATCTTCAGGCTGGATGTGGCCATGTAGATCACTTATTGAAAACCTCTCCAATGGGCAAAAGGTAACTGTCCACCACAAGTATTTACCCCCTACCACATAATAACTCAAACCTGAATATGCACCTGCTTTGATTGAATGTTGAAAGGTGTTAGTTGTAGGTATTGAAATTTTTGCAGCGTTTCCTATAGATACAACCATCAATAACTCAAAAGTCTATTTTTGGGAACACTATTAAAAGAAAGTAGCTATAAGACCATGTGTATTATCACCTTTAACTCATGTTTTGATTTTTTCCTCTCTTCATACTTCCTGACTCCCAAAATGGTTTAAACAGAAAATTCCGATAAATTTCGTCATTAATTCTGATAATTTTAAGGTATTATAGATGGCTAAAGATAACAGTATTCTGCTATCTTCAAACTCTCATGCACCTGCAAAGTTAAGAGTTGGCACCATTTGGAAGCAAAGAAGAAAGCCTGTTGACTTGCATGGGTTGCATTCTTAGCCTTTTATTCCTTAGCCTTTCATTTCTTGAATCAGTTAAAATGTTTTATTAACCATCTGGTCACCTACAGGCTCAGGAATAAAACAGTGCCAAAATACACCAAGAAATCTTGTAAACACTTTATATAAAAGAGTAAAATAAAAACCTGGTCAGTTTATCCATCTTCATTAATGATTCCTTGGATAGTTTTCCTTCCCCACTATGACTAACAAGTATCATCTAGTTATGAGAGGCCATTATACAAAATCATTAAAACATGCTTAACTGTACTGTGTTAATTATGCAATGATAAATTATTCTTTATTTCTTCATTAACAGTATTGTAGCAGTAGAATTAGCATTGTTTGTTCCTTTTTGAAGAAAAAAATCATTAATATTAAAAAATGAAAATTCTGGAAACTTAATGTTGTGGAATGACAGTTTTAATTTGATTTTTAAAATCCTATTTGCTGCTCCCCTCAGCTATAAAAGTGTAACCATTATGTCACTGTAATTACATTGGCTGTTTATCTCCTCTTCCATAGCTATATCTAGGTCTGTGCAACAAACTAGGGCTGGCATTAGACTCTGAATCAGGAGACCTAAGGGATCTTACTAAATCTTCTGCTAAATTGATTCTAATAGTATAATTTAAATCGCTTCTAGATTCACTCTCTGCTTTTGAATCATTTCATTATTAAGCTACAAACAATTTAATGTATGCTTGTGGAGCACTATGCTAGGCACTATGGAGGACAGGAAAACAGTCTAAATTGGCATATTTGCTGCCTTGTAGTGTTGACAATATATCATCAAAGTTAAATATCTATACATGCAACATACAATAAAATATAATCACTGATGTGCAATGGCACAAAGGCAATATTAAGATATAGAAAGGAAAATTATTCTGATTACATTGTTTAGAAAATTTGTCTTTAGCCTTGAACAATAAAAAACAACAATAAAGACCAACATCATAATGTGTGTATCATTTACTCTGCCTGGGACACTAGCTCTAAGAGCCTTCCATACACTAAGTCTTAAATCCTCCCGGGATCTCTATGAGTTTGGTACTGGTATTGTCCCATTGATAGGTACAAGGACAAAAGATTTTATTAGGTCAGTCGTTCTTAAAGTATTATCCTAGGACCAGCAGTATTAACATCTCCTGGGAACTTGTTAAAAATACAGATTCTTGTTTTCTCCCTATCCCAAACTTACTGAAAAATGGAGAATGGGACAGCCGTCTCTTTTGACAAGCTGCCTGGGTGATTCTGATATTCACTAAGGTTGAAGAACACCAGCATTAGGTGAAAAGGGTGATAAGGACAGTGAAGTGTGTGGCATACAATACATAGAGGTTTTTATTCCTGGCAGTTGGTCCTATCTTTGCCCCTTATTGCATGTGTGGCCTTAAATATGTTACTTATCCTATTTAAATCTCAGATTTGTCATCTGTAAACTGGGGAGAACAGTTGTTATTACTCCTCCTTGCTATTGAGCATTACATGAGATCATACACATAAAACTCTTAGCATAGGTTCTGATGCAAAGTAAGCTTTCAGTAAATGGTAGCTTTTGTTACAGTGATTGCCGTCACTGTCTTCACTGTTATCATTGACATCCCCATTCAGGTAGAGAGATGGCCTGAATTAAGTCCAGGAGGAAGGAGTAGATAGTTTTCCTAGGTGGAAGATTTCTCTTTTGTGGCAGATGCGGATCACAAATAATGAATGGAAATATTAAAGCCTCAATATTTATATCCTTCAAAAACCTTCTCTGATTAATCTTCCCCATGGAGTATGTGTGTGTGTGTGTGTGTGCGTGTATACTTTCCTGGAACATGTATGGATATAGCCTGCCCTGAATAAATTCTCACTTTTTTAAAATGTTACCCTGTAATTGCTCCAATTTGAAAGACAAACAACAACCAAGAATAAACAACCTGGGATAAACAACCAAGTCCCCTGGACCTCCAATTTCTTTAATGTTCTCTATTGGGAGAGTTGAACAGCTCCTATTCTGGAGTTAGACTGGATTCAAAACCAGGTTCCACCACTCATGAGCTGTTTAACTTTGGACCAGGGGCCCAAGGTTCACCAACTTTAAAATGGAATCAAGTTTAAGAAAATATTATTGGGATGTTTAATTTAATTTCCAAATTCAAAATAAGGGCATCTTTGGATGGGATTGTTGAGGTTATCGGAAGAAGGAATCCAAAATAATCATCATCATCATCATCATCATCATCAATAAATAAAAATAAAAAAAAGAAGTAATCCAAAAGAAGCTCCTATCTCATTGTCTGAGAGATAAGAAGCTCTCAATAATGATTCTTTTTTTCTTTTTTTTTTTCATTGTTTCCCCTTTCTTTTGGCACCCAGTAAGTTCAAGAAGCGTGCTGTTCATGGGTTTGTGAGATTCCAAAATGGTGCAACTCAGCAAGGCAGGCCATAGAGGCAATGGTGTGTAAATGCCAACTCTTTCCATTGTTTTTCCTAGGTGATAAAATGTGTATACCCTGGTAGTGGGTGAGAATAGAAAAGGATAGCCTATATAGGAGAGGTAAGAGGGGTGGAGGATCAAGGGGCAGAATTGCTGCAGACACAAGTTGCTTAGCAAACGTTGGTGAAAAAAAGGGGTTAAAGGAGATATATTTTCTAGTCTCATATATACACTATGAAAGATACTCTGGGGACATTTCTGAGTATAATACAAGGCTATAGATTTCCTGAATAGTATTATGCTAATGTCTGTCACAGTCCTGTTGTGACTTTGGGCAAATCACTTCACTTCCCTCTTCCATTTTAAGAACATGAACAAATTAATGTAGACTTGCTAGAATGTATGAGTGCTTACTCTGTGTTAGGCACTGTATAATATTTTGTGGAACAGTCTCTGTAAGTCCTTATAATACTACCTAGTCAAGTGAGGATTATCATCCTCTCTTCACAGAACAGGAAAGAGAGACTAAGACAGACTAAGAATTTTGCTCAGAGGTCACAGATAACAAAGGAAATTCAAACTGGAATTCAAATCCATGTGTATGGAGTCAGAGTCTCAACTCTTGCATATTATCCTGGAGGAAAATGAGCAGATTGAAGTAAACAATTCAGTGTTTCTACCTCAGAATAGAATTCTGTAGATTCTACCCACCCACCAATTTTTACACATCCTACTTAGATTTTAATATATATTCTGGTGATTCCCCATATGATAAAATAGTAAATTTTCCATAAATCGTATATTACCAATTCTTGAATATTTCTGTAACACCCTCTTATGTGTCAGCCTTCACCATTCTGGTATCTGCTCTCCTGATTTATCAAACCTTCAGAAATTCTAGGGAATTCTCCTTTTGCAGTAAAGAATAAAAATTATTTTCTTAGTTTGTACTGTATCTGTGGTGGCTGGGACTAGGTCAAACACAGAATTCCTCGTAGCCTGAATGTCTATTTTAGATTCAAAATTGAAGGTCTCATGTTCTCCCAAAGGCTTATTTTGCTGAAGGATTGGTCTGAAAATAAAGAGGCTGTGTTTTTATATTTTAGATATTGTTGTTTCTTTTGCAGAAGGAATGGAAAGATTGATCCTTGGCTTTAGGGCTAGCATGAACATGGTAGGCTTGTGAACCCATGCTACTGGCCCAGGGGACACATTCTCTCCCACCTCCACCCACATTCTCAGCTTCTCTTTTTTGTAAATCTTGATG